>NC_083291.1:41837685-42163935 GCF_963506605.1 Zootoca vivipara
ATAGCATGAGAATGGATGGCCTTGAAAAGCTCTAGGCTTTCTTTGCAGCCACTTCCATGTGGTGGGGAAACGGGGGGGGGGGGGGGCATGTTGCATTAGAGCAGAGCTCTGTTCTGTGGGCCACAGGACTATGGCAACCAGCAAAACTTTCTAAGAGAAGAGCCTTTTGAGGTGCCCTGGCCCCTCACCGTGGGCTTTTCTCCTGTGTTTGCAGATGAACAATGCATCTCAGAAGATAGGGTGGGCTCCTCCTGTCTCCTTCCTTTGCTGGAAATTATGGGGTGGACAGTCCTTTTCAAAAGCAGTACCGTCCCCTGTACCTTTACTGGATGGAGGGGGTGACTGATGTGTGCTTTTCCCCGTTGCACCAAGCAAAGAGGTGACGCACAGCGGTAATTAATTCAGCAGAGTTCTTCGTTTAAATAATGAAGACTTTATTAAATCATTGTTCTTCATAAAATATAGTTTCAGAAACACAGATTCAGTTACAGAAACACAGAGGCAAATATGTTCACGATTGTCAGGTTACACAAACTGGACGAAGAGAGTCAAGCCTAGAATGGCAGTTGGCAGTTACACTCTGGCAGTTGGGATTTGACAGTTACAGCCTGCCTTGCTTCCCTGCTCCCATGTGTCTTTGTCACATGACAAGAGAAACACCAATGATGCTCAATCCTCACTAAGGGCTTTTGCACCTCTTTGCAGGGCCAAAGTACTTCACTGTTGAAGAGGACAAGCAAATGGCAACCGTTTGAAGGAGCAAATGTGGAGGGTTGGGGGAGAATTTTCTAGATCCTATACCTGCCCTATGTGCCTCTTTTAGCTGCTGAGTCCTCAGCTTTGTAATGCAGATAGTCTAGAGAAGGGGTAGCCAATGGATCCTGCAATCCCTGACCACTGACCATGCTGGTTGGGGACAGTGGGAGTTGCAGTTCAAAACATTGGCTAGCCTATTGTAGAGTACAGAAACTTCCTCCTGCCACCAGCTGCATATGAAACACCCACTTCCCTTTGTCCCTGATTTCTGCCTGCTCCCTGCCTCAGTCTCCCTGCCCCCTCCCCGAGGTACAGGTCCAGTTCTAAGGCCAAGCACTTGGAGAGAGAAACAGCACCTTCCAGCTCCCCTTACAGGCCAACGTCTCCATTTGACACACCGCTGCAGCCTTCTAGTTACATAGTGCTGGCTAACATGAAGAAGAAAGTAGAGCTGGTGCATGTGTGGTGCTCCTCCCTGGTAATTCTGCCCACTTCCATAGACCAAAGCTGGACTCCCAGCGTCTGCTTGGCATTAGCCCTGGCTTTCTGGTGCTCGGCAAGACCTCCTTCCTCTGGGATGTTCTTTTGCCATGTCTCCCATCATGCTTTATCACCAGACTTTAACCACCTGTCAAGACACACCCCTTGGCAGCCATTGCTTTCCTTCCCACTGCTGGGCGAGCCTTGCAGCCCCTCTGGAGTTAACATTTTCACACTCACACACACACACACACACACACACAGAGAGAGAGAGAGAGACGCAATCTCATTTGAGTTTATTTTCTTCTCGCTGCCTGCTACAAGGAGCTTTGTTCAGCTGCCTCTCTGCTCCCCATAATGCCATGCATGGCCAGAGCTTTCTCTGAGTTGCACATCTTTAAGGGTTTACAGCAGCAAAGAGAAGTCATTATCCTGTTGGAGGGAGGGAGGGGAGGGGAGAGAAGCAGAGTCTCAAAGAACAGATGTGACTCACTCATCCTGGTGCTGAAGCGCACCCTCTGCAAGCAGGCAGTGGGAGGCTTAGGCAGAGCACTTGGGGCCCCTGGCTTCCAGCTCCACACCTCCCCCACTTTGTCTGCTCTAACCTGAGCCTAGAACCTGGGAGTCTCCTCCTCCCCTGCTCCATCCAGAGCCGTAACTGGGTGATCTTGCGCCCCTGGCAGAATCATCCAGATTGTGCCCCCTAGCCACGGACAAATTGGCTCTTCTTTCTGCCTCTCCTCCAACCCCCCCCCCATTCAATTCACCCTCTATTTAAAATCATTTCTTATGAGGCTGTAATCAATATAAGTATGGACAATTTTTTAGCTGATTTTTGTGCCCTCCCCCAAGTGCCTGCGGCCTTGGCGGGTGCCCACCTCACACACACCCTAGCTATGGCCCCGGCCCCATCAGGCACTAAAATCGCTTATTCTCCCTTCAGAGCTCTATCCAGAACCCAGGAACTCCTTCCCTTCTTTGCTTTTCATCAGCATTTGACAGTCTCTCTGGGAATAGCAGTTCCTAAATCGGGTATGGCTGCTCCCATTCAGCAAATGGTGCTAATTTCCATTCACAGCCCAAGCAGAGCTGTGATTGCATCTTCTCAAGTGTGCCGAGGTGATGTGTGACAGACAGTCAAGAGGAGGTGAACTGAGGAAGGGATGTAGGCTGGGGAGGGGAGAGGAGGGGGGGACTTTGGGGTGGGGAGTTCATCCCTGTATTCTCTGTTAAAATTTGGTGACCACGCTAGGAGGGTCCAGGAAAGAGATTAGAAAGCTTCAAGCTGTCACTGGTGAAGTAAAGCCAAGTGAGATGCTGGCTGGAGGGAGGGGCAGAGGAGCGTGGAGCTCAGAGCCCCTCTGGAGATTAAACTATTATTAATATTTTGAAGAAACACTGATTCCCTTCTAAGCCACTGTCGTGGCTGGTTTTTAAGAAAAAATATGCAGCATGCTATGGCTGTTATGTCTTTATCCTTTTTTGACAAGGTGCCCCATTATATTTTTGTAAAGAATATCCCAAGGAGCTTACAAGGTCCTCCCACCACCATCTGTGTGTATCCTCACAACGACCTTGCAAGGTAGGCTAAGCTGAGTTAGGTAGGTTGATTGGCTCACAGTCACCCGGTGAGCTTCATAGCTGAGCAGGAATTGAACCTGAGTCTCCCTGCTGTTAGTCTGACATTTAAGAACTGTGGGGTGTGAGGGCACAATGCCAGGTCTCAGAGTGCAGGAAGCAGGGCTGGGGAATCTGCACCCTCCAAATATTCCCCTGTACAGCTGTGACCATTGGCCATGCTGGCCAGTTCAGCAAGAGCGGGAGGACCACAGGTCCCCTGTCCCTGGCCAGCAGAGAGAATGGGGTCCAAACAGAGATCGTCACTGGCTGCCCGGCATCAGCAGAAGAGAAGGACTTGCACCGCAGTAGGAACGCAGCTTGCTCCCTGTGCTTCTTCAGGAGAAGGGGCAGGATTAAAATTCAGTAAACAACAAAGCCATGGAGCTTCCCTTGAGCCTGCTGATACATTCCTCTTTGGCCTGGATTATACCAGTTTGGCTACATGAGGAGCCACAAATAGGATCAGATGTAGATTATGCCCCACTTAAAGCCACCAAGGGAAAGGGGTCTGACCCTGTCTGCTCTCCTGCTGGAACAAGGCCACTGTTTGCTCTCTCTTAATGTATCCCAATGCTTGGCTCCTGCTATTCCAGCCCTTGGATTTCTGGCTTGTGACCTCCCTTAACCTCAGCCTCTGCTCCTCCTTTCTGTTCCTCTTCCTTGTAAGAAGAGACTTGCAGGATTTGGCCAAAGGCCCATGCAGTCCCACATCTTGGTCTCACTGTCCAACCAGTTGCCCAGGAGAAGCTCCCAAGCAGGACGTGAGCGCAACAGCGCACTCCCCACTGGGCGATTCCCAGGGACGGCTACTCAATGGCAAAAGGAGTAGGACAAAGCTATCGGTTGCTTCTCCTCTTGCTTCCGCCTCCATTCTTCCAGGAAATGGGTTTCCTTAATAGCTGCTGTCCGAACTGCACTGAGTGTGCCATAGGGCTGGCTTACCACTTTTTGAAGCAAGTTGTGAGGGACAGGGGATATCGCGAAGTCCCTCCCCTCCTGAGTTCAAGCCCGTCCCCGAGCAAAGGGGAAAGCAGGGAGAGTTCCGATTCCAGTGGGGAAGCAGGAAGTCGTGTCCGAGGCTCAGGCAAGGTAGAGGAGCCAGGGTCCCAGGTGGGACAGGAAGGGGCAAGCAAGGGGGGAAGACCCATCCCCCAACTCCAGAATTACGCAGGAAGAGGAGGGGCAAGAGGATGGGTCTGCCAAAGCTTTTGTGTTGGAGAAAGACGCGCCAAAAGCCATTAGGAGGTTCTGAAACCGACTGACCACATCACTCCGTGTAAATAGCAATGACTTGAGCACTGTAAATACGCAGCACCAATAAAAGAATAAAATGCAGAGCTGCGTGGCGTCGTTACTCTGAAGTAGTCCACTCCGGCCACCGTGACAGCAACCTCCTAATCATTTTTGGGCTACTTTGGAGTTGCCGGGATGAGCGTGTCAGAGGCGGAGAAGTGGCGGCAGATCGCTGAGCAAGCCCAGCTAGAACTGCAGCAGCTGTCGCTGCAGGCGCAGGGAGAATTGAAGGCAGCTAAAGAGGAGACTAAGAAGGTCCAGGACGACCGGCTACAACTTGCGGAACAGGTGAGAGAGCTTCAGGAAAAAGAGCAGCAATTAAGGGCGGTGGCGGTAGACCTCCAAAACAAGCTGGATGCAGAGAAAAACAAGGCGGGAGGGGCACCCCAAGTCCAAGTGCTGCCAGGAAGGAGAGCTGGGACCCTAGTTAGCAAGTTCAATGGAGACCCGAAGGAATTTCAGGGCTTTGAGACTGAGATTGTGTATGCTCTTGAGCTGCACCACGATGAGTTCCCTGATGATGAGCACAGAGTAGCGTTTATTGTGGAGCACCTTACCGGGGCAGCCAGGGAGTGGCTAAGACCGTTAATTGCAACAAGGAATCCTTGCATGAAGAATGTCAAACTATTTCTAGAAGGTTTGAAAACGATGTATTCGTCCGATAGTCATATGGACCAGACTAAGGAGGAACTTCATAATTTACGCCAAGGAAATATGACAGTTCGCGCGTATTGGGCGAAATTCACCATGCTGGTGCACAGATTGGGGTGGGAACTGGGGTCCCCCCCAATGCAAGCGGCGTTCTACTTGGGGCTGCATGAGGAGGTGAAGGATGAGCTCTCGAGAGGTCCAAAGCCCAGTAATATGGATCAGCTGAGCAAAGCGGCTCTGGCGGTGGGGGTGAGACAGGAATCCCGGTGGAGCGACAAGCAAGCAACGCGCGCAAAGCGGGCTTGGTTCCCACGGTCGCAGGAGAAGCCACTCCCCCAACAACCCTTTCAAGCCACGCCTGGGGCCAGTCAGGACCAGGAACCCATGCAGATTGATAGCGCGCGCGCGCGGGCTTTTCAAACCCCAGCGGCGCCAAGACGCAAGGAGGGAAGGGGTGGGAATTGCTTTCTCTGCAACTCCCCCCAGCATCTCGTCAGAGACTGCCCACATCGCAGGGAGTGGCAAGGAAAGGCGGGAACGGTTGTGCCCTCCCCCACTGACGCAGCACCACAGCAGGGAAACGGGAAAGCCTGGCTGCAGGAGACAAGGGGCAGCAGCCAGGCACAGTCAGCAGACAACAGCCCCAGCCCACCCACCCGCACAGAGAGGAGCAGAGCCAGCCCACCCCTCCCAGAGCAGGAGTGGTTCTAGAAGTGACGCTCACGCTTCCAAATGGCTATCCCCTTACAGTCCTCGCCCTAATTGACAGTGGGGCGTCAGCGAACTTCTTCTCGAGAAACTTTGCAGAAGAGCACCAGATCCAGCTTCTGCAGCTGGATTTTCCTCTGCACGTGGCAACCATTGACGGCAGAGAGCTGCTGGGAGGGGCCATCACTCATCAAACCCCCCCCATGAGAATGACGGTTGGAAGGCACTCAGAGACACTGGCATTCAACGTCACCACCATCTCAGACCCCCCCATCGTTTTGGGCATGAGCTGGCTGGCGCGCCACGACCCCTCCATAAGTTGGCATCAGAGATGCATCACATTTGGATCGGACTTTTGCCTAGAACATTGCATGCAGCACCAACCAGGGGAGGGGCCTCCGATAGCCACGGTGGCCACCATGCACGTCAAAGGGGGTGAAGCGATACCCAAACCGTACTGGGACCTGCAGGAGGTCTTCAGCGAAGCGGAGTCCGACCATCTGCCCCCACACAGGCCTTTTGACTGCCAGATCAACCTGGTGCCAGGGGCAACTATACCCCCAGCCAAGCTGTACGCCATGTCAGACCAGGAACTGGAGGATCTGCGCGCTTTCATCGACAAGAACCTCAAGCGGGGGTTCATCAGAGAAAGCAAGGCAGCAGGGGGCAGCCCGGTCTTCTGGGTGGACAAGAAAGACACGCAACAGCGCCGCCTGGTGGTGGATTTTAGACGGCTGAATTCGGTGACAGAACCAGTGGCTTTCCCCATGCCCAGAGTGGATGATCTCCTGACAGCGGCACGCAGGGGCAAGATTTTCACCAAGCTAGACCTGAGGGGGGCGTACAACTTGATCAGAATCCGGGAGGGCGATGAGTGGAAAACCACGATGTTCACGCCTCTGGGCTCTTTTGAATATCTGGTGATGCCCTTCGGGTTGCAAGGGGGCTCAGCATGCTTCCAGGCCTTCATGCACCACGTCCTGGGGTCCCTCCTCTTCAGGAAATGCTTGGTCTTTCTGGATGACATCCTTATTTATTCCAACGACCCAGTGCAGCACGTGAAGGACGTCAGGGAGGTGTTACAGCGCCTGAAGGAGAACCACCTGTATGTGAAGCTGGAGAAGTGCAAGTTTCACACCAAGGAGGTGGACTTCCTGGGCTACAAGCTGTCAGACAAGGGGCTAGCGATGGACAAGGACAAGGTGCAGGCCATCCTGGACTGGCACAGCCCCAGGACGCGCAAAGATGCCCAACGCCTACTAGGCTTCGCCAACTTCTACAGGAAGTTCATCAAGAACTTCTCTCGCGTTACGGCTCCCATCACTGACTGCCTGAGAGGCAAGCAGAAGTTCCGGTGGACACCAGAGGCGCAAGCAGCGTTCGAAAGCCTCAAGAGGGTGTTCGCCTCAGACCAGAACCTGTTCCACGTGGTTCAGGACGCGCCCCTACGCATTGAGACAGATGCCTCTGATAAAGCTGTGGGCGCCATTTTGTTGCAACTGGACGCCAACAGAGAGTGGAGACCCTGTGCCTTCTTCTCCAGGAAGTTGACCCAGCCAGAGCGGAACTACACAGTTTTTGATCGGGAACTTCTGGCGATCCACGCGGCGTTCCAGCACTGGAGACACTTCCTGGTGGGCGCCAAGCACCCCATCCAGGTGTGCACAGACCACAAGAACCTGGAGTTCTGGAGAACTGCCAGGGTGCTCAACCAGCGGCAGATACGGTGGGCAGAGTTCTTCTCGAACTTCAACTTCTCCATACACTACATCCCGGGAGAGCAGAACGTCAGGGCGGATGCCCTCTCCCGCAAGCCAGAGTACATGGAGGAGGAGGAGCCACCAGCCCCAAGGCACATTTTCCCCCCGTCGGCATGGTCCTGCGGAGCAGCAGTGGTGAGCGAGGCAGAACTCACAGCACTGACGGCAGCGGATGAATTTGCCAACCGCATCTTCAGAGAACTGAGAGGGGGGAGGGAGCAGGCAAAAGACTTTGCAGAACGCAGAGGGCTGCTTTTCTACAAGGGTGCACTGTACCTGCCCACCACCCAGCTCAGACGTACGGTCCTCAAACAGATGCACGACAACCCAACGGCGGGGCATTTTGGAAGGGACAAGACCACTCACCTAGTCATGAGACACTTCTGGTGGCCAGGGGTGAGGGAAGATGTTCGAGACTATGTACGGGGCTGTGACACCTGCCAGCGGGCAAAGGTGGTCAGAGCAGCGCCACCAGGGTTGCTGGAGCCCTTAGCCACGCCACACAGGCCGTGGGAAGTGGTGTCCATGGACTTCATCACAGATCTGCCTTCTTCCCGGGGTAAGACCGCAGTGTTGGTGGCGGTGGACCTCATGTCCAAAATGTGCCACTTTATACCGTGTGCCAGGGCAGTCTCTGCAGAAGAGACAGCCAAACTGTTTGTTGATCACGTTTTCAGACTGCATGGATTACCTTTAAGGGTTATTTCGGATCGTGGCCGCCAATTTGTTTCCAGGTTCTGGCGGCGGCTCATGAACCTCCTGCAGGTGGAGGTCAGCTTGTCGACGGCTAGACACCCGCAGACCAACGGACAAGCGGAGAGGGTCAACGCCATTCTGCAGCAGTACCTGAGATGCTACGTCAGCCAGAGGCAAACGGACTGGGTGGATCGCCTGCCACTAGCAGAATTTGCCTACAACAATGCAGTGCACGTCTCCACAGGGGTGTCGCCCTTTAAGGCCAATTACGGGCGCGACCTCAGATCTTTCCCAGAGAGGGAGGGGGAGGAGGAGGAGGAGGGCCCACAGGCTGAGGATTGGGCAGAGGAACTGGAGACGGTGCACCAGCAGCTCAGAGAACACTTGGAGAGGGCCAAGGAAGCGTACAAAAAGGGGGCAGATCGCCACAGGCGACTAGGGGAGGTCATCAGGGTGGGGGACAAGGTGTGGTTGTCCTCGGAGGGCCTTCCCACCAGAGGGAGGTGCAAAAAGCTGGCACCCAAAAGGCTGGGCCCCTTCACGGTCACGCAACAGGTCAACCCGGTGGCATACAGGCTGGCACTGCCAGAGGACATGAGGGTGCATCCAGTGTTTCATAGATCGCTGCTGTCGCCGTACAGGGAAAGCAGCAGGCTCCGAGACAGCGAACAAACCCCCGAGGGAGGGGGGGAGAGGGAAGGCAGGGAGCAACTCAATGAGGCCACGGCCATCCTGGATTCAAGGTGGGGGGTGGGGGGACTGGAGTACCTCATGGCATGGGAGGATGCTCCACCGTCCCAGAATGAATGGGTCCCAGCCACTCAGATACAGGAGGAATTCTTGGTAGAAGAATTTCACGCCCTCTTTCCCCACAGACCCAAGCCCTGGCACATGGAAAGGGAGGGGGAGGAGGAGGAGGCACGGGAGAGCAGCTCACCATGGCGCTGGGAAGCGGAGTTTGAGGAACCAGAGGATGAGGTATGGGTGTCACCGAGATCCACCCAGTCAGAGGAAGGAGCAGATTGGCAGAACGTTTTTACCCCCACCAGCTCTGACGCCACGGACTTTTTGGGATTCCCGTCCTCCCAGGCGGAAGGGGGGGGCTCGCAGGACTGGGGGGAGGTATTCACACCAACGGGCTCGGAGAGCACTGAGTTCTTAGGCTTCCAGTCGTCACCGACACATGGGGGGGGGCCTGGGGAGGGGTGAAGGAGAGCTTGGGAGGGGGGTGGATGTGAGGGACAGGGGATATCGCGAAGTCCCTCCCCTCCTGAGTTCAAGCCCGTCCCCGAGCAAAGGGGAAAGCAGGGAGAGTTCCGATTCCAGTGGGGAAGCAGGAAGTCGTGTCCGAGGCTCAGGCAAGGTAGAGGAGCCAGGGTCCCAGGTGGGACAGGAAGGGGCAAGCAAGGGGGGAAGACCCATCCCCCCAACTCCAGAATTACGCAGGAAGAGGAGGGGCAAGAGGATGGGTCTGCCAAAGCTTTTGTGTTGGAGAAAGACGCGCCAAAAGCCATTAGGAGGTTCTGAAACCGACTGACCACATCACTCCGTGTAAATAGCAATGACTTGAGCACTGTAAATACGCAGCACCAATAAAAGAATAAAATGCAGAGCTGCGTGGCGTCGTTACTCTGAAGTAGTCCACTCCGGCCACCGTGACACAAGTGAAGCGCATTGCCATGGGGAAAGTCGATTTTAAGTCCAGAGTCTTGACAATTCCTAATTGCCACTACTAAATAAGGCTGCATGCCCAACCTGTGTGGCCCAGGGCTTTGAGCAGAACCCAAGCATCCTGCCGCCGCCCCTTCCACGGTGGAAATGGGGCATCTCACACCCACACAGGTTCCTGCTGCAGCAAATAGATTTGCAGATGACACATTCAGAGGGATGTGGCCTCGTGTGGTGCCACTGTGGCACTTTTGATGCACTGGTGCATGGGGTGGGACACCATCACAAAGGTCTGCACACCCCTTAGGAAATATTCTGCACATGCACACATACTGCTCTTTCTGGAAGAAACTTTGGGGGGGGGACACAAGTGCACAGTTAAACTCCCCCCTGCCGATTTATAAGCCCAGGCTCCATAACACACCAGAGGTTTATGCAACTGCAGCAATAGAATGAACTGCAAACAGGCCATTGCATATATGCACACACCTAAAGGAAAAGCATTTGGTTCTAGAATTTTCCAGCTCTACAGCTCTATGCAAATAATCAGCTACACAAAAATGCACCGTTGCTTACAGAGAAGATATGGGAAGGCACCAAATTTCTTAGGAACAGTTGCATCAGTGCAGTCCCTGGTTATTTTGTCCCTGTCTCCCAGCTCCCATCACTCCCCCCCTGCTCCAGCATCCTGACTTCCAAGCCCCTTCCATCTATCCCTCTATCTTGCTATCCAGTTGTACCCCTATTTGTTTATTTGTTTCCAAGCTGCCTCCATAAGCAGAGTTCTCTGGTATGATGTTCACAGCCCACCATCCTATCCTGGCTGTGTCCTGTTCCCTTTCCTTTGCTACCACGGGGAGGAAGGGTTTGCGGAGACGGACTTTCTGTTTCTTTTTACAATGTGATGAGTCCAAGAGGGGAACCTTCAGGTGTCGGGCTGCCCCCAGCATGTCGCTTGACCTGTGTGATCAATATGCCAGATGGGAAGCAAAAACGGGGAGAAATGCAGGCAAACCAGGAAGCCTGTTACAAAAGAAGCAGAAATGGAGATGGTGGGTGGAGAATATAAAGAGCAGCACAACAACACGATCATTCTTCTGATCTGGAGAAAAGCTGTTTGCTAATCCCAAATATGAGAGGCAAACGCTGATCACAAAACAAGCCATATATTGAGTCTTCAGAATTGACAATTCGCAGGAGCATACATTGATGCATCCCAAAACTTACTACCCACACACACAGAGAGAGAGGAGAGGGAGAGAGAGAGGTCTCTGATATACAGTACTAGTCTAAAGGAAGGCAATATACTTTGCAGATCCCACCTGGGATAACAGGACTATAACCTCCCTCCCTCCCCCCTCTCTCACACACAGCCCCATCTCTCCTTTGTGGTGGAAAGGCACAAATGCATCAGCAACCAGATCGCAAAAACAAACTTGCACCCGTTGGTCCTCATCTTCAAACAGCTGCGGTGGTCGGAGAGGAGCAAAGTGGCGCTTCGCTGCTCGCCCGGGCAGCTCTGCAAATACTTGCCAACATACCAAACTCCCCCCCCCCCCGGCAGCCACAACCACCTGCTGTGCAAAACGTCAGAGAGAAGCAGATGTAAAGGATGTGGCGCAGGTAAGTACAGGTCCCCAGAGGCAGGCAGAACCACGAAGATGCGCAGCGACTGAGGGACCATTCTCACATGTGCTGATGTGCGTGCATTTTCACGCACGCGCTCACACACACATGCAATATTGCACAGAGCAGGCACAAACATACATACACACGTCCACCCTCCCTCTTGCCCTCTCTCTGCCTAAATCACATGTCCCCAGCCTCGGGCTCTCCATGTGTTCCTGGGTCTCTCCTCCCTCGGCGCCCCCCGCCCCAGCAGCCGCTCCCGCCCCTGCTTCCTTCTCCTTGGGCTCTCTGCCAGGCAGGCAGTGCTCACACACTCTGCCAGGGAGCGACGAGGCAGGCAGCTCCGTGCCATGGCTGAGCCATCCCAAGCTGCCGACCCTGTGCCCCGTGGCAAGCTGTAACGTGGGAACTCATCCCGCCGCCAGCCGCAGGTGGGGGAGGGACACGCAGCTCCCCCCAGGTAGGAAGCGGGAGGGGCAGCAGGAGGGCGGGGGGGTGGAGGAGTTTGCATTTCGCGCAAGTATGCGGGAGAAGGATGCAGGAATGGATGGACCGCAGGTGCGCGTAGGGCGTGCACGGAGCTAAGGTTGTGACTGGAGACTGGTGTGCAGGAGCGCAGGGACCAGAAGTTGAGATACGAGGGTGGGCTAGGATTCTGGCCTGGAAATGGGAGGGGCAGCATGCTGGGTGCGCCACAGCTCAAGTGATTATATTTTTTAGACGCCCAGAAAGTTTAGGAGCATCTTTGGGACGGAGCAGAAGTTCCCTCTGGGTTGAGGACAGGGCGGTGAGAAGAGGGCTGCACAGTAGAGGAGAGGCGCTTTGGGTGCTGAGGAAAAGCATTGAATAAAAGGCACAGGCAGCACCGTATAAGAGAGTATAACACGTGCACACAATCAGAAGAAAGGGGTTTTTTAAGCTCCTGCCAATGTATTTGATGCACTCAAATGCCTGACAGGGGCAGTGGGAGCTTTGTAAAAGCTCATTCTACATTTGAACGTCTCTCTCTCTCAAACACACACACACATGGAAATGGACTACAATATAGCTGTATTGGTGTGTTTGTAATTATATATAATTTACACAGAAGTGGGTTCAAACGTGTGTGTGTGTTTGTGTATCCACATTATTTTGAATCTTTTGTATCTGTGAAAGATAATGCATCCAGGGATCTCTGCAAATGCATTCATGTGCACTAATGCATATGTATCTCCTGTTTGTATGCTTTTGCTATTGGTTGGTATATGGCCTATGTGTCTTTGAGCAAGCACATGTGTGAATCAATAGGCCATTGTTCTCACCTAGCTACATTTGTGTGCAGGGACAGATAGACAGATAGATGTGTTTAGGTGGCATGTGCATACAAGTCACAGGGTTCTTTCCAGTGCCTTGGCAGGAACTTTACAAGTGTGTGTGTGCTGCATTGCTCACAGGGTCTGTCTGTCTGTCTGTCTGTCTGTCTGTCTGTCTCTCTCTCTCTCTCCCCCCCCCCCCACACACACCACAAGCATAGTCTTTTACTGCAACCTATTGGATTCAGAATAAGGATCACAAAATTCAGTTCTGGTGGGAAGTCCACTGGACTTCTGAGAATCAGTAATCCTCATGGTTGTGGAAAGATGCTTCCAGGAGACCTCGGGCATGATCTCAGTGGCCAGTGAGTGATCAGCTTCCTCCCTGACACTCCCTGCCCTTTCCTTCAAGGGTTTGAGATCCTCTCCCTTCCACCTCCTATGAGCCCCATTTCTACATTGACTTCTGTTGCACTATTTTGAAAATAGGACAGACTACCTAGTTGACCTTGTCTCCTAAGAAGCTGTTAGAGCTTCTGCTGATACCCCGTGGGATCTGTGTGGCATAAATAGCATCTGATGGATTCATTAGATCAAATAATATTTGCATTATCGTGTGTGTGCCTATGTCTAAACTGCATTGCACATTCTGTTCCAATAGTAATTCTCAGTTGTCAATTGTGACGCTTGGATGTGCAACAAACTGAGGTCTCTAATTCCCTAACCCCTCTGTTTTCACACAATTCTGCTTGTACTGTAGAGTAAACATGCATGGAGAATAGGAAAATCCTGTTCTGTAACCCTTCTGGCACACGAGGGTGGTTGTAGTGCCTTCTTGTTCGGAGATCTTGAGCATGTGCCCTGTTGTGTGCGTGTGAGTGTGCTGCACAACTGCATGTTGTAAGCACATGGATTAAACTAACTCAGCTCTGAAAGAGGATAAGATCACGGGGGACTTTTGAATATATATTCTCCCTCTCCCATAATGCTGTGACTGCTCAGGATCACCCAATGGAATTGATTGGCAGTAGATTCAGGACAGACAAAAGAAAGCACTTGTCACATTATTAATTTACAGAATTCATTGCTGGAGGATAACGTGATGGTTCACTGTCACAGGTAGCTTTGAAGGGAGATCAGACGAATTCAGGGGGGAGAGATCTATCAAAGGCTAGTGGCCGTGGCAGAAATGCTCCACAAAACCTCCATGTTCAGAGTCAGTTGCTGGGAGGCAGAATCAGGAGGGGTCTCGTGCCTTTGCCCCTGGTTTATGCATCTGCCTGGCCACTATGGAAAATGGGATGCAGGACTAAGTGAACTTTTGGCCAGGGCTTCCATTATGCTCTCGTGAAGCATCTACCTGCTCAGTCCTGTGCTCCATGTATGGAAATGTTAAAATTAATCTCATCCAAGCAGACACATCCATATATCTCCCCCACCCCTTCCCCCAAAGTCAGAGTTATGCAATCTGGGGATCTTTCCTTGAAAACCCTTCTCTCAAGTTGTGTGTATCTGCTGTGGATGCACCAAATGGGACAATGATAGGCAGATCACTTACCTGGGATCACCTGGGTGGTAGAATGAGGTTGGACCTTCTCCTTGAACTTGGGAAATTAGGAAATAATTCTCTGGCATGGTCTCCAACTCTCTTGGATAATCCTATTTGCACCTTCTGTCTTTCGTGGAATAATGCGTGTTCTCTCTTTCTTTTTCTCTCTTTCTTTCTGAGAGGTGCAAGGAAGTTAAACTCCCTGGTTTTTAGACAGTAGGCTGTGAGCGCATTCACACTCAGAGCCAGCGCAACCTATTTAGTCACTAGGTGAAAATTAATTTTGCTTCCCCTTCCACCCTGGATCATGGTTTCCTTCTTGACCTCATTAAAGTGTTTCCCAGTCGCATTGTGCACTGACTGGTGTGATTCTACAGGGTTTCTGTAGGAATCTTTCTTAGCCCTGTCTGGAGGTGCCAACCTCATGGAGCCTGAGGATGCTCTGCCTCTTAGCTGCCTGTCTTCCCCTTGGAGGGATTTCCGATGAGCCTGGATTCTCTTGTCCACAGCAGCAGCCCTGATGCCCTCCAGGTTCAGCTGTTCCTGTTCCTGCTGGACCTTCTGCTGGGCAGAATAACCCACACAGATCCTGTACCCTAACTGGTTTCGCCACTGTGACAATCTGGTCCACGCTCGAAGCAGAGAAAGGTCAGGCATGAGTTGCCATGAGGAAGCTGCCTTCACACTTCAGCCATTAGCAAGTGGTGCAGCAGAGTCAGCAAGAGAGGAGCCAGAGCAAGGCTCCTTATCTAGGAATGTGCCTCACACATATGGCGTGTGGGTAATATTTCCGATGAGGCATCTTCCTTAGGGGAAAAGGCTTAAGAGGTCAGGGATTTTTAGGTTGGAGGTGGGTGGGAAGACAACCAGCTGAGGGGTTTATAGCCATTTATCAAATGAGGAGTGAATGGGTTACTTTCTCTCTCTCACAGCATCAAGCACTGCTTCCCATAGGCACCGCGAGCACATCATGCTCACATGCCTTGGCCACCACAGATCTGACACCAGCAGGGAACTTTTCTGTCTCCTCCAAGGGCTATCGTGCTTAGTCAATTCTCACATTTACTGCTTCCAGTCAACAAGTGCAGAGGAACCAAGTGTTGAGAAATGCCGACACATGGGCGAACCAGCCCATCTTCTGGAATTCAGGCCAAACCAAATGAAAAAACTTGTTCACATAATGCAGAATTATCCCGTGAGCACAGCTAGCCCCCAATTTTATGTGTGGGTGTGGGTGTGCTAGTGCTAGCAAGCCCCCTCCAGCACCAAGCAGTCCCCACCTGCCCCACCCTGTACCCCCCACTGCTGTAATGGAGCAGAGAACTGAGCATCCCCTCAGCCCATCACCCATTTGAGCGCTGTTAGCAGGTAAGGCCAGGAGCGAGCTGGAGCATGCAGGGAAGCTGGGCGCTCTTGGGGGGAGTGGCAGTGTCCGTTCTGCTGGACCAGGCCAAGGTGCTTGGCTCTGGCAAATGCGCACTATGGTGGATCTTGCTGCCAGGCCTGGCTGTGCTCTTGTTCTGCTCTTGTTCTGTAGTATCTGTGAAATTTATCCCAGGAGTTGGGATAGCTCAGTCAGTAGAGCATGGCACTCCTACTCTCAGGGTCATGGGTTCAAGCCCCATGTTGAACAAAAGATTTCTGCATTGCAGGGTGTTGGACTAGATGACCCTTGGGGTCCCTTCCAACACTACAATTCTATGATTCTTTTATAAGCTGTCCTGAGAATGCCTGCATTTTAGATATCAATGTTCTCTTATGGCCGCGGTGGGGAAATTGAGAGGCTCTCCAGACCTTGTTGGACTCCAAGTCTCATTATCGCCAGCATGGCCAATGGCCAGGGATGAGAGGCGCAACATTTGGAGGGCCAGAGGTTCCCCAGGCCTGGCTTATGGAAGTACTTGCCATGCGATACTAGGTTAAACGGCAAAGCAAATTAAATCCATGGTCACAGGCTGATGGTGATGAAAAATGAAACTGCTGGGAACTGTATTCTGGAGTTTTGAGGTAAAGTGTGGATCACACCCAACTCAGCTTTTCCACTCTAATCCAGAGAGGCTCTTCAGTGTTTGGATCGATGCCTGGAAGTCGGTGTCTGGATGAGGGCAAATGAACTGAAGATGAATCCTGAGGAGAGAACTGATGAGATCTCTTTGTCCAGGGCTAGGAGGGCAGCACCCAAAGGAGGAAGGGTCCCCTTTGAGAGTCCCTTAGCCCACCTCCGGTTGGTGCACCAACTGGGGCTTTTCCTGGACTGAGCTAGCCTGGCCTCAGTGACCTCTCTGGGATAGATTGCTGCAAAGCAGTCTATGCGGGGCTTTCCTTGAAGATGGTCTGGAAACTTCAACTGTGCAGAATTCTGCTACCGAGCTGTCAGTGGAGCAAACTGTAGGGATTATGTAACACCAATTCCAAAATCTATTCACTGGCTGCCTGTGAATTACCTTGCATTATTTAAGATATTGCTATTAGCCTGTAAAGCCCTGAACGACTTGGGACCCAAATGGATGTCTGTTCCTATCCTGTTCACCACATGCCATGCGGTCAGCTGGAGAGATCCTGTTTGCAGTCTCACCCCCACCCCTGAGACACTAGGAGGGTGACCTGTCCCATCAGGCCATTTTCTGTGGTGGCTCCCCAATTCTGAAACTCCTTCCTTGGGGAAATACCATAGGCCTCCATAGTGGATCGAAACAAGTAAAGATTGTTTTATTTCACCAGGCGTTTGGTTGAAGAGTTTTTACTATTGTATTTAACTGATCTGCAACTCTCTTGCTACTCTGTAGCTCATGGAATTTTATTGATTTTATAGTGGTTTTATTTATGTTTCTTTTTTTGTTTTCCACACACACACACATTTTCATGCCTGTTGTTAAGTCATCTTGGGCTCCATATTTGAGGGAAAGTGTGGTCTTCAAGGCACTTGCATCATATATGTAAAGCACATGGCTTCCCTGCTCCCAGTAATCCTGGGAACTGTAGTGGGTTAAGGGTGCTGGGAATTGCAGCTCTGTGCAGGGTAAACTACTGTTCCCAGGGTGCTTTTGGGTAGAGCCAAGACTGTTAAAGTGGTATAAATGGGCTTTAAACGTATGGTGTGGGTTTGACTTTGTCTAACAAACAAATTATTCAATTTCTCTTTTAGGATTTAGGACAGATGGGAATATAGTCATAGAAAGTAGTTCTGGTTGTAGCAATAGATACTCATTGCACTTAGAAAATGAAAAATACTTCGCAGGCATTACCTGAGTAATCCTTACAACTATTCTGTAAAACAGGTCAATATTATAATCCCCACTCTGAACAAGGAAGGGAATGAGGTTAAGGCCAGAAATAAACAACAGCCTGTTATTGTTTTTCCAGAGAGCTGAAGGCAGTTTGAAAGAGAGATCACTATTATCTTTTTTAAATAAGAGAATAAAAATAGAAAATTGACAGATTTGTTAAATTACTTTCTTATTGCTGCACGTCCACCAACTACCCAAATATGGAAAACGTCGTCTGAAACTAACACCTCATTGTGTTGGAGTAATATATGGAAAATTGCAGGACATTGAAAACTTACATGGTACACCCATTTTTGAAAGGAAAAACATTTTGTCTCAATTTGGAGGGATTTAAATGAATACATTAAAAAAAGAAAAATTACATTTGTCTCTTCTTGACATGGGTGGCACTGTGGGTTAAACCACAGAGCCTAGGGTTTGCCGATCAGAAGGTCGGCAGTTCAAATCCCCACAATGGGGTGAGCACCTGTTGCTCGGTCCCAGCTCCTGCCAACCTAGCAGTTCGAAAGCACATCAAAGTGCAAGTAGATCAATAGGTACTGCTCTGGCGGGAAGGTAAACGGCGTTTCCGTGCACTGCTCTGGTTCACCCGAAGCAGCTTAGTCATGCTGGCCACATGACCCGGAAAAACTGTCTGCTGACAAACGCTGGCTCCCTCGGCCTATAGAGCGAGATGAGCGCCACAACTCCAGAGTTGTTTGCGACTGGACTTAAATGTCAGGGGTCCCTTTACCTTTACAAGCCTCTGAAGAAATTTGGGATAAGGACACCTATTTGCTTGAAAAAGTTTCTTGAAGTTTCTATATTCTTCTTGAATATAGAGCCTTTTATTATTGATACTCCTTATGCTTCTGATAGTTTCAGCTATAGGTCTATATTTCTGTATATTTTATAAGTCATATGTGCCACACTTCTTGCGCTCTCATTTCTTATGACTGTACTCTCCACTTACCTGTCTGCATCTCATTGCAAATATTTGAATAAGCAGCTTTATCATTTCTTCTTGTGAACATAACATCCCATGTCAGCCTTGGTTTGGTTTGGTTTAGTTTTTATGTGTTTGTCTCATGACGTTTTATTTTGTTATCAGAAAAGAAAAGAAAAGAAAAGAGGGAGGTTTTTGGCATTGTTTGGAAAGCTTGCAACACCTGTTTTAACCAAAAGGACAAAGGAAATGTATGAGTGCACTGCAAGGAGCAAAACCAACCAGAATCCCACTATTAAGTCCAGGCATCCCCAAACTGCAGCCCTCAAGATGTTTTGGCCTACAACTCCCATAATCCCTAGCTAACAGGACCAGTGGTCAGGGATGATGGGAATTGTAGTCCCAAAATCTGGAGGGCCAAAGTTTGGGGATGCCTGATTAAGTCTCTTTAAAACCTCTGTCTGTCCCATCTTAGAGGATGTGGTTTCTTTAAGGTTATCTGGTGAACCTATGGCAAAAGGCAGGATTTGGGAACTAAAGATTTGGCTAGCTTGGTTAAGGAGGCTAGAAAGGAAAATATGCACCCCAGTCTTGGAGCAGGAAGAGATCTAAGGCAGGGGTAGGCAACCTAAGGCCCGTGGGCCAGATGTGGCCCAATCGCCTTCTCAATCCGGCCCACGGACAGTCCAGGAATCAGCGTGTTTTTACATGAGTAGAATGTGTCCTTTTATTTAAAATGCATCTCTGGGTTATTTGTGGGGCATAGGAATTCGTTCATCCCCCCCCCCCAAAAAAATATAGTCCAGCCCACCACATGGTCTGAGGGGCAGTGGACTGGCCCACGGCTGAAAAATGTTGCTGACCCCTGATCTAAGGGGTCTCAGCATCCCCCTTGGGTTGGGCTCTCTTGGAACATAGGTCACTGCAGGCACCTGGTGTTTCCTGCTGCATTAGGAGGGGTTTTCTACACATAGACATACCTGTATAGGCTGAGCAGGAGCTGGAGGAAACCATGGTGTTAATACTCCTATTGATCCTGTCCAAGTGGGAGATAACCAGAGCATGCACCACTCTGGCGAGACAGTCTGTGGGCAGGTAGGGTCTCAGCCTGCGTACCAGATGGAGCTGGGAGCCAGCTGCCCTGGACACAGAATTGACCTGCGCCTCCATGGACAGTTGTGAGTCCAAAATGACTCCCAGGCTGCACACCTGGTCCTTCAGAGGCACAGTTACCCCATTCAGGACCAGGGAGTCCTCCACCCCCGCCCACCCTGTCCCCCACAAACAGTACTTCTGCCTTGTCAGGATTCAGCCTCAATCTGTTAGCCGCCATCTATCCTCCAACCGCCTCCAGACACTCACACAGGACATTCACTGCCTTCACTGGTTCTGATTTCTGGGTAACATCCACATGCTGATGAACACCCAGCCCCAACCCCCTGATGATCTCTCCCAGCAGCTTCATATAGATGTTAAAAAGCATGAGAGAGAGAGAGAGAGAGAGAGAGAGAGAGAGAGAGAGAGAGAGAGAGAGAGAGAGAGAGAGAGAGAAGCAGGGGATGCATTAGGAGAAAGCTGGCATATACTGTACAGTAAATAGAAAATCCTATTTTCTGATTCTGCATTTTAGTTGTTGTCTGCTATATTTGTGGTGAATACTGAAGCACATCCATTCAATACAATTTTCTTGTTCTGGTACCAGATTCCACCTCCCCCCCCCCACCATATAGAGAACTTGAAATTTTGTAATATTTGGCAATTAAATGTCCATTTTATTTATTGATTGTAAGAAAAGAAAGAAAATCAACCCACAAAGTGGTTCACAAAAAGTTAAAACAATAAAGCCAAGAAAAATGTACAGCCGACTTCAAACCATCTAAAGTCCAAGGCCAAGGTCCCTGCTTGTTTACTTAGCACCATCGATGTTCATGGACTACCATGTGATCTTTGTTTTGTTTTCCTCCAAGAGCAGCAGCAGCAGCGGCACCTGCAACCCCTGCTGTGTGATATGTCAAACTGCTTTTGAAAGAGGGTGCAATTTCAAAAGCAGTAAGTGTTGCAGCACGCGAGAGGTTCAGCCGTTTCAAAGGAGAAAAGGTTTTAGAATTCCAATTGGTTAGATACAGCTTCCTTGTATGAGCCTGAGAAGCTTTGGGAGATTCCCTGCACATTGTCTCCAAGATTCATGAATGGACCGTGCCACCGACCATCCCTCATAGAAGGGTTTTCATGCGGTCTCCTCTGTGGCTCCAGCAGGTGGCGCTCTCCCGCCTGGTGCAAATGGGGTGGCCAAGGAGTTTGCCTCTGTATGTGTGTGCATGCATAAAGATGCGTAGGAGGGTAGATAGTAAGGGAGCCCAGGTTTGGAAGGGATCCCCCATGCCATGGGGTGCCTTTGCCACCCTTGTATCCCAGGGTTTATGTTTTCCAATGGAGTCATAACATGCCTAATGAAGAGGTCCCCCTGCGGAGTCACAAAATGCCGCCATCTGCTTACAATATACTTACTAGTTGTGCCGGTGTGCAGATTTGCATCTGTCTCCAGTTGGGGGGTGTGTGTGTGCGTGCAATATATCTATATACAGATGCTCCACCTTATGTGTGTTCATTTTGAGATCTGGCAACTGTTCACGGCTTGGTGCCTCAGTGCACCCTCCCTTGGGTTTGTGGCGTGGCATGTTTGTGCAGCTGAGCATGTTTGCCTATGCCTATCTGCATGTAAATTGCTTTTTTGTCTGCAAGACCCTCGCACTGCCTGAGATTTACCGCGCTGCTTAAGACAGGACGAAGCCTGTGGCATGCGATGCCCTCAGCGGTGTGTGGGGCATGTGAATGTGGCACTGGCACAGATGCCAGTCTTGCCACAGGCGTTCACGCTGTGTGGCTGTGTGTGGCCATTTGTGTGCCTGCGCACCCCCCTCCCCTGCACCTTGGCACTTTGACTGAAAAACTCACTGGCATTCCTTGGTTCCCTATCTGTGTGCCAGGGGGGCCACCCCTGGTCTTGCATCTCCTGTTGCACATAGTTACACAGCTGTGTAAACGACACATGGTTGCCCCATAGGTGGGGTGTGAGCATGTTCCTGCCTCTCGCGCTGACTGCGTGTGTCTCCTGCTGGGTGTGCCTGGGCCTTCCTTCCATCCATCCTCGCCTGTCATGTTACCTGACACTAATGTTGCTTTGCTGGGTTGCCATGGCAATGCCTGCCTTCTTGGAGGTTACAGCCTGGATAACAGGGTTACGAGAACTTCCCACAGGCTCTCTCTCTGGCAGCAACAGGTTCTGAGCAGCTGAGGCTGAGAAGCCCAAAGGAGGGAGGGGGCCTTCAGCAGGAAATGTTGAAGGAGGTTGTCTGATGGGACACGGAGAGCAGAAGAAGAAGAGGAGAGGGACAGGCGTGGCTGCGCAATCTTTTGTCTCCATCCAGCAGCATTCCACCCTCAGCATCGTCTACAGACTCTGGCTGCCCCGTGGGGATCATCACATCAAAAGCTCCTCTGATCTCCTCTCTTCCTTCCCCTCCTTATTCTCTCTCCTGCCCTCCCTCTTCTGCAAATTCATCCCTGGCAGCTTTCTCGAGGTTCCTTCATGGTTTTTTAAGAGGGTACAAATAATTTTTTCACCTTCTCTTCTGCTTCTTCTGGTCATAAAGTGATGAAGCTATCAGTCCCCAGATGCGCGCATACACACCACAAGCAGCCATGCACACTCCCTCGATCCCAAGCCACACACTGTGATCCGCCCCCCCCCCCAAATAAAACCCACAGCTGGGGATGAGCTAATTGTCTTCCAAGTGTGGCACTGCCCCCTAGTGGCATGTGAGCAACTTCACAGCCACCCCTAGGAACTTTGTAGAGGAGAGCATTGTGTAATCGTTGTGACAGCAGAGCGATGGAAACAGAGAAATGCTTTCTGCTTCAGTGTCCCAAATATGGTGAAGTGCGCGAAAGAGATTCTGCACATGCAGCCACAGACGGTGATGCCATGTCTCGCTAGCAAGCAATGGAGGAGAAACTGTGCCTTAGTCTGGCAGAAAGAGAGGAAGAGGGGCATCTCTCTGAAGCCCCTCATTTGAGCTCCTTTTCATTATATCTCTTTTGCTCCTGATTTCCGCCCTGGGCTTCTGTGGCTGCCTGTAACAGGGTACAATGGAATCTGCACTCTATTGTACACCCATCAAACTTAACAATGAAATGTATCTGAACAAGCCGTGTTGTCCTAGCTTTCCCCAAGATTGCCTCAAAAAGCAAAACGCAGGGGGCCAGGAGAAGACATATATTCCAGTACAGTACTAGATCTGCCAGGATTGTCCCTGGACATTTCAACATCAAAAGATGGAAATCCAAATGGCTTCTCCTCAATCCCCCTGATGCTCTGCAGTTAAAAAATAAACAGCAATTTATGGTAGACACAGCCTAAGATGTTTTGCTGCCTTGTGTAAGGGACATCTCTCTCTCTCTCTCACTCACACACACAGTCACCCCAGACATCCTTTTAATTGTGCATTCATGATGATATGTGCTTGTGGTGATATCTGGGCGGTTATACATGAGGCCACTTTCCAGGGTTCTATGGGGCAGCCATCCTGCTTCTCTTCCCACCAGGGCAAGTGCTGGAACATCCTGCTGAAATCCTGTGACTTTCCATACCACAAAAGGTCTGGTTTATACTTTGTCTTTCTTTCCTTGTGCCCCTCCAGAGGGCAATAAGATGGTAGCATTTGGGAAAGATCATGGAACAATAAATTGGGCGGAGTGATATGTAGGCGGTCCAATATGTCCACCCCTGAAGCACTCTTAGTGCATCCATGGTGTGTTGCCGTCTGGAGAAGCCCAATCATTGCACATGCAGAAGATGACAGGCAGGCTGTTGTGAATTACTGCAATGCTGGCTACAGGAAAGCATTGCCCCGAGCAGCAGCGTAGAGAAGGGCAAGCAAGGCAGGCCCCATGGCAGATGGAGCTCCACCCTTCACAGCTACCAGTCCTTGCTCCCAAGCATCTCCTGCTTGAGGTTGCCACACCACTCTGCCCAATGGTAGGGCCAGCCTTGACTGAAACTTTGGAGTAATTGTGCTCCAAATTTGCTGCCTGAGGCTGGGCTTGAGAGCTGAACATATTTCCTTGCCAAACGTGGAAGGTTTGTAACCCAAAATGGGAGATGGAAAATTGCTTCCATGATGTGATGGCTCAGACTCAGAACCAGAGAAGTCTCCGTCGGCCCCGGATCCTCTGCCTCAGACATTATCTGAACCTAGTCCGGGGCCCGATCCTGAAGAGTCCCAGTCTGCACGGGTTCCCCTGCAGCAAACACCAGCTGGGCCGAGTCAGGGGCCTGAGCCTGTCCTGGCTCCAGATGCGGGGAGCACCTTGTTGCCATCAGCTGGGCCATCACCTGCAGCTGCTCCACTACCAGCTTGGTCAGGGGAAGCCGAGGCTACCCCTGGGTCCTGCAACCCACCGGTGTCGCCCGAGCTGCCAGAGACTCAGGTCTGAGAAAAGGAAAGACCTGAGTACTCACAGGAGGAGTGCTTGTCTTCGGGCTAAACAGGGAGGTGAGCCGCCGGGGGATTGGGACCGGCCGTTGCCCTGACAAAGATAAGAGGCTGTCGGGCCCCAGCCCAGGTTGCAGGAGAAACATTGTTGCAAGCCAGATCCTGCCTGAGTCTTGGTACCTGCCTTCGCCTGGACTCCTGCCCTGTGCTCCTGCCCTGGCCCTGTCAGATGGGCTCCTCTCTGAACCCTTGGACCCTGGACCGGACCTGGACTTTGTTCCCCGGATTATCCTTCTGTAAGTTTCGGACTTGGACTCCCCAGCTTTACCCGTGGACTGTTTCCTGACCCGGTCGATGCCTAGCCCCAGAGACTGGTGCCACGCTCTGAATCCCACTGCTGGCTCGGATGGATTCACCTCGCCGCGGCCTGGCCCGGCCTTCAAGTCCTGAAGAGATGTGGGTGTTGCACAGCTTACTGTCCACCCTGATCATTTCAAGCATCTTTTTCATTGGTGCCTGTTGTGATGTGGGGTTTGTGATTTCAGCTCTCTTGACATAACATGCTGGAGACAGTTCTCTAGTAACAGCTCTTTATTAAAGTGAACAAGACTGAAGACTGAGGAGAGGAAAGCTACATTTATAGGGACAGGGGACTAGCTAGGAAGGGATACATTCTGGAGGGAACAATATCAAGCAATCACAGTGCTGCCTTTTGGAGGAAACCAATAAGACAGAGGATCCAAATGTTGTTTAGTCGTTTAGTCGTGTCCGACTCTTCGTGACCCCATGGACCATAGCACGCCAGGCACTCCTGTCTCGCACTGCCTCCCGCAGTTTGGTCAAACTCATGTTCGTAGCTTCGAGAACACTGTCCAACCATCTTGTCCTCTGTCGTCCCCTTCTCCTTGTGCCCTCAATCTTTCCCAACATCAGGGTCTTTTCCAAGGATTCTTCTCTTCTCATGAGGTGGCCAAAGTATTGGAGCCTCAGCTTCACGATCTGTCCTTCCAGGGAGCACTCAGGGCTGATTTCCTTAAGAATGGATAGGTTTGATCTTCTTGCAGTCCATGGGACTCTCAAGAGTCTCCTCCAGCACCATAATTCAAAAGCATCAATTCTTCGGCGATCAGCCTTCTTTATGGTCCAACTCTCACTTCCATACATCACTACTGGGAAAACCATAGCTTTAACTATACGGACCTTTGTCGGCAAGGTGATGTCTCTGCTTTTTAAGATGCTGTCTAGGTTTGTCATTGCTTTTCTCCCAAGAAGCAGGCGTCTTTTAATTTCGTGACTGCTGTCACCATCTGCAGTGATCAAGGAGCCCAAGAAAGTAAAATCTCTCACTGCCTCCATTTCTTCCCCTTCTATTTGCCAGGAGGTGATGGGACCAGTGGCCATGATCTTGGTTTTTTGATGTTGAGCTTCAGACCATATTTTGCGCTCTCCTCTTTCACCCTCATTAAAAGGTTCTTTAATTCCTCCTCGCTTTCTGCCATCAAGGTTGTGTCATCTGCATATCTGAGGTTGTTGATATTTCTTCCAGCAATCTTAATTCCGGCTTGGGATTCATCTAGTCCAGCCTTTCGCATGATGAATTCTGCATATAAGTTAAATAAGCAGGGAGACAATATACAACCTTGTCGTACTCCTTTCCCAATTTTGAACCAATCAGTTGTTCCATAGCCAGTTCTAACTGTAGCTTCTTGTCCCACATAGAGATTTCTCAGGAGACAGATGAGGTGATCAGGCACTCCCATTTCTTTAAGAACTTGCCATAGTTTGCTGTGGTCGACACAGTCAAAGGCTTTTGCATAGTCAATGAAGCAGAAGTAGACGTTTTTCTGGAACTCTCTAGCTTTCTCCATAATCCAGCGCATGTTTGCTATTTGGTCTCTGGTTCCTCTGCCCTTTCGAAATCCAGCTTGCACTTCTGGGAGTTCTCGGTCCACATACTGCCTAAGCCTGCCTTGTAGAATTTTAAGCATAACCTTGCTAGCGTGTGAAATGAGCGCAATTGTGCGGTAGTTGGAGCATTCTTTGGCACTGCCCTTCTTTGGAATCGGGATGTAGACTGATCTTCTCCAATCCTCTGGCCATTGCTGAGTTTTCCAAACTTGCTGGCATATTGGGTGTAGCACCTTAACAGCATCATCTTTTAAAATTTTAAACAGTTCAGCTGGAATATCATCACTTCCACTGGCCTTGTTATTAGCAATGCTTTCTAAGGCCCATTTGACTTCACTCTCCAAGATGTCTGGCTCAAGGCCAGCAACCACACTACCTGAGGTGTACGAGACCTCCATATCTTTCTGGTATAATTCCTCTGTGTATTCTTGCCACCTCTTCTTGATGTCTTCTGCTTCTGTTAGGTCCTTACCACTTTTGTCCTTGATTATGGTAATCTTTGTACGAAATGTTCCTTTCATATCTCCAATTTTCTTCAACAGATCTCTGGTTTTCCCCATTCTATTGTTTTCCTCTATTTCTTTGCATTGCTCATTTAAGAAGACCCTCTTGTCTCTCCTTGCTGTTTTTTGGAAATCTGCATTCAGTTTCCTGTATCTTTCCCTATCTCCCTTGCATTTTGCTTGCCTCCTCTCCTCCGCTATTTGTAAGGCCTCGTTGGACAGCCATTTTGCTTTCTTGCATTTCCTTTTCCTTGGGATGGTTTTCATTGCTGCCTCCTGTATAATGTTACGAGCCTCCATCCATAGTTCTTCAGGCACTCTGTCCACCAAATCTAAATCCTTAAACCTGTTCCTCACTTCCACTGTGTATTCATAAGGGATTTGATTCAGATTGTATCTTACTGGCCCAGTGGTTTTTCCTACTTTCTTCAGTTTAAGCTGGAATTTTGCTATAAGAAGCTGATGATCTGAGTTACAGTCAGTTCCAGGTCTTGTTTTTGCTGACTGTATAGAGCTTCTCCATCTTTGGCTGCAGAGAATATAATCAATCTGATTTCGATGCTGTCCATTTGGTGATATCCATGTGTAGAGTCGTCTCTTGTGTTGTTGGAATAGAGTGTTTGTGATGACCAGCTTGTTCTCTTGACAGAACTCTATTAGCCTTTGCCCTGCTTCATTTTGAACTCCAAGGCCAAACTTGCCAGTTGTTCCTTTTATCTCTTGATTCCCTACTTTAGCATTCCAGTCCCCTGTAATGAGAAGAACATCCTTCTTTGGTGTCATTTCTAGAAGGTGTTGTAGGTCTTCATAGAATTGGTCAATTTCATTTTCTTCAGCACCGGTAGTTGGTGCATAAACTTGGATTACTGTGATGTTAAAAGGTCTGCCTTGGATTCGTATCGAGATCATTCTGTCATTTTTGAGATTGCATCCCATTACAGCTTTTGCCACTCTTTTGTTGACTATGAGGGCCACTCCATTTCTGCTACAGGATTCTTGCCCACAGTAGTAGATATGATAGTCATCCGAACTGAATTCGCCCATTCCCTTCCATTTTAGTTCACTGATGCCCAGGATGTCGATATTTATTCTTGTCATCTCATTTTTGACCACATCCAGCTTACCTCCACTCATGGTTCTTACATTCCAGGTTCCTATGCAATATTTTTCTTTACAGCATCGGACTTTCCTTTCGCTTCCAGGCATATCCGCAACTGAGCGTCCTTTCGTCTTTGGCCCAGCCGCTTCATCAGCTCTGAATCTACTTGTACTTGTCCTCCGCTCTTCCTCAGTAGCATGTTGGACGCCTTCCGACCTGAGGGGCTCATCTTCCAGCGTCATAACTTTTATATGCCTGTTGTCTTTGTCCATGGAGTTTTCTTGGCAGGGATACTGGAGTGGCTTGCCAGTTCCTTCTCCAGGTGGATCACGTTTAGTCAAAACTCTCCACTATGACCTGTCCATCTTGGGTGGCCCTGCATGGCATAGCTCATAGCTTCTCTGAGTTATTCAAGCCCCTTCGCCACGACAAGGCATTGATCCATGAAGGGGATCCAAATACAGCAGCTTAAATGAACCAATAGTAGCTGTACCCTCTGGAACCAAAAGGCAGTTACTTTATCCTAATGCAAATACAGACAATAATAATACAGATATAAAATCCTTTGACTCAATACACAACACCCCTCCCCCCCTAGTGAGCACAGCAGACGTAATCCCTCAGGTACTGTGGGGTCCTACAACTTCTACCTGATCTCCTGACAACAGGTGTTGCAGGTTCTGGATTGGGTGTTACCTGTGGTGGAGGGGCTGCTATAGGGGTTTCATCAGGAACAGATGGAGTCCCAGACATCTCAGGGTCCCCGACCTGTACCTCGTCATCCTGAGGACTAGCAGACCCTGGTTCATTTGCTAAAGCCCCTGGTGACTGCACCTCTGGGCCATCTTCACTCTGGTCTTGCAGCTGTGCGTCATTAGCCAGGGATGAATTATCTGACTCCTCCCTGCTGAGCGCCCGGCGCCTCAGCTGATCTATATGTCTCTTCCAAACTTGCCCATTTTCCAAGGTCACATAATAGGACACAGGTCCACTAGCCCGGGTGATTACACCGGCCACCCACCGCGGACCTCGTGAATAGTTCCTCACCCAGACCAGATCTTCAGGGGCGAGATACCTTGTTGTGTCAGTCTCAGCCTGGGGGGTTGCTCTTGAATTACGGTTTGGCATTTTATCTGGGTGGACATAATCCAGCACCGTTACCAGTCTTCTACCTAAGAGCAGCTCGGCTGGCGACTTGCCCGTCGCAGTACACGGCGTCGCATGCTGCAAAAATAACATTCGCGCAATGCGAGCCGACCAGTTACCCTCCATTAAGCGCGCAATGGATTCTTTGGCTGTTCTTACCATGCGCTCAGCCTGCCCATTGGAGGATGGGTGAAAGGGCGCGGATGTGACCCCTCTTATAAAGTTATCAGCCAAGAATGCCCTGAATTCTTGGGATAGAAAAGCTGCCCCATTATCTGATACAATGGTCTCAGGTAACCCGTGGGTAGCAAACAGCTGTCTCAACACCTTGATTACGGCAGCTGATGCCATGCTAGGGACCATCGCCACTTCTAACCATGTGGAATATGCATCAACGATAACCAAAAAGACCTTCCCTTGGAATGGCCCAGCAAAATCTATGTGCAGCCGGCTCCAGGGAGTCCTGGACTGCTCCCACCAGTGGACTGGTGCTCTGGCCACTTCTGGCCGCACCTCTTGGCATGCCTTGCATGTTCGTACCCATTGTTCTATGTTCTGGTCCATTCCAGGCCACCACACATAACATCGGGCTAGCGACTTCATCCTGACCATTCCCGGGTGTCCCATGTGAAGCGTCTCAAGAACCCTGTTTCTCAGTGGTGCTGGGATGATCACCCTATCTCCCCATAGGAGACAACCCTTATGCATGGACAATTCGTGCTGCCTTGTCGCATAAGGCCTGAATTTTTCTTCATGCGGACCACCTGGCCACCCCCTCCCCACCCAAGTGAGCACACGGGAGAGAACAGCATCTTTCCTAGTTTTCTCAGCTATATCCGTAGCTGTTACAGGAGCCCCCGGAAGTGTTTCTAGCATCATAATGTGCTCCGCCGGAGCAGGATCCTCATTGCTCCCGCCAGGAAGGGGCAATCGACTCAGCGCATCAGCATGGCACAACTGTTTCCCCGGCACATGGGTCAAGGTGTACTGGAACCCATTCAGGAATATTGACCAACGCAACATTCTGGGGGAGAGAATTTGTGGCGTTTGTTTGTTTGGGTTGAACAACCCTAACAGTGGTTTGTGGTCCGTTTCAATGGAGAAATGGCGACCATACAAATAATCATAGAACCTTTTGATTCCTGACACAATAGCCAGTGCCTCTTTATCAATTTGAGCATAGTTGCGCTCTGTGGGCGACAACGTACGGGAATAGAAAGAGATGGGCTTTTCCGACCCATCCGGTTCCCTATGACTCAGCACAGCCCCCAGACCGTATTGAGAGGTATCACATGCCAGGACCAGCGGCTTTGACTCATCATAATGAGCAAGGACGCTCCTGCTACTCAGCATTCCTCGCAAGGAGTCAAAAGCCTTCTGCTGCTCCCGCCCCCATCGCCACACATTCTTTTTCTGCAATAGTCTATGTAATGGTTCAGCTACCGAAGCTTTCTGGGGTAAGAACGAATGATAAAAGTTAATAAGTCCCAGGAATGACTGCAACTCCGTCTTATTCTGTGGTCGTGGTGCCTCGATGATGGCCTTAATCTTAGCATCTGTGGGGTGGATGCCTGATGCATCAATTTTAAACCCCAAGAAATCCACAGTTGGCACCCCAAAACTGCATTTTTCTTTTTTCAGTTGCAACCCCACCTCCTTGAACTTGAGCAACACTGCACGGACACGCGCAACCAGTTCCTGTGGGTCTTTTCCAGCAATCAAAACGTCATCAAAAAATGGCAAGACCCCCGGCAGACCTCTTAACAGGCGTTCCATGAGCCCTTGAAAAATCCCTGGGGCCACACAAACTCCGAACTGTAATCTGTTAACTCTGAACGCCCCTTTATGTGTGACAATAGTCTGTGCTTCCGCTGATTGTGGGGTTACTGGCAGCTGTTGGTAAGCTTGTGCCAGGTCAATTTTGGCGAACACCTTGCCCCCAGCCAGTTTAGCCAACAGATGTGATGGCCCGGCGGATGGAGTTCCATAAGAGGCAGCAGCATGCTGGGGAGTCTGTATCCACATTTCTGGCTGAACTCCGAAAGCTCGCTCAGCACTGCGGCTTCCAAAATCTGGAAGAGACTCTCCTGGATCGGTTTATTGGTGGTCTGAGCAGCAAGAAAGCCAGAAGACGCATCGTGGCTAAAGAAGAGGTTAGCCTTGCTTCAGCCTTGAAGGAGGCCACCGCCACGGAGAATTATGAAAGAGAGGAGCTTGATGCCAGTCGCAAGGCCACTAAGCCACAGATAGAAGTTGCGCATGCCATGGACGAGCTAGAGGCTACTCCGAGCCAGAGCCCAGTCCGTGGGGTCGAGTTGGTGCGTCAGGCCTGCACAGTGCACAAAGATCGCCGAGGCAGTTGCCCAGGTTGTGGCGGAAACCATGAGCGGAAGAGTTGTCATTTCAGGGATGCTATGTGCAACTATTTCTGGCAGTTATATCACCCCTTACAAGATATTTAGCAATGCTGTTGTCAAAAGAATAGATTTACTGAAAAGGAAAAAGGGTTATGGGCCAAAAAACAGGCCTGAGGCAGGAGTTGGTTTGCTTGTGAGGAATTCAAATGTACAGCAATCACAACGGAAAAGTGGGGCATTTTATTCCTGGGCAAGAAGCAGCTGCCTCCCAATATTATATCCAACTATATAAGTTTGGAGTCAGAAATTATATGGATCTGTTCCTCAGGTTCTTGATGACTCACTGAGAACTGATGCAGGAATGCAGCCTGGCTGACTTCCAGCGAGGGAGTGGGGGAAGAAAGAGACGGATCGTATCTGTTGCCCCTCTGCTCAGAAAGGAAGGCCATGTCAATCACCAAGGACACCCTGAGAATCTTTCTGGAGAGCAAGTTTGTGAACAGAGCCCACTGGCTGCCAGCTCTACAACTGGGAGTCTGACCACCTTTTGGTCTTGGGGAAAGAGCACTGGAGATTTTACTCACTCATATATTCGAAAATATATTTCGGTTGTTTCTTCCATTTCTGAAAACCCAAACAAAAAAAGGAAAAAAGAAAACTTATCCATTCCCCTCCCAATATTAAGAAGGCCAGAAGAAAACACACTTAAGCTTAGCCACACAGTCCAACTAATAAACATTGGTCCTGAGAGGCTGTTTGAAAAGCATAGGTGTGAGGGAACCAGCCTTATACTGAGAGTGCTTCCAGTCAACCTGATTATTGAGCATTCAAGCTGATTTTTTTACAGGGAGATTAGATGATGTTGGCTCTTTAATGAACATTCATTCTGATTTGTTTGTGGGGAGGTTAGATTACAGTTGCATCAAAGCAAGTGTTTTGCCCCATTTTCTAATGCATTTCTCCATTACTTTGTCAGGAAAAGTCTGATCTTTTGGGGAAGCAAGTTTGTTGTGCAAGAGTTCAAATAATTGTGTGTTTTGAATTTGCAGGTGTGTGATTGAATCTCTTTTTTAAAAAAATGTTTTTTATTTATTTCAATTGTTAAAAACATACATATATTTACATACAAATCAAGACGAAAAACCAGGAATACAATGTGTTATATGTTTTTCATCTCAATAATCAAAAATGAAAAAGGACAAAAAACTAAGGAAGGGTACAGAAGAGAAAAGAGGGGGGGAGAGAAAAAGGAAAAGGAAAAAAAAATACAGACAATGTATAAAATACCAGCAACTTCCAATCATATCCTATGTAACTTATACTGTTCCGTTTCATCATCCACAAAATAAATTCTTTATTATCTATCTTTTAACCCTTCAGCTTGGTTCGGCTTTAGTCTGCCTTGAGGTTTAATTACTTGATTGTTTTTATATATTCATCAAAGATCCTCCATTCCTTTTTTATTTTTTGTCTTGTTTGTCCTCTAATTCTCCCAGTGGTTCTGGCTAGCTGTGAATATTCTTTCATTAATATTTGCCAATCTGTTGTACTAGGAACGTTTCTGCTTTTCCAGTTTCTCGCGATCAGCACCCTCGCGGCTACAATACCGTACATTAATAGTTTTCTATTTACATCTCCTATATCTTCCGGTATTATATTTAGTAGGAACATTTCTGGTTTTTTCGTGATCTTACATTTCAGCATTCTCTTCAACTCTTTGTAGATGTTCTCCCAATATATCCTTATCTCTGCATATTTCCACCACATGTGCATTTGAGTTCCTATTTCTTTCTCACATCTCCAGCATTTAGGTGATTTATTTTTATACATTTTTGCTAGTTTTTCAGGTGTCTGGTACCACCTATACATCATTTTAAAGATGTTTTCTCGCAAATTGTAGCACACAGTAAATTTTAAATCTTTTTTCCACAGCCTTTCCCACTGGTCTACGAATATATTGTGTCCCAAGTCTTGGGCCCACTTTATCATTGATGGCTTAGTTTGTTCCTCTTTTACCTCCCATTCAAATAACAAATCGTACGTGCATGAAATCAATTTTTTATCATTATGTATCAATTCTTTTTCAAATTTAGACTTCTCTTTTGCAATTCCCAATTTTTTGTCCTCCATAAATTTCTGGTTTATTTGGAAATATTGCAGCCAACTTGAAGGTATTTTTTGATTTCCTCATAGCTTTTTAATTTGGGTTCATTTTGTGTATTTTCCAATAGCTCATGGTAGGTGGCAATCTTTTCTTCCATATTTAATTTTTTAACCGTAATCACATTTATTGGGGATGTCCACAGGGGTATCTTAGGTTCTAATATACCTTTATATTTTGCCCAAATTAAATACAATGATTTCCTAATTAGGTGGTTTAAAAAAACCCTGTGGGCTTTAACTTTTCCATAAATCAAATATGAATGCTAGCCAAATCTATTTTCCACTCCCTCTAGGTCTAAGATCTCTGGTTTTTCTAGAGTTATCCATTCTTTCAGCCAAACCAATCCAGCTGCTGCGTGGTATAATTCCAAATTAGGGAGAGAAAATCCCCCCCTCTCTTTTCTATCTGTCAGTAGCTGGTATTTAATTCTCGGCTTTTTGTTGTTCCATGCAAACTTTGTTAGGTCTTTCTTCCACTCAGAGAAGCATTTTATTCCTCCCAAAATTGGTATTGCTTGAAACAAATACATCAACTTTGGGAGTATATTCATTTTCACTACAGATATTCTACCCCAGAGGGAGAGTTTTAATTTACTCCATTGTTCCATTCCTTTTTGGATTTCACTCCAGGCTTTTTTATAATTGTGATTGAATCTCAACAAAAAAATAGCTCTGTGGTCTGCAAGTTCCCTGAATCAGTGCTTTCTTGGCGTTGTCTACACTTAACAGCAAGAGTTTGAGAGAGGGAGGCGCTCCTAGACCCACAGCAAAGATGCAGGGCTCGCTTCTGAATGCGCAGGGACAGGGCTGTGCTGTTAAACTGTTTGCAAACTCCTTGCCCAAAAGAAAGCTGTCCTGCAGAGTGCCGGATCGAGGAGCCGGTCTGCAGAGTCAGCGCCCAGCAGCGCGGCGCTGGATTGAGGAGGTGGTGCTTCGTGCGGAGCTGCTGGGCACCGACCCTGCAGGCCGCTTCCTCAATCCGGTGCTCCACGTGGCGCTGCTGGGCGCCAACCCGGTAGGCCGCCGGATCAAGGAAGCGGCCTGCCGGGTCGGCACCCAGCAGCTCCGCACGAAGCACCGCCTCCTCAATCCAGCGCCGCGCTGCTGGGCGCTGACTCTGCCTGCTTTCCCCGCAGAAGCGCTTCCCCCTGCTGGCGCCTGCCAGGCTCCTCTGGGAAGGAACGACACGCGCTCAGCCAGCCAGGGATCCTGCAGGCGCGATGCGGCGGCCCGACGCGGCGGCTCGCCGCCCCACCGCCATCTTTTCCCCACAGCACACCAGGCAACATCTCGCGGCACACTAGTGTGCCGCGGAACAGTGGTTGAAAAACACTGTTATATGGGATCAATTTCAATCTGCTACCTCCAAGGATGTGGACAGGCTGCTTGGACAAGTGAAACTGACCACCTGTCTCCTTGATCCTTGCCCATCCTGGCTAACAAAAGCAAGCCGGGAAGGGCTGGGCGATGGGCTCCACGGGGTGGTGAATGCTTCCCTCTACGAGGGAGACTTCCCAGACCCACTGAAAGAGGCAGTCATTAAGCCGCTTCTTTAAAAAACATCTTTAGACCCAGCCAATATAGCAACTATCACCCAGGCTCAAATCTACCATTCTTGGGCAAGGTGATTGAGCGGGTGGTTGCTGAACAACTCCAAGCATGCCTGGAAGAAGCAGACCATTTGGATCCCTTCCAATCGGGATTCAGGCCTCACCATGGGACTGAAACTGTCTTGGTTGCACTGGTTGATGACCTCCGGTGGGCTAGGGACAAAGGTGAGAGCTGTTTCCTAGTTCTGCTGGATCTCTCAGCGGCCTTTGACACCATCGACCATAACATCCTTCTGGACCATCTAGAGGGGTTGGGAGCTGGGGGCACTGTCATACAGTGGTTCCTCTCCTTTCTCCAGGGTCGTTTCCAGAAAGTGGTGTTGGGGAATGAGTGTTCAGACCCCTTGGGCTCTCACTTGTGGGGTGCCTCAGGGTTCCGTTCTCTCCCCCATGCTTTTTAATATCTATATGAAGCTGCTGGGAGAGATCATCAGGGGGTTTGGGCTGGGTGTTCATCAGTATGCAGATGACACCCAGCTCTACCTTTCTTTTAAAATCAGAACCAGTGAAGGCAGTGAAGGTCCTGTGTGAGTGCCTGGAGGTGGTTGGAGGATGGATGGCGGCTAACAGATTGAGGTTGAATCCTGACAAGACAGAAGTACTGTTTGTGGGGGACAGGGGGTGGGCGGGTGTGGAGGACTCCCTGGTCCTGAATGGGGTAACTGTGCCCCTGAAGGACCAGATGCACAGCCTGGGAGTCATTTGGGAGTCACAGCTGTCCATGGAGGCACAGGTTAATTCTGTGTCCAGGGCGGCTGTCTACCAGAATCTACACTGGCTCCCAGTATGTTTCCGAGCATAATTCAAAGTGTTGGTACTGACCTTTAAAGCCCTAAACGGCCTCAGTCCTGTATACCTGAAGGAGCGTCTCCACCCCCACCATTCAGCCCGGACACTGAGATCCAGCACCAAGGGCCTTCTGGCGGTTCCCTCATTGCAAGAAGTGAGGTTACAGGGAACCAGACAGAGGGCCTTCTTGGTAGTGGCACCTGCCCTGTGGAACGCCCTCCCAGCAGATGTCAAGGCAATAAGCAACTATTTTACATTTAGAAGACAACTGAAGGTGGAACTGTTTAGGGAAGTTTTTAATGTTTGATGCTGTACTGTTTTTAATATTTGGTTGGAAGCCACCCAGAGTAGCTGGGGAAACCCAGCCAGATGGGCAGGGTATTATTATTATTATTATTATTATTATTATTATTATTATTATTATTATTATTATATTGTGTTTGGAAAGTGATAAAGAGCTCAGGGGTGAAGGTATCTGAGTTGTATGTGTGTTGCCCAGAGAGCAGAGCATAAGGGTGGACTAAAAGGGTGAGTAAGATCATACAGCTGGCACCCCATAATAACCATGCCTAAGGGCCAAGGCATCCCAGAGTCTCCCTTTCCCACTATCATGGCCACTTACAACAGGAAGGTGTATATATACCAGCATCTCCTTAACCACAGCTCCCCCGTAGCTGCTGAGGTCCTCTCACAAATTCCACAAAAACAAATTAGAGATGAGCTTGCACTATCTGCAAAAACAACAAAGCCAGCGGACCTGATGGGATAGCTGCCATAGTCTTCAAAGTGTGCAGAATTGAACTTACACAACAACTTCACAAGCTCATCAAAAAAATCTGGGAGAGAGAAGAGATCCCAGCAGACTTTAGGGATGCCAAAATTATCATGATCATGAAAAAGGTGGCAGAATGGATTGCAGAAACTATCAAGGCATCTCTTTACTAGCTGCGGCCGGCAAAATACTTGCAAGGATCTTAGCAAAGTGTCTCTTAACAATATCTGAGGTGACCCTTCCTGAATCCCAAAATGGTTTTCAATCTTCTAGGGGGATAGTGGATATGATTTTAACCTCTCGACAGTGTCAAGAAAAATGCAGAGAGCAAAACTAACCCCTGTATATGGCGTTTATTGACCTGACTAAGGCCTTCAACACTGTAAATCACAATGACCTGTGGACTGTCCTTCTGAAAATTGGCTGCCCAGATAAATTTGTGAACATGTTAATATGACATCAACAATTGCAGATAGCAATGGCTCTCTAAGTGAACCATTCCCAGTGGGATCAGGTGTTAAACAGAGTTGTGTTATCGTCCCAACTCAATTTATTATTTTCATTGTCATGATCCTACACTTTGTCAAAGGGAACAAAAATAAGGTATAGTTGGTCTCTAAGGTGCTACTGGAAGGATTTTTTTTATTTTTGTTTTGACTGCGTCAGACCAACACGGCTACCTACCTGTAACTAGTACTTTGTCAAAGGGAAACACCTCACCAGGGTAGAAATCATATACTGTATCAAACAAATGGAAAGCTCTTTAATCTGAGTAGGCTGAAAGCAAAGAGTAGGTCATAGAGCTTCAGTATGCTGATGACAACTCTCCAAACCATCCTAAATATCTCCGAAGAAGCTTACGGAAAGCTTGGGCTATTGCTCAATATCCAAAAACAAAATTGCAGCACCAACAACACAAAACAACCCATTGGCAGCACCTCAAATCCAACTTAATGGTGTAACATTGGAAAATGTTGATCACTTTTCCTACTTACACAGTTATCTTTTTACAAGGGCCAACATTGATGCCAAAATCCAGCATCGCCTGAGCTCTACGAGTGCGGCTTTCTCCCGATTGAAGTGCAGAGTTTTCTGAGGACCGGGACATTCGCAGGGGAACCAAAATGCTTGTTTACAAAGCTAGTGTACTGCTAGCCTTACTGTATGCTTGTGAAACATGGACCACTTATAAACTCCATCTTCAGCTCCTCGAAAGATTCCATGAATGGTGTCACTGACGTTTTTTACACATGACTTGGGAAGACAGGCAAACTAGTGCCAGTGTACTGGAAGAAGCAAAGATCACCATTGTCGAAGCAATGATTCTTCAATATCAACTTGGTTGGACTGGTCATGTTGTTTGGATACCTGATTCTCGTCTTCCAAAGGAACTACTCTCTTCCAAGCTTAAAAATGGAAAGCGTAATGCTGGTGGTCAAAAAAAGAGGTTCATACTTTCTCAAGACAAATCTAAAAAAAATGTAGTATAAACACTGACAACTGGGAAATACTGGCCTGCAAGCACTCCAGTTGGAGAATAGCCTTTACCAAAGGTGCCTTGGGTTTTGAAGGCACTTAAACTCAGGATGAAAGGGAGAAACGTGCTAAGAGGAAGGCACGCTTGGCAAATCCTCACTGTGATCAACTCCCGCCTGGAAACCTATGTCCCCACTGTGGAAGGATGTGTGGCTCCAGAATTGGCCTCCACAGTCACTTATGGACTCAGTGTTAAGACTGTGTTCGAAGACAATCTTACTCGGCTACAAGGGATCACCAAAGAAAAAGATAGCTAATGGACCACAAAATAAGCTCCCCCTTTTGAAATGTCCCAGAGCTATCTCTCTGGTCAAAAGTGTTGCTTTTGTACAATGTGCTTTAACACAAAGCCACATTTATGAAAAAGAACTTGGGATGTTAGGAATAACAGGAGAGCCAGTGTGGTGTAGTGGTTAAGAGTGGTAGACTCGTAATCTGTGAACCGGGTTTGCTTCCCCACTCCTGCTTGGAATCCCAGGTGGGGAGATGGTTGCTGCGCTGAGGTCCTGCTGGTGAGCTTCCCATTGGCATGTGGTTGGACATTGTGAGACTGGGGGGTGGGACTAGATGGGCCACTGGCTTGATCGAGCAGGTCTCTTCTTATCTTACTTTAAGTCTCATTAATTTCCACAAGGCTTCTGCACAATCCGTCTTCTCTGGATTGGGATCCTTGGGGAGGGGAGATGGGGAACTTTTGGTCCTCTAGATGTTGTTGAACTAGAACTTCCATGAGTGCCAGCAAACATAGCCAATGGCCAGGAATGATGGGAGTTACAGTAGGGTATCAGTTGAAGGGCATCACTTGAACAGGTCACCCACCTATCCTCCCTGGAGTGTCTGATGTGTCACCATGCTTTCCATGGTGCTGAGGGAACCAGGACCCCTGGTACTCTCTTTAGCCTTGGGAGAGGTATGGGATGAAGGCTATGTGCTTCCCATGTGCTTTGCATCCTATGTGCTCCCACCTCTGGTTTGGCGAGCGGTGGACACACCATGTTAGGCACAATCCAGATCTATCTTGTTGCTTCTTATGAAATTCTGCCTTTTTATGCATATCCCTCCCAAACCGGCTTTGATCTGGATTGAGAAAAAGAAATGTGCACACAGCATGTAGACAGATGTATTTGGGCTGGTGTGTGAGAGAGAAAGAACTCAAGGGTTTTGTCCCCAGCCCTGAAAGGAGATGTGCGTGCTCTTCCGCTCTAGCTGCTCCTTGCTGCGCTAACGAGGCATGAAGGGAACGTTGACAGGAGAAAGGGTCATGGAAGCAGGAGGTGCCTTGGTGGGTCTCCGCCCCTTTTCCTCCCTTACAAGGGGCCGATGGTTCCAGTTAGGACCAGGTTTAGGGGCCCCGGGCAGCCCCCCATGCTGTAAAGAGGGGTTCTGGTTGCACGGATCTGGCCATAGATGTCAAGTCCTCCCTTTTTTAAGGGAAATTCCCTTATGCTAAATACCCTCCCTACGAGAAAAGGGAAAACTTGACAGCTATGAATCTGGCGTGGGGTGAACGGCACTTTGCAGTTCTTGGGAAGGGAGGCTAGGAAGTTAAAGAACACGTTAAAACATTGTGCTAAATTCTGCACACATAAAACTCAAGTTGTTGACTTAAAACAAAATGTACTGACCTGTTTATGTTCGGACTCCAATATTTAGGGGCTGCACAGAATTCAAACAGCTGCAAGAACAAAAAGTTTCCTTAATTCTTATTTAATGTTATGCAGATTCCCTCGGTATTTCTACTACCCTCAGAAGCTTAGGGAAGCTTGGCCTGGGAGGGGGCTAGTTCTCTGTGGCAGCCCCTCAATTGCAGAAGTGACTTCCCACAGAGGTGCAGCTACAGCCTGGGACACCGGATCTCAGTGATCATGGGCAGGAGGAGGAGTTATGCTAAGACCAGACCATGTCATTACCGAGGAGGCAGGTTTAGTCGTTGTTTGAGGACTATCCCTGCCTCCGGGTCTGGTCCTGGCCGGAAGGATACTGGAATCAGCACGGGATACCCACATGACCTGAAAGTGTTGCTGTGTAATACCAGGTCAAGGATGAACAAAACCACTACCATCCACGATCTGATTGTGGATGGAGGATTTGACCTGGCATGTGTGACAGAGACTTGGTTGGATGACGCAGATGGGCCTGTCCTTGCCTCTGCTTGTCCACCAGGTTTCTCTTACGCACAGCAACCCAGGGTATGTGGGCAGGGAGGGGGGTTGCAGTGATTTTTAGGAAGTTATTAGTTTATACCAGGTGTCCTATTGGGAAGACCCAGTTCTCTGAGTGCATGTTCTGGAAGTTGGGCAATAGAGGTAGTTGTTGTTTAGTCGTTTAGTCGTGTCCGACTCTTCGTGACTCCATGGACCATAGCACGCCAGGCACTCCTGTCTTCCACTGCCTCCCGCAGTTTGGTCAAACTCATGTTCGTAGCTTCGAGAACACTGTCCAACCATCTCGTCCTCTGTCGTCCCCTTCTCCTAGTGCCCTCCATCTTTCCCAACATCAAGGTCTTTTCCAAGGATTCTTCTCTTCTCATGAGGTGGCCAAAGTATTGGAGCCTCAGCTTCACGATCTGTCCTTCCAGGGAGCACTCAGGGCTGATTTCCTTAAGAATGGATAGGTTTGATCTTCTTGCAGTCCATGGGACTCTCAAGAGTCTCCTCCAGCACCATAATTCAAAAGCATCAATTCTTCGGCGATCAGCCTTCTTTATGGTCCAGCTCTCACTTCCATACATCACTACTGGGAAAACCATAGCTTTAACTATACGGACCTTTGTCGGCAAGGTGATGTCTCTGCTTTTTAAGATGCTGTCTAGAGGTAGTACAGGATTCCTTTTGGTGTACCGACCTCCCCGCTGCACCAAGGGCTCCGCAGGGTGGTGAATGCTTCCCTCTACGAGGGAGCCTTCCCAGACCCACTGAAAGAGGCAGTCATTAAACCGCTTCTTAAAAAAAAGCTCTAGACCTGGCCAATAAGGCCAACTATCGCCTAGTCTCAAATCTACCATTCTTGGGCAAGGTGATTGAGCGGGTGGTTGCTGAACAACTCCAAGCACGCCTGGAAGAAGCGGACCATTTGGATCCCTTCCAATCAGGATTCAGGCGTCACCATGGGACTGAAACTGCCTTGGTTGCGCTGATCGATGATCTCTGGTGAGCTAGGGACAAAGGTGAGAGCTGTTTCCTCGTTCTGCTGGATCTCTCAGCGGCCTTTGACACCATCGACCATAACATCCTTCTGGACTGTCTAGAGGGGTTGGGAGCTGGGGGCACTGTCATACAGTGGTTCCGCTCCTTCCTCCTGGGCCATGTTCAGAAAGTGGTGGTGGGGGATGAGTGTTCAGACCCCTTGGGCTCTCACTTGTGGGGTGCCTCAGGGTTCCGTTCTCTCCCCCATGCTTTTTAATATCTATATGAAGCCGCTGGGAGAGATCATCAGGGGGTTTGGGCTGGGTGTTCATCAGTATGCAGATGACACCCAGCTCTACCTTTCTTTTAAAATCAGAACCAGTGAAGGCAGTGAAGATCTGTGTGAGTGCCTGGAGGCAGTTGGAGGATGGATGGCGGCTAACAGATTGAGGTTGAATCCTGACAAGACAGAAGTACTGTTTTTGGGGGACAGGAGGCAGGCAGGTGTGGAGGACTCCCTGGTCCTGAATGGGGTAACTGTGCCCCTGAAGGACCAGATGCACAGCCTGGGAGTCATTTGGGAGTCACAGCTGTCCATGGAGGCACAGGTTAATTCTGTGTCCAGGGCGGCTGTCTACCAGGATCTACATTGGCTCCCAGTATGTTTCCGAGCATAATTCAAAGTGTTGGTACTGACCTTTAAAGCCCTAAACGGCCTCGGTCCTGTATACCTGAAGGAGCGTCTCCACCTCCATCGCTCTGCCCGGACACTGAGGTCCAGCACTGGGGGCCTTCTGGCGGTTCCCTCACTGCGAGAAGTGAGGTTACAGGGAACCAGACAGAGGGCCTTCTTGGTAGTGGCACCCGCCCTGTGGAACGCCCTCCCAGCAGATGTCAAGGCAATAAACAACTATTTTACATTTAGAAGACAACTGAAGGCGGCCCTGTTTAGGGAAGTTTTTAATGTTTGATGCTGTACTGTTTTTAATATTCTGCTCTTGTTTAGAACTGTTTTGCTGGTTTTTATAACTGTACGATTAGATTGTGGCAACCTGCCCTGGGATCAGACCCTATTTCCCAGGGACAGCCCTTTATGGAAGCCATTCCAGTTTCTAATTTGATCCCAGAATGTTCCTATTTTCTTTAGGGTATCCCTATTTTCATCAGAGAAATGTTAGTGGGTAGGGAGTTAGGTGACTCCTGAGCCAGGGAGATAAGTAACTACACAAGCTGGTCTTTGACCGTGATATTATATTATTATTATTATTATTATTATTACACAACCTTTAGAAGACATCGGAAGGCAGCCCTGGATAGGGAAGTTTTTAAACGTTTAATATTTTCTTATGTTTTTATATTTGTTGGAAGCCGCCCAGAGTGGCTGTGGCAAATTATCATTACATTATTATGGATTATGGCACCCCTATTTTCACCAGAGAAATGTTGGAGGGTATGTGAGACTTTTTGGTGAAGGGTGAGTAAGAAATCTAAAGAAGGAAGATTTGGGGAAGATCCACAAACGCTTTGCATGATGTGTTCAGATGGATCTGGGAATGTCTTATGCCTGATACCCTAGAAGGCTGCTGCAAGTCAGAGCAGCAAATACTGGGCTAGATCATGTGCCAGGGGCCTGGCATGGTGGCCCCCTCCTCCCTGTGTCCCCAGATTACACTGGGAATCCTTTCAGCCCACTTTGCTTTTCCTCAGGATGCCGTTTGGCTGCCTTGGACTTCGGGATGACAAGAACTACAACAGCCTCTCTGACATCATGGACAAGTATGAGATCGGGCAGCTGCTGCGGGCGTAAGTAGGGTAGCAGGATGAAGAGCCCCGGGCTGAAGATGCGCAGCTCCCTGTGGCCTCCGGAGAAGGACCCCAAGGGAGCAAAGGAGCATGGTCCCTGGCAGGCTGGGCTGTGGAGGGCGGGTCTTCATGTCCTGTCCCAGCAGCCGGCCAGACACCATGCAGCAGCATCCTTTCTTCTCTTTCGCACTGCCATCCTGCACCCGGCAGCCTCAGAGCAGCCACAGCATCTTCTCACCCTTGCCTGGCACACATGGAAGTTGGCACTTGGCAGTAGGACAGAGCTCTTGGCCTCGTGTCTCTCATGCCACTGCTTTGTGGCTGCCCAGCCCTTGAGCCCTTGAGCCCCTTCCTTCCCCTTGCTCTGCTCAAATTGCCCTTCAGAGCCCCTGACGCACATGATGGCTATGTACTTTTAAAGCACATTTCCCCCCAAAGAATGCTGGGAACTGTAGCTTATCCTTTACAAAGCTTTAATTCACAGCACCCTTAACAAACAGCAGTTCCCAAGATTCCCTGGGGTGTAGGGTGTGCTCTAAATGCCTGACTCATATGCCGCCAGTGAGCAAGGGAGGGACAGTTAGCCGCTCCGGCGATCATTGCTCTCGTTTTAGCCCATGCCCTGCCTGCCATTTTGCCACAAGTGAGCAGGAAGAAGAAGCGCAGGGCTTCTCCAAAATGGCCTCCTATGCTGGGAAGGGTCCATGAAGTGGCTGCTGGGAGAGACAGGCTAAAGGCCAGAGTCCCTTCAGGGCAGCGCAGGCAGCAAATGTCCCACCAGCTATTTGGCATCTTCAATACACCACAACCATTTTTCAAACTCGCCCAGCCACCTCTGGATTTGGTTTGGTCATTGCATTTACTTCATGCCTTCCCTCCGAGGAGCTAAAGGCAGCCCATGTCCTCCCTTTCTCCTCACAACAACCTTGAGGTGGTGATAGGCCAAAGTCACCAAGTGAGTTTCATGGCTGATGGGGATTTGAAGCCTGGTCTCCCATGAATGGGGCATCCTCCAAAAGTTCCATCAACCCCACCCAGCATGGCCAAAGGTCAAGGATGATGGGACTTGTAGTCCATCAATATCAGGTGGGTCAAAGGTTCCCCATTCCTCCCTCCCCTAATTGCTATGCTACACTCCATAAAGTGGCCCCAAACCCAAAGCATGGAGAACTGATTTATTAATGTTTATATCAGCCATGGCAGCTGAAAGGGCCCTCTAAAGTCTGAGGCAACAGGGCACAGACTACCACCTTTCTGCCCCACTTGCTTGCTTCCCCAAGACATGATCTGGCCAGCCACTAGAGAAAGCAAGATGCTGAACGAGGCAGAAACAGAGCAGCTCTCACAGCGAAAGCGGGTTTCTTTTTTGCCCCCCCCCCTGTCCCACAGGAAGGAGTTCTGCGAGATTTGTGTGGCCCGCGAACGCCAGACAGACAGACTGTATATCTGTAAGAAATTTCTCAAGAAAGACGGGCGCAAGGTGCGAAGGGCAGCCAAGAATGAAATCCTCATCCTGAAGATGTACGTGCCTGAGAGGGGGGTTTGGGGTGTGTGTGCTGGGAGTCATTCACACTTGCCCTCGCCCTGCCGCTCCCCCCCCCCCCCCGAGGAAACCTGAATGCGGGTTTCCCCGGGTCAAGTGGCAGGGTAAGCAGAATGGGTGGGTAGAAATAAATTATTATTATTATTATTATTATTATTATTATTATTATTATTATTACCTCCCCCAAGTCCCTTTGCCAAGAGTCCCTCCATCCTGCAGGCAGCCCCGGTTGGCGTGCCTGTGCCAGTGAACTCCTGGGTGCTCCCTGGCCCTCATCTGTGTATAAAGCTCCAGTGTTTTCTCTGCTGTTCTGGGGAAAAGAAGCTGTGCTTCTGTAAATCATAACACTCTCTGTAGCTTCTTTTCAGCAAACTGCCAAGTTGACAGACTGCAGAGCGAGTTCATGGCCCCCGAGCCAGAGTTAAGCTCGCAGCTAAATGTTCAGTTATAGCAACGGAAGTGAGGCGTCGGGGCCGGGGAGCTTCAGGATTGTGAGGAAATGAGACAGGGAGACTGGGGGACATGAAAGGAGAATAAAAATATTCACGAAAGCAAATGTATCAGGACAAAAAGATTGCCATCTGTTGTGGGGGGCGGGTTTCCACTGGAAAGACTCCTCTGGTCTTTAACCATTGGTCTTTACAATATGGTTTGGAGGCTGATCGGTTTAAGAAATATTGAGGCAGAAATTCCACAGATAAAGCTTTCTCTTCACCTGTTCTGCATGCTGAGAAAATCACCACTTGTTGAAAACTGCACCAGGTGGGGTGATGGTGGAAATACATCTATCCTACCTAGCAAGGGCCAAGCAAGGAAGCTAAAATTTAGAGCAGAGAAGGCAGGACATCCTGGTGGAGTAACCACAAGGTGTGCCAAATGTGAAATGCCTGGTTCTTACACTGCACCAAAGGTGAGGAACCTATGGGTCCATTTTGGCTCATCATATCCTTCTCGCTCAGCTGTTCCTGGTAAACGGGGGGGGGGGGCATATGCTGCTCCAGGATCTGGAAGGTGTTTGTATTAAAGCCCTTCTAAAATGGAGGGTCCCCTGTGGTAAGTGGGTGAATATGAACTTCCCCTGTGTGGTCTGGGGCATTTGTGTTATTTGTGCTATTAAATATATAACAAAGAATTTGTATACCACCTAATCATAAAAACCTCTAAGCAGCTTATGGAAGATATAAAATGACATTAAAATAATCAGTAACAACCGGAAATTAAAAACAAGACATAACCAATTGTAAGTAAAGCCAGCAATTATACACCCCCCCAAATAAAATTACATATTAAAATACATGTCAACTTTACATATCTTGGAAGCCTTGCCTAAACAAAAACACCTTTAGCAGACACCAAGAGCAATAAAGTGAAGGTGTCTGTCTAATGTCAATTGGCAGGGAGTTCCAGAGGATAAATGCTGCAGCACTGAAAGATTGCTGAGAACTGCAAAACAAACATTAAGTGGCATTTATAATCCCAGTGGTTTCTGGCACTGTGATTGTTTCATTAACATTTTTACCCCCCCCCATGTATCACGAAATTCAAAGTGGTTAATAATAATAATAATAATAATAATAATAATAATAATAATTTGTTATTTATACCCCAGCCATTCGGCTGGATTTCCCCACGCACTCTGGGCCAGCCCCCAACAAATTAAAAACAGAATAAAATGGGGTTTATGTTGCATAGCTGTCCACTTTCGGATTTGAAAATAAGGTCAGCAGCAGCCTCACCTGTCCCGGGGACAGACTACGGTATATCTAACAATCCAGGATAGCAGTGGGAAACAGAGCTGGAATAAGGGAATTTCCAGCAAAAAAGGGGAAGGCTGACAGCTGTGCCTTGGAATAAGGGAGTTTCCTGCAAAAAAAGGGGGAAGGCTGACAGCTATGGTTTATGTGGGGTTCCCAAGTTCTTCAGGCCGTGGATGAAACTACATGTGACACAGAGCTCTGTGAGGATATGTGATTTCCCATACCAACAGAGAGTACAACTGAAGTAGAAGACTCGTGTGAGGAGAGAGGGCCCTGCCGCTTTCTATTCATGCCACACCCAGCCTTGAAAATCATGCCTAATCTGCTTTTAACTGCACCAGGGGGACAGGCTTCATGTTGTGGGGAACAGAACCTCAGTTAGTTAAGTTTTTTTATTGTTTTACTTGATGGGGGGCAGGTGCCTCCCTGCCCCCCCCAGCTACGCCCATGCTGTTGAACCTAGCTTTTACAGTTAATTTTGCTGCTAATGGCAACAGATTTCATGCCTGCTAAAGACAACCTGAACTTGGTTAACTGCCAGGTATCCCTGTTTCTGCTTTGTAGTTGCAGAGCCCGACCCATGTGAACACTCACCTTCATTTTGTGCTAGCATTTGCTGGGGGGAAAGGATGAATATTAATATTTTTCTTTAAGCGGGTCTCCGTTTCTGCAAGGCAGAAAGAAAGAAAGAAAGAAAGAAAGAAAGAAAGAAAGAAAGAAAGAAAGAAAGAAAGAAAGAAAGAAAGAAAGCCTAAGGCAGAGGGAGCCAAAAGGAAAAGGTGGCAGCCCCTCCCTCACCTGTCTCCATCCCAAATTGCAAGCAGCCCACCCCTCCCTGCATCTCTGTTTGCCACCATCCAAGCTGTGCGCTTGATTCCTCACCTCACCAGAGCTGGATTTAGCCTCTTTAGACGTCTAAAGGCCAGGCATGCATTATTGACGAGGGCCTTGGGGGCTGGCTGGGATTTCTGCTGACTTGGTCTTTGTACAAATGGTCCCTCAGATGCAAACAACAAAGCCAAGCTGGCAGGGGACAGGCAGGCAGCAAGAATGGTGGAAGGAGTCAGATCAGGAGAGAGGGGGGGGAATGAGACAGAGGGGTGGGGAGTGGAGCAGGACAGGAGCTCATGCATCTCTGCATTTTTCTTCCAGGGTGAATCACCCCAACATCTTGCAACTGATTGATACCTTTGAGACAAGGAAGGAATTCTACATCATCCAGGAACTGTAAGTTTCACTGGGAGGTGGAGACGTATTATGCCATGTCAGGCACAAATGTGCCCAAAAAGCAGCTGGTTGAGAGGGCAAGGAGCCCTTCCACCTGCCCTGAACACCATCATCACCTCATCCCACCTGAAGGGTTTGGGGCAGGTTAGAACAATTAAAGCACAATGTTAAAAGCAGTTAAAAAAACTTACCACCACAGAAATAATGCCAGGGCCATTTCAATTTGGGTAAAGGTGATTAAACCATGCCAGGCGTTTTTGTGCACTTGACTGGGTATTGAGAATTGCTTGGCTGGGCTGTGTCTTTGAACTCTGATAATGCCTCACTTGCCCAAGTGGAGGCTAGACAGGGGCATATTTAAAGCTATCTCACTTTGCAAAAGTAACATTTGCATTAGCTGCTCTGCCCACTTTTGCCTCTGGATGTTTGCAGATCTCTACTACTTTTATATCCCACCTTGACTCCAAGGAACTCAAGGTAGCAAACATGGTCCTCCCCTTGTCCATTTTACCCTCACAACAACCCTGTGAAGTAGGTCAGGCTGGCTGCCTCACTTAAGGTCACCCAGTGAGCGTTGTGGCTGAGTGGGGATTTGAACTCTGATCTCCCGGGGTCCTAGTCTTTGGAAGAGCAAAGTAAGAATCACTTGGGCTGTCACCTTTCTGCAATCCATGCTGTTATTTTGGCTACTCCGAATCCAGCAGTGCCCAGCGGGGAATGGGGTGTGTTGCCCGATTTCCGTTGATTCCGCAGCTCACGCTGGATTCTGTTGTGTCACCTGCAGGGCCACTGGTGGGGATGTTTTTGACTGGATCCTGGACCAGGGCTACTACACGGAAAAGGATGCCAGCAATGTTGTCCGGCAAGTGCTGGAGGCATTGGCCTATTTACATAACCTGCACATAGTTCATCGCAATCTCAAGGTAAGGAAAGATTCCCAGGCCTGACATGCTCAGAGTGACCTCCCTCCCTCTGATGGTCCTTCCACTCTTCCAACAAGAGGAAAGTGCCCAGAGGTACCCTGAACACATTTGTACTGCAATGTGCTGTTTTAGGGTTGGGGAGAGAGGATGGCTAACTTTGTTCACCTGTCTCTGCTGCCCCCAGCTGGAGAATCTCATGTACTACAACCAGAACAATCGCTCCAAGGTGGTACTGCGGGATTTTTACCTCTCACGCTTCGAGAACGGGGCCATCACAGAACCATGCGGGACCCCTGAATATTTGGGTACGGATATGTCTTTCCCTTTCTGGATTAAAAGCTAAGAGGCATGATTTCTCCTCCCCTGCACAGCTCTAACTGGCCTTCATGGCACACCCACAGAAACTAGGAGCTTTGTAGGCTGCCCAACACTTTTCCCTCAGAGGCAATAATTCAACAGATAGAGCCGTCCTTCTGGCACAGAGACACAGTGACAAAGAAGACATTGCCTTTTGCATTTCTGCCTTCCATACCTTGGCCGGGTAGGGGCGGCTGGGAAGGTGAAAAACGGCAGCCTTAGCACCTGACTCCGAATGCCACTAGTTTTATCTTAACCACCTCTTAAATGTTTTCCCCCTCTGACCCATATATATATATCTCCCCACAGCTCCTGAAGTGGTTGCTCGGCAGCGCTATGGACGTCCTGTTGACTGCTGGGCTGTTGGAGTTATCATGTTTATTCTGTGAGTTCCACCAGCGTTGTGTGTGTGTGTGTGTGTGTGCGTAAAAGGTAGGCAGAAAGGAACCTTGGAATGGCCAAAGTGGCAGACTCACAACAAGCTTGACAGACCTGGTTAGCCATACACCTGACCCACAGGTACAGCCTCTGAGATTAGCAGGCACAAAGCACAGGGCCTTCAGGGCAGGTCTTCAGATGTTCCTTGAAGACTCATTTCTTCCCATCTGCCTTTCTTTGGCCACATTTTTTACTGCTGATTCCTGAGACTAGGTGCTTCCTTATGATCCTGTATTCTTATTTAACTTTTTAACCACTCAACTCTATCCCCACTGGATCTCCTTTAGTTATATGCTGCCTTGAGAGGCTATTCCCTGAGAGGTGGAATATATGATTATTTTTCAATGATGTGTTTGAGTTAGAATTGCTTGGGTCCAAGTCTTCTGTTGCCTTCTGTAATGATTTGATTCGCCCCCATTACTTGCCCCCCAAAAAACAGGCTGTCAGGGAACCCCCCGTTCTACGACGACACAGATGATGAGAACAGCAACAGCCACAACCGCCGGATATTCCGCAAAATTCTGGCTGGGGACTACGACTTTGACTCCCCCTATTGGGATGACATCTCTCCTGCTGGTAAGAGAGGGAGGCCTGGCCAGGAACTGACTCGATTCTGACCCGACTCCTCTAGCCTGGTCTAGGCACGCAAGTGAATATGACAGTAGAATTCCAATATGGCAAAGTGTGCAACTTCAGGCTTCAAGTGGGAAGGACATTGGTTGTTAATATAAAACTATGCCTGTTTGTTTAAATGAAGGAAGGAAGGAAGGAAGCACACATGGGGAAAGCATCTTCTAGCACAATCTTCTGTGTGGGTTGATTTGGTTAAAAGGAAAACAGATATGGTATAATAAAAGAATTCCCTGGATGCCAAGCTCCGGGTTTAAGGCAAGTACAGTCGTACCTCGGAAGTTGAACAGAATCCGTTCGACTTCTAAAATGTTCGACTTCCAAAGTGCGGCTTCTGATTAGCTGCAGGAAGTTCCTGCAGCCAGTTGGAAGCTGTGGAAGCCCCATCAGACTTTCAGCTTCCAAAAGAACATTCAATAACCGGAACACTCACTTCCAGTTTTTGATCGTTCGGGAGCTGAAAAGTTCGACTCCCAAGGGGTTCAGGAGCCGAAGTACGACTGTACTCTTTGGCAAGAGAGCCTCAGCAGATTTTAAATCACAAAACTTGCAGGACCAATATAAACCTGGCAGGACAACTTACTCTATGGTCTTAACCCCTTCATGCATTAATCAGACTTAAGCATGTTGGTTATATGAGGCTGGCTGGGTATCTCACACACTGTGCTGGTGTTCTATCCACCCCCCAAAAATACATAAGGGAGAATTCAAAATGTATGCTCCTCTTGTTACTTGAAATGGTAAAGTCCATTCTACAATGGAACATGTATTCCCACCTTGCTCTGGGTCACCGGGGGGGACAGGGACGGGGACAGAGACAGAGACGACAATTGTTCACTTTCTTTAATGTTTCCCACCAACCACCCTTTTCCTTTCTTCCCTTGCAGCCAAAAAATTGGTGTCACAGCTTATGGAAGTTGACCAGGACCAACGAATCACTGCCCAGGAGGCACTGGGACATATCTGGTGAGAATTCACCATTTGTGGGACCCTCTGAACATACATGTGGAACGCCCTTCCATCAGATATCGAGGAAATAAGCAGCTATCCTAGTTTTAAAAGTCATCTGAAGGCAGCCCTGTTTAGGGAAGTTTTTAATATTTAATGCTGTATTGTTTTAATTATTGATTGGGAGCTGCCCAGAGTGGCTGGGGAGACTTAGCCAGATGGGCGGGGTACAAATAAATTATTATTATTATTATTATTATTATTATTATTATTATTATGTGCATGGGGGAAATTGCTTGCTTGTTACATATTGCAGCATTAATTAGATGACTATGAATGAAACAAAATTCTATCAATACTAGCAGGACGTGTGTGAATGTGTGTGGAAAACATGCCTATGACCTGCCCCATTTCTTCCCCATCCGTATTTTCCTCCTGCCTTTCATTAACAAACTGGAGTGACCGGCTTAGTACTATGTGTGAACCAGCACCCATAAGCTGTTTCTGCTGAACAAACTATGAGCCACAGGGCCAGTTCTACCATTAGGAAGAGTGACACAATGGCTTCAGGCAACAGATTCTGAGGAGCAATGGGAACAGCCCTGCAGCTCTTCCCCCTGAGCCCCCTGGACATACCCTTCTTTTGTGAACTGAGTGTGCCAGGAGGCCTACCCTGCACCCTCATAACTACCCTTCTCCCTGCAGGTATGGCAGAGCATATGATCCCAATACTAGCATTGAAGTAAGACTAGCTGACCTCTGAACATGGAATAGGAGAAGGGTGCGACAGTATTTTGTCCATTTGAGGCAGCCTAATGACTTGGGCTTGTCCTGGCAAGCAGGAAGCCAGGAAAAATTATTGGCTTCCACTCCTGGTGGTGTTTTTGTTTTTGTTTTTGAGAGAGAAACAAACGGCAAGTGCTGGTTTGGGAATGCTTCTTCTGAAAGAGCAACCCACTGTGTCATATCATTCAAGCTCAGCCTGACATCCTCATTGTACAGCCTGGACAAGTGTCCACTATGGCGAGACCTATCAGGGTGTACTTATGCTCCTTGTCTGACCTCAGATAACATACCCAAGTACAGACCACTCTCTGGAGGTGACAAACTAGTGCAATGGGTGCCTAGGACTTTCAATCAGTCCACCTGGAGGGAATATTTCATCCCACATCCAGCCTCTCTCTGGGGCTCCATAAGATATGTTCAGGTGTACAGATCCTTGGGAGAGGCTTTTTTCTGACCTGCTAACATCTGAATTTGGCAAGAGCTTGGGAGGGAGAGGGCCTCCTCAATGGCTGCTCCCAGGTTCTGCTAGCAAATACATTTTAATTTAGATAAGCCTTTGGCCCATAAGCTGTATGTAGTCATTGGTGTTCACTGACTGTTTTTTTTTAAATTAACTAAATATGCCTCCCACAACCTTGCCAACTTGCAGGTTTCCCCAAAGTCTTTTTCTTCTTTCTGGTTCTTGTCTAAGAACACTAGGAAAACCAGGTGGTAAAAACACTGCATTGTCCCTGTATTATTGAAAACCTACACTCTCTCACCTGCAATTCTACCTTCTTTACCTCTCAGGATATCTGGAAACATTGCCTCTGAAAAGAACCTCAAGGAAGGGGTCTGCGCCCAGATTGAAAAGAACTTTGCCAAGGCCAAATGGAGGGTGAGTGAGTCACATGTCACATGGTGGCGCTGTGGGGAAGGAAGGGGAGTAGAGAGCAGTGGTCAGCCACTTGATCTTAGCCAAAAGGCTGAGAAGCTATTGAAATCCAGCAATTTTGATCAGAGTCCCCCTGGCTCCAAATGCAGCTCCCTCGCCAGAGGCAAAGTTGGAGGAAGAAGGGCATGGGATCAGTCAGAAATATGTATCTTATTAAAAAACAGCTCATGCCTTTCTCCTGAAATAGTACAGCACTTGTGGAAATCGACAAGATTAGTGTCCCATGTGAAGAATGTGTCCTAGCCCAGACACTGCATGTGGTGCTTCTTTGGTCCAGTCAGTCTTAGCTGGAATCCAACTGGGCAGCAACCATTTTACCATGACCCACCGGTGGGTTCTGATCCACAGGCTGAAGACCTCTGATCTAGGAGGGGTAATAAGAATTATGATGTTGTAGGAAGCAGATACACTGCAGGGGAGTCTAGGGAACCAGGAAGTGTTCTGGGGCACTGGGGGCTGGGGGGCCAGTCTTTGACATTGCCCTTCTCTTTGCAGAAAGCCATTCGTGTTACTACGTTCATGCAACGTCTCCGGGCTCCCGATGCCGGTGGCCGTCTGCCCGTGACTCCCCGTTCCTCCATGAGCGTTGCTCATGAGGTCACCATTGAGGCACCCAGGCTGGCCGAACGTTTGGAGACTCCATGCGCACCGCAGGAGCAGCAGAACAAGACAGAGGAAGTGACGGAGGTGGAGGAATAATGGCCCCTGCTTCCCCAACCCCATATTCTGGTGCCTTCTCTGCTCTTGGAAGGGATGGGTGGGGTCTGTGGGATGGTAGTTAGGGTAGTTATGGGGCAAGGAACTTGGGAGACCCTTAGCAGTGTTATTCCCTCCCCGCACCCCTGCCATTGGTCAGGAGCAGGAGCTATTTGGATGGACAGGCAACTAGGAGAGATGGAGCGACCCCACAGAGATGTGTAGGGGAAGGGAGGAATGAGCATAAGAAATATGGTAGGATAGGGTGGTGGTCAGCTATCCCACCCCCAGCTCCCTGGAAAATGCACCTGTCTGAGCAGAAGGGGGGAGACTTCTTTCTAGGTGCCAGCTGGGCCCCTTGCCATATTGCATCCACCACCCCAACGCCAATGCGGAATGCCTTGCAGAGTGACCGTCTCTCCCAGGCCTCATGGATCCACATTCCACACATCTGCATCCTGGCTGTTGCAATGTCACAAGGGCTTCGGAGGAGTTCCCTTCCTCCACAAAGAAGTTGGAAGTATGAGCCAAGAAGGGGAATATGCCAAGCATTTGCAAACATCAGCCAATAATGGAATGGGGAGCACTTTCAGGTGTTGGAGAAGAATCCTTTGCATGTGGAAAGGATCTGTTTCCCAGCCTTTCCCTGTTCTATGTGCCCAGTCTTGCATTTCACTTTTAGCAGGGGCAGCAACAGCAGCCAGGTGGGAAACTTGTTACAGACGACTGCCCTCCTGGTTTGGATCCCCAACCTCAACTGGACTGTGCAGGGGAGGGGCAAGAGAGGTGCATGTCTAAGCCAGCTGCATGTTTTATGAAGATGCTATTTTAATACAGAAACCTCCCCGCTGCCCCTCCCCGGTGCTGTCTTTCCCCTCTCCCGGGGCAGCTCTGGGAAATAAAAAATAAACAGTCTCTGGTTACTGATGATCTCTTTTTGTTGATGGTGAGTGTTATTATTGAGGTAATTGGTATTAGAATCCTTAAACAAGGTGTGGGAGAACGGCCTATTTTGAATTCTACCCCCCACTCCAAATCCGTATATAGTAAATACAGTTCCCTGCTTTCTGTTGGCTTGATTATGTAATTTGCAGTCCTGCAATAATGCTGCCATCTGATTTCTTTAAACAGCAGAGGAGTCTTCGGGGGCTGAAACAAGCCAAATGTGGGAAGAGGAAGCAGATAGGGAGGCTTCCCTTATACTAAAACGGGCTGTTGTCCATCTTAGCTCAGTATTTCTAGTGACTGGCAATGGCTCTCCCAATGTTTCAGGCAGGGAGTCTAGATCAAACCAAAGGAGTAATCTAGAATGACATTGGCCTTTCTGTTCATAGGTTCTTTAAAAATTAAAAATGTGATGTTTTTGAGCTCAAGCCAGCCTAGGCACATGCTGTCCTGGAAGCAAGTATGCAATTCCCCCATTTCAAATACAGGTATATGGTAATGGGGTCTCAACTGGTGGCGACTGACTAGGAATGGAGTTGTAGTGGCTGGTGATGATGCTGAAAAGCATGTGGCAGATTGAAAAGCCAAATTCCATGTTAGGAGTCATTAAGAAAGGAATGGAAAATAAATTTGCCAATATCATAATGCAGTTATACAAATCTATGCTGCAACCACACTTGGTATATCATGTAGAGTTCTGGTCACCTGACCTCAAAAAAGATATTGCAGAGCTGGAAAAGGTCCAGGTGAAATTCTCAAGAGCAACTCTCCCACACAGACAGGGTTGCAACATTTTAAGTTTTTTAGTTCAGAAAAAAAAGAAGCAAGGGTTGGGCCGCAGCAGAGGTAGAGAAGATGTGTGGAGAAGATGCTTGGTATGGAGAAAGCAGATAGCGAGAAGTTTTTCTCATAATTCTAGAGCCAGCCAATGAAGCTGAATGTTGGAAGATTCAGAAGAGAAGAAAGTCCTTTACACAGGGCACTGGTAAACTATGGCATTTGCTCTCCTAAGGCATAGTGAGAGTCACCAATCTAGATAGCTTTCAAAGAGGATTAGACAAATTCATGGAGGACAACGGCTGTCAACGATGTTCTGTCTCTGTTGCTGGAGGCAGGACTGCCTCTCAAGATCAGCTGCTGGGAATCACATATGGGGAGGGGGCTGTGACACTCAGGTCCTGCTTGGGGACCCCCCCTCCCAGGCATCTGCTTAGCTCCTGTGAGAATGGGATGCTGGATTGGATGGTCCCTGGCCTGATCCAGCAGGCATCTTCTCTTGCTCTTTGTAGGGGAAAGGAACAGCATTCTGTGTGTCAAACTGCTGACAACATGCACTGGAACTCTAGAGGACTACACTCGGCAGCTTCATATAGATATTAAACAACATGGGGGATAGAATTGAGCCTCGAGGGACCTCATATTGAAGGTCCCATACTGCTGAAAAAGAGTCCCCAAGCATTCCAACTCAGATAGCCACTCCAGGGGAATACAGTGGCCGATGGTATGGAAAGCAACCAAGAAATCAAGGAGGATTTGTTTTCTCCTGACAGAGGTACCGTAATCATATAAAGCAACCAGGGCAGTTTTTGCCAAAACCAGGCCTAAACCCCGATTGAAATGGATCTAGAGCTCCTGGATCTGGTCAGCGACCACCTGCCCAAGAACACGGCCTAAGAAAGGGACATTGGCAACTGGCTGGTCATTACTTAAGTTCTCAGGATCTAGGGATGGTGTCTCAAGAAGCGCTCCTTTCACTGCTGCCTTCAACTTCATAAAGAGGCACTGACCACCCCCTGGGCCCACATAGCTCTGCTCCCTGCTGGATTTTTTTTTTAGCCAAGAGGGGCAAAGATCCAGAGCGCAGGGAGTTGCCTGAATCCATCCAGGCCCTGATCCAAGTTTAGGTAGATGTTGTGAAAGTGGTGAGGGAGCAGGTGGCACTGTGGTTTAAACTGGGGAGCTCCCGTTGCTTGGTCCCAGCTCCTGCCAACCTAGCAGTTCAAAAGCACACCAGTGCAAGTAGATAAATAGGTACCACTGCGGCAGGAAGGTAAACGGCGTTTCCATGAGCTCTGGTTTCCATCATGGTGTTCCGTTGCGTTCCCGGAAAAGCTGTTTGTGGACAAATACTGGCTCCCTCGGCCTGAAGCAAGATCCAGTGCTGCACCAGTCAAGTTTAACTGGACTTAACCGCCCAGGGGTACTTTACCTTTACCTATAAGTGGTGAGTAAACACATCAGCCACTATCATCCGCTCATCTTATATATCATAGACACAGGTAAATCATAAATATATATATCTATATATAAATAAAAATGTAAATGTTCGTTTGTTCAAAATCTTAAATCTCCAAAAGTTCTTCTGATTGCTTTGAAATTTTGACACAATGTTGCATTCAAATACACACGTGTTTTTATATACCTATATTATATAGATGTCACACCTGTGACAGGTAAAAACATGCTTTATTTGAAAAACAGTGCCATCTGTTGGACGTCAAAGCAACACACGCTATACTAAATATTTTACTCCCAGGACGCCTTGGGGTGGCGTCCTTCCAGAGCGAGCGGACAGAGGCAGCTGGGAGCGGCTGGCCAGCGGCTCCTTCTGGGAGGGCGGGGGCCGAATCTTGCCCCTTCACCGTGCCTCTCCCCGCCACCCTCACCATGTCCACCTTGGAGAAGCATGTGCAGCTGGGCCACCTGCCCCCTCGTGCGCCGGGACCCGCTGGGGGAAGCGGCCAGGCCCTCCCTAAGATGCGCATGGGGTAGGGGGGAGAGAGGGAGGGAGAGGGGGTTTGGGTGGCGGGTGATGTCACGTGGGAGGAAGATGACATCATGCGGTGGGGGGATCAGACAGAGGGGTGTCGTGACATTTTCCAGATTTCCCAGAACACACGTGGGTGGGGGAGTCTGCAAAATCAAGGGGGACTCTGAAGGTGGGGGGAGGGGTGCTCTCTGCTTTCAATAGAACCCTGGTGTGTGTATCTTATCAATCAACAAAGCTAAGGGCCAATCTTTGGAATTGTACGCCTTACATCTACACACGGATTACTTCTCACATGGACAATTCTATGTTGTGTGTTCTAGAGTTGGCAAACCAGACAATATATCTCCACAGACAATGGAACAACAAAAAAATATTGTATACCCACAACCATTGTGAAATCAAACATATTAGAAACGTGCGCTTTCTCTTTTCTTTCTTTTCCATTTAACAGACTGAGCCACAGCAACGTGTGAAAATGGAAAGCGCAATGCTGGTGGTCAACAAAAGAGGCTTAAAGACTGTCTCAAGGCAAATCAAACATTTTTTTAGTATAAACACCGAGAACTGGGAAACACTGGCCTGCGAGCGCTCAAGTTGGAGAACAGCCTTTACCAAAGGTGTCATGGGCTTTGATGAAACTCAATCTCAGGACGCAAGGGAGAAACGTGCTAAGAGGAAGACACGCTTGGCAAATCCACACCGTGATCAACTCCCACCTGGAAACCAATGTCCCCACTGTGGAAGGACGTGTGCATGCAGAATTGGCCTCCACAGTCACTTACGGAGCCATTGTTGACAATCGCCAAAGAAGAAGTGTGTGTGTGTGAGAGAGAGAGAGAGAGAGAGAGAGAACCCCTAAACATTTTTTTTTGGGGGGGACACTGCTTATACAGTATATACTGTATTGTACTGTACAGTACAGCGCATCTATGAGAGAGATCCTCCCCTCCCCCCCTCCTGCCCGGCCCCCCACTCCCTCCCTCTCCGGCCACGTGCTTCTGCGTCCTCCGCGCGACATCAGGAGCCACGTGCTCCCTCGCCCCTCCAGGCGACCGGCAACTACATTTCCCAGGCAGCACCGCGGCCCCGCCCCGCTCCGCCGGCCGAGCCTAACCACCTGAGTCGCGGCGTGCAGGGGGGTTTCCCCCTCTGAGCTTCCCCTCCGTTCGTGCCCGAGCGCCCTTTCCCCTAAAGGAACACGAGAGGAGGCGAAGACCTCTAACTGGCCGCGGCGCGGTCCAGGAAATGCGGCGGGGCGCCCGGTAGCTCGGCTTTGGGGCGCTTAGGGACCCCGCCCCCCCTCGGCCCGCGTGGTCTCGTCCGGCGCTCTCCTCGCCGCGGGGGGCGACGGCGCGGAGCGTCAGAGGCGGCGGCGGCGGGAGCAGCAGCCGGAGCTGGAGCGGAGCGGGGACGCAGGCGGTGCACGGAGGGGGGGTGAGTGAGGGGGCGGGCGGCACCGAGGCCTCGCGGGGAGGGAGGGAGAAGCTCGCGGACCCCCCCCCCGACAACCACCTCCATTTGGGGCGCATTTCCCACGCGTGGGATCAGGCTGGGCGAATGGCTGCTCCAAAACCGGACATCCTCCATTGCCCTCCCCCCTCCCCTATCCCGGACCCCTCCCCCATGCGCCCCGGTCGGCACCTGTGAAGCCACCACGTAACTCAGCGCCAAGGCTCTTGCGATCGTTGTGCACGCGCCGTCCGCTTGCGTCGCGGGGTGTTCCTTCGGGGAGGGGGGGGAGCTTTCCTCTGTGCCCGCTCCGGGGGGGGGGCAAGGGCCTCCGACCTCTTTCGTGTCTCCGTGGCTGCCAGGCACTCCAAGTCAGCTTCACCTGTCAGCATAAATGACAGTGATCATTGAATCATGGAAATGTAATGTTGGAAAGGACTCTGAGGGTCTGTATTAGAATCAGAGACCACAAGGGCCATCCAGTCCACACCCCCCCCCCCGCTTAGCAGGAAACCCCACCAAAGCATTCCTGACAGATGGCTTTCAAGCCTCCGCTTAAAGACCCCCAAAGAAGGAGACTTCACCACACTCATTTCTCAAAAGTTTAATTGGTCAAGCAACATCAATAGTATTATTAAAAAGGTCCACCAGAGGTTGTATTTCCTGCGTGAACTAAGAAAATTTAAATTGCCCCAGGAAGTGTTGATCCAATTTTACAGAAGCATCATTGAAACTGTTCTGTGTAATTCTGTTACTGCTTGGTATGGTACAGCCTCCAAGACAGACAAGAAAAAGGCTCCAACGAGCTGTAAGAATTGCAGAAAGGGTAATTGGTGCTAGCTTGCCTACAATAGAGACAATCTATGCTACCAGAGTTAAGAAGAGAGCAGAGAGAATTGCAGCAGGTCCTTTACATCCCGGTCATCATCTGCTAGATTTACTCCCATCTGGACGTCGCTACAGGTCTTCATATACAAAATTGGCCAGGCACAGGAACAGTTTTCCCCCCTTGTGCCATTAAATTGTTAAATTTGTAGATGTGTAGCTGAACAGGAGGTCGATTATGGGTGGGTTTCTTTGCTTATTTGTATTGTGAGCGGAACAGTGTGTGTATGTTTACATTGCAATGTAGCCGAAACAAATTCCAAGTATGTTGGAAAATGTACTTGGCCAATAACAAATTCTTCTTCTTCTTCTTCTTCTTCTTCTTCTTCTTCTTCTTCTTCTTCTTCTTCTTCTTCTTCTTCTTCTTCTTCTTCTTCTTCTTCTCCTTGGCAGCAAATTCCACTGCCGAACAGCTCTTACTGTCAGGAAGTTCTTCCTAATGTTTAGGTGGAATCTTCTTTCTTGTAGTTTGAATCCACTGCTCCGTGTCTGCTACCCTGGAGAAGCAGAAAAAAACCTTTTCCCCTCCTCTATATGGTATCCTTTAATATATTTGAACATGGCTATCATATCACCCCTTAACCTTCTCTTCTCCAGGCTAAACATGCCCAGCTCCCTAAGCCGTTCCTCATAAGGCATCGTTTCCAGGCCTTTGGCCATTTTGGTTGCCCTCCTCTGGACACGTTCCAGCTTGTCAGTATCCTTCTTGAACTGTGGTGCCCAGAACTGGACACAGTACTCCAGGTGAGGTCTGACCAGAGCAGAATACAGTGGTACTATTACTTCCCTAGATCTAGATGCTATACTCCTATTGATGCAGCCCAGAATTGCATTGGCTTTTTTAGCTGCTACATCACACTGTTGACTCATGTCAAGTTTGTGGTCTACCAAGACTCCTAGATCCTTTTCACGTGTACAGTGGTGCCTCGCAAGCCGAAATTAATTCGTTCCGTGAGTCGCTTCGTCTTGTGATAATTTCGACTTGCAAAGCGCGGTTTGCTGCGGCAAAAAAAACAACCACAAACAAACCAAAAACCGGGTAAAAAATTCGTTTTGCGAAGTGCGGCCATAGAAAACTTCGTGAGTCACCAAAAACATTGCAAAACGCTTTCGTCTTGCGAGTTTTCCGTTGCGCAAGGCATTCGTCTTGCGAGGTACCACTGTATTGCTCTCAAGCCCAGTGTCACCCGTCCTGTATTTGTGCCTTTCATTATCATTTTTAACATTTCTCCCTGTTAAAATTCATCTTGTTTGCTTTGGCCCTGTTGTTAAGGTCATTTTGAAGTGTGATCCTGTCCTCTGGGGTATTAGCCACCCCTCCCAATTTGGTGTCATCTGCAAACTTGCTCAGGATGCCCTCAAGCCCATCATCCAAGTCATTGATAAAGTTGTTGAATAAGACTGGGCCCAAGACAGAACCCTATGGCACCCCACTAGTCACTTCTCTCCAGGATGAAGAGGAGCCATTGATGAGCACCCTTTGGGTTCTGTCAGTCAGCCAGTTCCAAATCCATTGAATGGTAACATTGTCTAGCCCGCATTTTACCAGCTTCTTTACAAGAATATCATGGGGCACCTTGTCAAAGGCCTTGCTGAAATCAAGATAGGCTACATCCACAGCATTCCCTTCATCTACCAGGCTTGTGACTCTGTCAAAAAATGAGATCAGATTAGTCTGACATGACCTATTTTTCAGAAACCCATGCTGATTTTTAGTGATCATAGCGTTCCTTTCTAGGTGCTCACAGACCGTTTGCATAATGATCTGCTCTAGAATCTTTCCTGGTATTGATGTCAGGCTGACTGGGTGGTAATTGTTTGGGTCCTCTCTTTCCCCCTTTTTGAAAATAGGGACAACATTTGCCCTCCTCCGTCTGCTGGGACCTCGCCTGTTCTCCAGGAATTCTCAAAGATTACTGCCAGTGGTTCTGAAATCACCTCTGCCAGTTCTTTTAATACTCTTGGATGTAGTTCATCTGGCCCTGGAGACTTGAATACATCTAAACTAGCCAAGAATTCTTGTACTACCTCCTTCCTTGTTCTGGGCTTTGTTTCCCCTGCTGAATCATCTGCTCCATATTCTTCAGGTCGGGCATTGTTTTCTTTTTTGGAGAAGACTGGGGCAAAGAAGGCATTGAGGAGTTCTGACCTTTCTCTGTCCCCTGTTCACATTTCACCATCTTCTCCTCTAAGTGACCCCACTGTTTCCTTGTTCTTCCTTTTGCTACGGACATACCCATAAAAGCCCTTTTTGTTGCTTTTAACCTCTCTAGCCAGCCTGAGTTCATTCTGTGCTTTAGCTTTTCTGACTTTGTCTCTACACGTGCTGGCTATATGTTTGAATTCCTCTCTGGTGATTTCCCCCTTTTTCAATGCTTTGTACATATCCCTTTTAAATCTTAACTCAGTTAAAAGTTCTTTAGATAGCCACCCTGGCTTCTTTAGGCACCCTCCATGTTTCCGTCTCATTGGTATTGCCTGAAGTTGTGCTTTTAATCTCTCCCTTTTAACAAACTCCCAACCATCATGAACACCCTTCCCTTTTATTTATTTATTTATCAAATAATATTTATTAATTTTCAAACATTTTAACACAAAAACAGAAACAGAAAAGCAAAAAAAAAAACATAAAAAAAAAACATCAATTCATTACATACCTGTGAATCCCATTTCTAGGGTTAGGAATCAGGTCTCTTTGTCAAACAGCAGGACATCAAGGCAGCCTTGTGTGCTGACATTTTTTATTTCAATCATTCACTCTCAGCTTTGGGAGGAAGGACAGAATTGGTCCAAGTAATATAGATGAGTCAGACCTGCTGACTTATATGGTTTCCCCCTTTTCTATGCTTTTTGTTTCCTTGACTTGTAAGAAGGGAGCTATTTAAGAATCTAATCTCTCTCTTTTTTAAATAATTTTTTTATTGTTTTCTCAAACACAAAGTTGCAGTATACAAACAAGAAAAATAATCCATAATAAAAACAATTCATCTTTTACATTTCTATTACTATTTACTATATACATTCTATTGTTCTGCCGAACGTAACTTCCTCCTTTTTCGGTATCGGTTTTCTAAGTTATCATCATATATATTGCGCTTTCTTCATTCATATATCATCTTCTTGATTACATTACCATATTTTGAATACATCTATATTGTATCTGTTGTAGGTTTTATGTCAATCCTGTTAGTGTCTTTATAGTCTTTCAGTACTCCTTTAGGTATTCCACAAACTTCCTCCAATCTTTTTGGAACTTCTGGTATTTTTGTTCCCTTATCCTTCCTGTCATTCTAGCTAACTCCAAATACTCCATCATTTTAACCCTCCAGTCCTCAATTGTTGGAATTTCTGTTGATTTCCATTTTTTAGCCAACACCATTCTGGCTGCTGTGGTGGCGTACATGAATAATTTTTGATCTTCTTTTTCAATTTCATTTCCCATCAGTCCTAATAAAAAACTTTCTGGCTTTTTGGGAAATGTATATTTTAACATCTTTTTAAACTCATTATAAATTAATTCCCAAAATATTTTTATGCTTTCACACTGCCACCACATATGATATATTTCTCCATCTTCTTGGTTACATTTCCAACATTTTTTATTTTTCTTCTTGTAGATCTTTGCTAACTTAACTGGTGTCAGGTACCAGCGGTACATCATTTTCATGATGTTTTCTTTTGTACACGCTGTAAACTTTATATGCTGGTTCCATAATTTATGCCACAAATCATAATCAATGTTACGTATAACCAAAGTCTGCTGCCCATTTGATCATCACCTCCTTCGTCCACTTATCCTTGGTGTTCCACTCTAATATAAGATCATACATTTTTGACAACAGTTTGTATTTCCCCTCCACCAATTCTATTTGGAATTTAGATTTAATGTTTTCAAATCCATTAGTTCTTTTATCTTCTTTAAACAAATCGTTAATCTGGTGGTACTGTAACCATCCCATTACTCTCCCTTGTAATTGCTCAAAAGAATTTTGGGGGGTCAGCCAGATTCCTAGGTATTTTGTTTTTTTCACCACCATAATACCAAAATTTTCCTGTAAGTCATCCTTTTCTTTTTTTACTTAAATTATTCACAATAATTTTGGTCTTAGCTGTATTTAATTTGAAGCCTGCCAGCCTCCCAAACTCCTCCATTTCTTTCATCATTTCCTTTATGCTATTCTGTGGATCTTCCAGCGTTATTATGAGATTGTCGGCAAAGCCCTTTGTTTATACTCTTTTGCTCCAACTCTTATTCCCTTTATATCATTGTTCTCCCTTATGCTATTCATCAAAACCTCCAGCACCATTATAAACTAACGGTGATAGTGGGCACCCCTGCCTGGTGCCCAAGATTCTAATCTCAAGAGACTCTAACAACTTCTCCAAGGTAAAGGGACCCCTGACTATTAGGTCCAGTCGTGACCAACTCTGGTGTTGCGGCGCTCATCTCGCTTTATTGGCTGAGGGAGCCGGCGTACAGCTTCCAGGTCATGTGGCCAGCATGACAAAGCAGCGCACGGAAACGCCATTTACCTTCCCGCTTGGAGCGATACCTATTTATCTACTTGCACTTTGACATGCTTTCGAACTGCTAGGTTGGTAGGAACTGGGACAGAGCAACCCCATCGCAGGGATTTGAACCGCCGACCTTCTGATCAGCAAGCCCTAGGCTCTGTGGTTTAACCTACAGCGCCACCTGCGTCCCAACAGCGTCTCTAGGGATGGGCTAAAGTGGCATAGTATCTGTAAGCAGGCTCCCGTTCTTGAACAACTACCTAGATGCATTCGTAGTCTAGTGCCTTTTGCTCCTGAAATAGTTTTTGTTTACTTTGTTTCCCTGAAATTTTATAAACTGGACCTTGAATTCCCCCCTTCAAATATAGGGGACTGCTCATTGAATAAAGGTGTTAGTTTTTAAAAGTTGTCTAGGTAATGAAAAGTCAAAGAATCAACTTAATTTTCATATTTATAAATATAATTGTTTGTAAATATAGGTGCCCATTTTGATAACATTAAGGGAAGGAATGCAAATGCAATACCACTTTTAATGTTCTCTCTGTTACAGTAGCATTAATTATAATTGAGAGTTATATCATTTTTCAGCATCTAAAGTGCTTCATATACATTATCTTGGTCATCCTTACAACAGCCCTGGCAAGGCAATAATATTCCCATACGGCAGATAGTTGGAGGGAGGAATGCCAGTGAGGTTACATTTGAACTGAAGACTTCCCATGCAGAGCAAAAATATAAAAATGGTGCCCATCAGCTTCAATCCTGACAACCAATAACTTTTCGAATTGCGTCACACGTGTGCGCAGATGCAGCGCTGCAGGTTGCGAATGTGCCTCCCGCACGGATCACGTTTGCAACCCGAGGTATGACTGTACATTGTGTTGTGTGTGGCCTTAAAATTTGGCAGCTTTAGGCCCCTGAGTTAGATCTGCTCCCTTGAGGAATGTCACCTTGAGGCAAAAAGGGGCACTGTGGCAAAAGTACCTGTTGAGAGGCCCAGGCCCATCTTGCCTCAAAGTGGATCTGCAGCAACAAGTGCTTTTTCCTGGGTGACCTGCCCGTTGCTGGAGAATTCCATGTCAGGTTTGGGATACAAACAACTCCCTAAAATGCTCTCTTTGCCTAGCCATGTTGGGAAAATATTAATTGTTCCAGACACTAAATTCAAGGTGCAAAAGTCAGCAATATTTGTGTCCTACAAGTTTAGGGGATGCGGGTTAAACCAGAGCCTAGGGCTTGCCAAACAGAAAGTCGGCGGTTTGAATCCCTGCGACGGGACGAGCTCCCGTTGCTTGGTCCCAGCTCCTGCCAACCTAGCAGTTTGAAAGCAGTTCGAAAGCACCTCAAAGTGCAAGTAGATAAATAGGTACCGCTACAGCAGGAAGGTAAACGGTGTTTCCGTGTGCTGCTCTGGTTCGCCAGAAGCGGCTTTGTCATGCTGGCCACATGGCCTGGAAGCTGTACGCTGGCTCCCTTGGCCAATATCACGAGATGAGCTCCTCAACCCCAGAGTCGGTCAAGACTGGACCTAATGGTCAGGGGTCCCTTTACCTTTACAAGTTTGTGATTCTGTGCAGCATTTGAATTCTTACTTTTTTTAAGAATTATTATGCTGCATACGTATCAGAGTATCCAGTATAGATCTTGAAAACAACTTCAGATATGTTCTTTTCTCCTCAACCCTGCAAAAAACCCTTGTGGAAAATGCCCTGAAATCATTTTAGTTCACAGGGAAAGAGTCCTCATCAAATTCCATTAACTCCGACTCTGATGAGACACTAACAATGCTTGACAAAAAAAATTCTCACACTGTTCCCTTTGTTAATGAGCAAAAAGCCCCACTCAGCCTCCCTTGGGCCACTTTTCTTTCTTCCCCTGCACAAACATGCATTAACCCAGGTCATTCCCCACACAGAAATTTAGCTTTTTTCTTACTGGCAGCTGGGAATGGGTAAATACTTCTGGTCCAGCAACAGAAATTCTTGATCATCATAACCATCTCTAATGGTTGCTTAGCCCCAATTGCTGTTTGAGAGAGTCGGACAAATCCAGCTGAGTCTGGAGTCTGATACTTTAGGGCAGGGGAGAGGAACCTGTGACCCTCCAGACATTGCTGGACCTCAGTTCCCATGAGCCCCAGGCAGCCAACTAGGGCAATATCTGGTTTCCAGCATCACAATATATAACCAGCTAAAAATCACTGTATCTCGATATATCATGATATATATCTGCGGTGGCGAAGGGCCCTGCAGGGTCTCCCCGTGGCATCAGAGGGCCTTGCTGGGCCTCCCCATAGCGGTGGAGGGCCTTAAATTGTAAGGAAGTAGTAGGTTTAATAAAAATATTAAATAAACTTCCATATAATATATTTAATATATTTTCAACTAATTTAAGAGTAGTTTAAGTGATTTACTCTTCAAGTTGCATATCCTTCCCCAACTCTGAGGTCTAAGTGGAATCTGTGCATGCAGAAGCCCCACTGAGCTAAACTAAACTTACTTCTACTTTCCTGGGAATAAGCCCCATTGAATTCAGGAGGGCTTACTTCTGAGTAGACAAGAATTTGTTTTCACTGCTTACCGAAAAACACCCTCCCCATCATTTTCACACAGTACCCAACCTCCCATTTCAGCATAAGGCAGCCACTCCATCCCCCCCCAAGGGCTCCCAAAAGCTCTCATCCCACCAATATCTCCCTTTTTATCAAAGGGAGGGAGAGAGGGAAGCAAGCAAAAAGAAGTCTCTTTTAAATTTAAAGAACACCCTTTTTAATATGGAAGAAAGCTATTTAGGGGGAACCAACAACATAAACACTACCAAAGAATAAAAATAGAAGCTCTTCCTCCTAGATTTTTCAAGGTGCGGGGGAGTGTGAGGAAGAAAGAAGTGCTTTGTTTGTTTATCTGGGGTGGGGGTGGGGGTCCTTTCATAAAATTCCCTTCAATTCCAATTTTCTCCAATGCTTTTTTCATGAAATCCCAAGCCAGATTATAAAATGCTTTCTCAGCATCCAAAAAGATAAATGCTACCTTCTGACTTGGGTTGCAGTCTAGATATTCAATTGCATTCAGAAAAATCCTCATATTATTGGCCATCTTTCTTTTTGGCAGGAAGCCTTGTTGTTCTCTTCCAATTATTCTATTCAGAATTTCTTTTAACCTTTCTGCTAGGATTGCGGCAAAGATCTTATAATCTGAATTTAAGAGAGAAATAGGTCTAAAATTCCCTACCTGGTCCTTCCTTGCATCACCTTTCGGAATAAGAACTATAAATGCCTGCTGCCAAGATTCGGGGAACACTCCCTTTTCTAAGATCCCATTAATTAATTTTTTGATGAATTTCCATTAATTCTTCCTTAAATATCTTATAATGTTGGCTTGATAGCCCATCTGGGCCTGTGGATTTTCCCTGCTTTAATTTATTTATGGTTCCTATAATTTCTTGTTCTGTTATTGATTTATTTAGGGCTTTTTTCCCTCCTCTGTTATATTGACCAAATTATGTTTCTCAAGATATTTCTCTATTTTCTTATCACTTATTTCTTCCTTCTTATATAATTTCCTATAATATTTTATGAAACATTTTTGTATATCTTCCCCTTTTGTCCAATTTTTATCCCCTTCCCTAATATTTGTAATTAACCTATTTTCTTGCTTTTTCCTTAATTGCCAAGCTAACAATCGTCCAATTCCCCCCCCCAGATTCAAATGTTTTTTGCTTTAGCCATTTTATTTTATTTTCCAATTCACTACCTTATCAATGTAGATAGCTCATTCTGAAGAATTTTAATCTGCCTTACCGTTTTTATATCTTTTGGATTTCCCCCCAATTCTTTTTCTTTTTCCTCAATTTCCTTTTCAATCCTAAGCACCTTTTCTCTTCTCTTTCTGTTAATTCTACTTTTCTGCTGTATATAGATACCTCTTAGAAAAGCCTTGCTCGCCTCCCAAACTGTTGTTATATCTGTATCCTCTTGCAGATGTATTTGGAAAAAATCTCTTAACAATTTTTTAACTTTTGAAACAAACAATTCATCATTCAGTATTCTCTCATCCTTCCCATTTTCCTGTCCTTATCTTTCAGCTTTACCATCACTGGGTTATGGCCCGTTATCGATTTCGGTAGTATGTCACACTTCGTTACCTTTATTAATAATTTCATGGATAACCACATCATGTCTATCCTTGCCGCCGATTTTTTTGATCCTGAATAGTGGGTATATCTTCTTTCTTTAGGGTTATTTAACCTCCAGTTATCTTTTAATTCAAAATTCTCTACTACATATCCAAAATCTTTTGGTAATTCCCCTCTATTTTTCTTCCCTTTGCTTATTCTATCGAGATTCGAATCTATTACTCCATTAAAATCTCCTGCCAGGATGATTTCTTCCTCCTCTATCGCACCTCCCATTTGGTCCCCCAATTTTTTTGGGGAAAAAATGACTTACACCCGTTGGGCGCATAAATATCAATAACGACCAAATTGCCTCCTGGCAAATATAATCTTGCACAGAGTTTTTTTAGACTTCTCCCCGTAAATTTTTGTACACTGTAAGGAATCCACGAGCTACCAGGATCAGCCAGGGATCTACCAATAGATCGTGATCTACTCGTTGGACATCCCTGTTCTAAGCCAAAGGACATTTTTGTTACCTAAATTATAAAATGACCTTCCCTCCACAGTCAGTATTATCCAGAAACAGAAGAAACCATTTTTAAAAATCTGCCTCTCCCCTTCGCCCCAAGCAGTCTGGCCAGTGGTACCCCAGCGTAGGTTATTGGGAAAGGGTTGTGGGGAACCCTGAGCTTGTCTGCTCACCACACATTGGAACAAATGACAGGTTTGTGTTCCATATGGACTCTGGGAACTGTAGTTCTCACCAAAGCAGGACAAGGGCTGCTTATGAGAGTGCCCTTGATTACCAGTCACTTAAAGTTTAAATCAAGGTGATAAGTTTCTGAAAGACCAATAGCAGCTGATTATGACCTTCCGTTTTTATCTCCATGGTCTTCGGAGAACTGAAGGTTTGCACAGATTGAAACTGCCTTTCAAATCAGCTTGCTTCTCGATTTGGTATTGTGCATTTCCAAACATAGATAAGTTTCTTTCACGTGCTGCAGATGTTTGAGGAACCTAACAGTAAACTGGAACTGTAATTATCTAAAATGGAGTAAAGGGCAATCAAAACTACATTTTAAAAGGAGAAAATATTTCATGAGAGGGTTTCCTTGCACATTTTTTCTGGAATTCCCAATTGGAAGAATTTGGGGAGAATTTTTGAGTCAGGATCTCTGACAATGCCCCAAGCTTTGCCTTAATCGCCAGCTTTCCTCTTCACCCCACAGATTGCAAGAGTGAAGGCAGCGCTGGACCTAGAGGGAAGCCCAAAGGGGCTCTAGGGACGGCCATTTGGGGGCCAGAAGGCTCTGCTGCAGGTGTGAACAATCTTTGGCTTCCAGGTGTTGCTGAACTACAATACCCAGAAGATCCAGCCAGTGTGGCCAGTAATCAGGAAGTATGGGATTTGTAATCCAACTCCATCAGGAGAGCCAAAGGTTTCCCACACCTGCTCTATTGCCAAGGGCTTCCTTGGAAGGAGGAAGAAAATCCAGCGGCAAACACTGATCCAGCAAGTGACCAGGAAGAGGAGGAGCTGCCTCAGGGCCTGATCCCGAACTCCCTGCTTCAGCTCCCACATGTTCTGCTCATGGAGACTATGCAGGAGGCGAAGCGGCTTCTCCCCCTTTTGCATAGGGTTGCCAGACTCAAGAGAGGACAGGACTTCTGTGCCTTTAATTGCCCTGCTCCCTTTTGAGTCTGGAAACCTTAAAGAGAAACCAGCAGACCCTTTGTTTCATTTCCAAGCAAAGGGTCTGCTGGTTTCTCTTTAAGGTTTCCAGACTCAAAAGAGAGCAGGGCAATTAAAGGCACAGAAGTCCTGTCCTCTACTGAGTCTGGCAACCCTACTTTTGCATTCTGGGTGTTCCCATCTCTGCACAACGCAGCTTTTCAGGGCTGCCATGGCTCACATCTTAGGAACTGTGACATGGCTTTTCATGGACATCTGACCTGGGAAGCTGGTGGGTCTATGTCGGGGGTCATCAACGTTTTCTGACCACTGGGCACATTTTGAATTTAAGGGAAGTGGTGTGGGGGTGTGGCATAACACAAAATGGCTGGCATGAGGGCAGGGTTTAGCACAAAATGGTTGCCACAAGCAAAATAGGGGGGAAAGATTTTTAAAAAGACATTGAAATGGTGTGGACATGCCCCCCAGTAGCTGCCCCATCCTTTGGTTGGCAGGGGGCACCTATATCAGACACCACTGTATTCCCTCACAGAGCGATGCTGTTTGCACCTCTCCTGTGTTCAGAAGGGGTGAGTGGGTGGGAGCCCAATCCTGGCACCCAGTCAGTTGAGGACATGTTTAAGGGAATGTTCAACAGGGCTGTTTTTCAAGAAAAAGAGGTCATACCCTCCAACGCCCGGTAAGAAAAATCCGGGATCAGCAGCGGTGCAGCACTGGAAGCCGCTTCTACGCATGTCTGGACATGTGTAGAAGCAAATTCCGGTGCCGGCGCTGCCCAATTTCAGGTGCCCAGACATGGGCAGAGCAGCACCCGAAATCGGTTCTGCGCATGTCAAGACATGCACAGAAGGAGCCTCCCTGGCAGGTAGGAAGTCCGGGGGATTTACGGGATTTTTCTCTATTCAGGATAACAGCGGGAAATGGGTTTAAATACGGGAGACTTGGAAGCTATGAAAGAGGTGCTGGAACTCACCAGGATTTCCTCTCTCATTCCCTTAGGATGGCAATGGCAGTTAAACAAATGCACTGAGTGTAGGCGAGGCCAAGCAAGTGAAAACAGAAAAGCAGCCTCTTGAGGCTTGTGGAGTTTTGAGGGGATATTTACAAGGCCTTTCATGGGTCCCAGTGTATGTGACACCTATTTAGTGGACAGGGAAGGGCTACTCAGATTGAGAACCAGAGAGAGATGGGAATGCAAAACACCTAGCAGCATGTTAAGATTGGTATTGAATAGGAAGGCAAGGCGGGGTTTAACATTGCCACCCAGGAAGTGGTGTTGCATGCTCTAAATCTGGGATTTGAATGAGCTTTGTCTCCAAATAAGCTTAGCCTGAATTATGTTGACGACAATGTCCCTATATGGCACTTGAGGGTGCAGACCCACAGCAAGTGAATCGGAGCACTGTGCTGGGTTGCAATGTTGGAATAGTCACTGCGCCCTCACAGTGCTATAGTGCAAGACATCATTTTATACACACCCACCCACTGCATAGCTGCCAAGTTATCCCTTTTTTTAAGGGAAATTCCCTTATGCTGAATAGGCTTCCTCGCGAGAAAAGGGAAAACTTGGCAGCTATGCCACTCACCCCACTGTATACCCGGAGGTCTCAGGGCGGTTCACATAACCCCCCTCCCTGCATTAATCCAGAGGCAGCCATTTCTCATTCCTTGCAGTTCACATCTAACCTCAGCCTTGACTCCCTTGGTGATCTTTGGCAAACCTTTACCCTTCTTTTTCAAATCTCACCCCCCCCCCTCCCAAAGAAGTCCAAGTGACCACTGAAAAAACTTTTTCTTTTTTTAAACAAACCAAATATCTTCAATGTTAATATTAATCAATCTATATTAATATTTCAAGAGTGCCCGCAACAATGTCTCTCAGCACTGCCCAATGCCTGAGCAAATAGGAGCGTTTTAAAATTCCACTTAAATGTCAGTAACAAGGAAGAGAGATTAACCTCACCAGAGAGGGCATTCTATAAGTGGGGGACCACTACCAAAAAGGCTCTGTCCTGGGTTGGCATGCGACAGGCAGCCATCAGCCCCACCCACACGACCTCCGCTGCCAGGTGGGGAGTGCAAAGCAAGATGACATTGGAGGTATTTGGGTTGCAGGCCATCGAGAGCTCTGTGCGCTAGTTTTTTTTAACTGCAATTCACCGTGGTGCATGCTTATACTTCTTGCATGCATATTGTGCTTTCAGGCCTCTGTATCCAAACACACCACAAGTGTAAGAGGCCGCCTTTTGGGTGTCTGTTAATTTGAGGAATGTTAATCCTTGGGCAAATACTTCTGTGCTTTTCTCAAGAGGCTGGTGTGCACTAAACAGGTGTCCCAAAAGCTGAATTCTGTGACAAGTGTGTTGTGCTAATTTGCCTACTTTGTTTTTTGTTAACTATTTTTATGTTAGGCATAAAAGGGGAATACTGCTTAAGCTCAGCTCTGAATAGGAGGGGCTGTAACTCAGTGGGAGACCTCATACTTTGCATGCAGAAGATCTCTGGTTAAATCCTTGCCATCTCCAGTTAAAGGATCTCAAGCAGAAGGGCAAATCAGCACTCCACTCTGCATCAGGTGGGCCAGTGGTAGCAGCTAGGGCTGGATAGTTGACTGTTCAAGATAGATTGGGTCAAGTGAAGCGCAAGTATTTTTAAGGCATTTAAGTTGTGGGGAAACATGAGGTTTGATACTAATGCTAACTAATAGAAAAGTGCTACCGTACCTTATTTAATAATTCATTACTTTTTTTTAAAAAAAGTTATTTTAAAAATTACATCCTTCCCCCAAAGAACCTCAAGCAACATTCATTGTTCTCCTAACCCCTTTTATCTTCACAACAAGCCTGTGAGGCAGGTTAGGTTGAGAGATGGTGACTGATCCAGGGTCAAAGCAGCCCTTTAAAAGGGGCTTTTTCAGTTGGCACTTTGAACAGGGTTTCTCAAACGCTTTCAGTCAGCTGCAAACTCCCTGGAGGGCAGGTGGGCTTGGCCTGGCTTGGCCTAATGAGGTCTAGAGGCTGGAGGTTCACTGACTGAGCAATGGCTCTTTAGGGTTTCAGGTGGGTTTTCCCCAGGGCTGCCTGGAGATGCCTGCACTTCAGAGCAGATGCTCTACCGCTATGACTCTTCCTCAAAGGAAGATGCCACTCTATAAATGAAGCTAGATTGGCATGCACGCGGAGAAGGGCATTCTCACAATTGCAAAATGAAATGCCATGGCTCATCTGGCAAGCCCCCTCCTGGGTAGGTTTTAAGACCTGCCTTTAGCAGCTACTTTAACCTGACTTGCAGAACTCCACAATTTTTGCCAGATTTTGCTGGGTTGGCATTGGTTTCGGTATTATTTTGAAATAGTGTTTTGATATTTTGTGGTGGTTTATGGTCTTAGATTGTGGCTTGTAAACAGCTTTGGGAAGAATTTTTCCTGAAATGGCATATAGGTATATAATTCAAGAGTGCATTTCTGCCCTGGATCATAGGGCTCTCATAGCACAATTCTATACATGTTTACTTAGAAGTAAGTCCAACTGAGTCCAGTAGGGCCTATTTCCAAGAAAGGGAATACAAGCCTTCAGCTTCATTTAACTGATCTTCATGCTCCGAAGTCTGGTCTCAAATTCGTTAGATTTATATCCTGCCTTCTCAAAGGAGTGATGAAAGTTAGAGCACGTATAGTGGTATTGCTCACTGGAGATTAGATCTTCCTACCGGTAGTTCCGTTGATTATATGGACTTTTCTAGCACTGGGAGGGCACCTCCAGAACAGGACTATATAGCCACAATATAGCACGATGGCTGCTAGATTATTCCAGGAGAAAGAATTTAATGTGGATCTGATCCTCACTCTGCAAATCTGATTGGGCCAGATTTGGAGGCTTCAGTGGATGTTGTTGGATGAATCTTAGACAGATTGTGAGTAACAGGGCCCAGGAAGAGCACATGACGTAGGTGTGCATCAGGTCAGTCTTTGGATGAAAGAAGCACCCCATTAATGAAGATGGACCAGAGGTTAATGGATACCACGGATAAGGGTCCTATGCTCATCAGCTTTATAGTCCTGTCCTCTGGATTTTTGTCCCATGTTTTGCAACATTCTGCAGCAGTGAGTTCCAACGAGCATTCATTTATTGTTGATAGAAGTTTTGTTTTATTTTTGCCTGCTTGTGCTCCAAAATATTTTGGAATTGCAAGTAGTTGACCCATTGGCCCAAGAGAATAAAAGGCACAAAATGGGTACCGGTATGTATTTGGTTGCAGCTGCTCTGCTTTTTCTGTTTTGAGCACCAGCCTTTTATTGATATTGAGCATATTTAATCATCATCATCATCTCATTATTATTATTATTTCTACCCTGCCCATTTAAATTTGGGAGTTTATTCCTTGGGAACAGTTTGACTCTTAATTGCATTGTCGAGCTTTCAATTAGTCCTTGCAGACACTAATTCTGCAGGAAAGGAATTCTGCAGGAAAGGAAGATTGGCACAAAGAGTTTTAAGTGCCCCATTCTTTCTGGCTGCACCACCTTGGTTTTGTATATTCCAGAGGAGTAGCTGTTGTATTGGTCTCTTGCGGCAAGAATAATGTGGGATCCAGGGACTCATTCAAAACTAACAAATGCCTTTTTGTATGAGGACTTAGGAGTTGGTGACTGTGTCAACGATGAATCATGGCATTGTAGAGTTAGAAGGGACCCCAGGGTCATCCAGTCCAACCCCTTGCAGTGACAGATGGCCACCCAAGCTCTGCTTAAAAACCTCCTAGGAAGGAGAGGCCACTGTTCTTCCTAAGCATTTTCCACACTGTGCGATGTCCTTGACAGAAGGGAGAGGGGACAGGTCCCTGCCCTGAGCAGCTTGCAGTCCAGGGCTCACCTGCTAATGAAGGGAGGAATATGATTTAAGCAGCCAGCCATCATGTGGGCTGAGACCTTGAGCTGCATCCTGTGCATTCCGGACAAAGTGCATTCCAGCCTCGGCAAAGAGCCGCTTTCAGGCTGGACCCCGAGGACTCCTTCCCTGCCCAGATTCACTCGCGCGCGCAGCCGCGGTCCGGCCTCTGTGTGAAGCCCAGGGGCGGGGCCACAGAAACGGAAAGCTCCGCCCCGCTTCCCGGAGCCGGGAGGGCGGGGCTTCCCTTGCCTGGGGCTTTCATCATAAAAGGAGGCAGGTCTCCAGGTCAGGGGGCGGGGCCCGGCGATCGACCGCCTTCCCACCTCAGCCTATCCGGGCTCGCGGTACCTGTGAGGGGCGCAGGCCTAACCCAATGGGGTCGCTCCGAGGGCCGGGCGGGGCTCTGTGCGGCTTGGAAGGGAGCGGAGCGGCGCTGAGAAGGTTTTTGTTCCGGGCCCGGCCGCCGCCATCTTGTGTCCGAGCGGGTCGGAGGAGGAGGAAGCGGCAGCATCGCGGAGCAGTGACTCGGCAGCAGCAGCGGCCGCGGCGGGGCCTGACACAGCCTCATTGGTAACGGCGGGGGGGGCACTCTCTCGGCTTCCTCGCTCATTTCCATAGAAACAGAACCCTCCCAAGGATGCCTGTCGCCATAGAAACAAGGACTCTTCCCCCCCCGGGCTCCCCCCTCTCAGCCGACCTGGCCTCGGCCTTAAGACCCTCCTCGCAGCCCCTCTGGCTCCTTCCCTCTCTCTCTCACTACTCCGTAGGGGGGGCGGCGGGCCGCCCTTGAGGAGCCAGGCTAGGAGGGGGAGGGGGGCCCCTTCCGCGTTTCTGTGTCACCCGCCTCTGTCTCGTGTTCGCTTCCTTCAGAAATATCTCCCCCCATTCCCCTTTTCTGCCAGAACTTGAAAGGAGGCGGCGCCCCCCCCCTCGAGGGTGCGGCACTTCCTTCTCCGTCCTCGCGTGACGCGCCTGGCCGGGACGCCTCTCGGGGAAGCCGGGAAGCCCCTGCGGCCTTAGCTACTCCGGCGCCGCGGCCTCGCTTCTTCCTTTCTCTTTTTTCCCAGGATGGAGGGGGCGGGGATTGCAGAGAAGAGCCAGGATAAAAAGTCCAGGGGGTCAGTCAGCTGGGAGCCATGGGAGCAGGCAAGTGCGGGGCTAGCCGGGGGGGGGGACTGGCCACAGCAGCCTTGGTCGGGGGGGGGGGGGGAAAGCATTTTTAGCGCCTCTCCTGGCGGGGGCGAAAGGGATTCATCCCAAGGAGAAGGGAGCCCGGGGTCTCTGGATACCCCATCCTTACCGTTATTGCGGAGGTGCAAAGCATGGGACGAGGCAAATAATAGACTAACAGCTCTTTCAAGCCTGCCTGGAGATGGCATGCCTTTGAAGGAAATTTGATTCGGGGTGGGTGCTGCTTTAGTCTCAGAATAGAAATTTAAGCTGGTAAATAATTGTAAATTATTTGTTATTGGTTACAAGGTTGTGAGGCTGTACAGGTTTCACAAAACCAACCAGCAACTTATTTTGCTCAGGTGTCCTCCTGCTGCATAGAAATCCACTTTTCTGTTAGGTCTCTTTAGGCTGGAGAGCATGGAACTCAGGATTGTTGTCTCTTTATCACCGATCCATATTATATGTATTGCAGGGCAGTTTGAATGTAGGTCTGGCAGGCTGTTGCCCGGAAGGAATAGTGCCTGACTTACCCTGAGCAAGAGGTTAAGTCAGGGGTAGGCAACCTAAGGCCCGGGCGCCGGATGCAACCCAATCACCTTCTCAATCCAGCCTGCGGACAGTCCGGGAGTTAGTATGCTTTTACATGAGCAGAATGTGTGCTTTTATTTAAAATGCATCTCTGGGTTATTTGTGGGGCCTGTCTGGTGTTTTTACATGAGCAGAATGTGTGCTTTTATTTAAAATGCATCTCTGCGTTATTTGTGGGACATAGGAATTAGTTCATGTTTTTCCTTCAAAATATAGTCCAGCCCACCACATGGTCTGAGGGACAGTGGACCAGCCCACAGCTGAAAAAGTTTGCTGACCCCTGGCAGCTGGTTGGGTGTGGCTCGAAACAACTGAGTGTCAAAGTTCTGAGAGAACTTGCAACATGTTATATGAGTGACCTGATTTTCTTGATCAGTAGTACTGTCAACTTCTGGCTAACCTCAGCCTGATACAGTATACAGTGGCACCTCTACCGTACTTACGAATTTAATGCGTTCCGAACGCACATTCATAAGTCGAAAAAAATTGTAAGTCAAATCCCATAGGAATGCATATCTAAACCGCATCCAAGATGGCGGACCGAGCTCTGTTCGTAAGTAGAAACATTCGTAAGTAGAGTTATTCGTAAGTAGAGGTACCACTGTACGGTACAGTAGTCTAAATCTATAGAGGGAGAGTAAGGATCTTAGCTTTATTCTCAGAAGGGTTTGTAGCAGGAAGGCTTGGAAAGGAGTACTGTATGTAGAACTTCATCCTTGTTAAGGAATCTGTCAATTCCACCTCATGATTCTTTCCTCCTACCAAACTACTGTACTTGGAATAGACTGTTTCCATCTCCCCTAATTTTGAGTGATCGGTGGTCTGCTCACAATAAGCAAATAAGGTTGGTGGAATTTTATTCCTCATCCTTGGTGCAATTGGAAGGCTTGTGTGCTAAAGTATCAGGCTGAAACCACATTGATTTATATGTCTTACTCTTCTGGTGTTGCAGAACTAACATTTTGACAAGGGACAGTCATCTTAGATAGCTCTTTTGCTGTCCAGGTACCAGATGGCTCAGTTAGAATCTATTTTTTTTAAATGTACTAGTCATATGATGTAAGTCCCTATATATTAATCCCGATGAAAAGATTGTCCTTGACTAGTTGGAATTTTCAGATCAGCTGTTTTCTCCAACTCCCCCCACAGTTTGCATTTTGATTACGAGGTCTGGTTATTACTCATTAGTTGACAACCGTGTTTAGTGCGGACGGTTTCTGTTTGGCAACCAGCTACATGCACCAACTTGCAAAAATCTGATTCCCTGCATAGGGTCGGCCTCTGCAAATGGGCACATATGTAAAAGGAAATAGCCACAGTAATATCAGTCAAGTATGGAAAGGACTAAATCACATCCTTTATGCGGAAGTTTGGTCCACTCTCTCTCTCTTTCCGCCCTTGTCTTTTTGTAGCATTTGCCTGGATGATCAGTTATGACCTGGAATCTTTTTTTGCTTATTGCTTTTTTCAGATGCCAGGTTCTATCTGATGTGCCTTATCATATCACCCCAAATGGGTCTTGTGTCAGCATGATTAGTTTGGTTTTGCCATACCTAAATTCAAAGTGTTAACATGAGTTATTTTATGATTGACACACAGTGGTTATTGTTGATCCACTTGAGCAGGCATCCCCAAACTTCGGCCCTCCAGATGTTTTGGACTACAATTCCCATCATCCCTGACCACTGATCCTCTTAGCTAGGGATCATGGGAGTTGTAGGCCAAAACATCTGGAGGGCCGCAGTTTGGGGATGCCTACACTTGAGGAAGAGGCATGACATACAAAGGGAAAGCAAAAGAGAATAAAGGTTTCTGGTTTTTTTAAAAATTGGCCTAAGTGCCTGCATGCTGGTTCTACAATCATTCAGATTAAACCGTCTGGCTGGCTGGCTTGTGTTGAATTCTCCATCTGGGGTTCAAATAAGAGTTAAACTTCTTCAAACATTTCTGAGGAAGAGTACCATACTGTTGCAGCTCTTACTGATGTTTCCATCAGGCTGGTTTTTATCAGATAATATTATCTCACACACTCTTGTTTCCCGTGACAAAATATCATGTGGTACTGGGAGTGTTGGACCAAGCAGTGCCCAGGTTCTCTTTCGGTTCTTGCAGTTAAACCAATTGGAACTTGAGTTTCCCTTTATTTTCCTTCAGTAGTTAATTGTTTTGAAGTTTTGCACATGAATTCATTTGCTGGCCAGCATATCTGCCACAGATTTCCTGGATTTGTGAGGCATTTTGGGGTCCTGCCTTAGTTCAGGGGATGGTACTAGTCAGGTAAATTGAGTGCATCCTAGAGTGTACCTGACACTCCCCTGTTGCTTTCAGTTGCTGAGGTAGATCAGTAATGCTCAAAAAGTTGTCATTGTGAGAAACCTGCTCTTTATGGCTGACCTTTTAATCAGGGGCTGATAAGCTTCCAAAGGATTCCAAGGTTCATAGGAAAACTAATGGGCGAGACTGTTGCTTGTTCCGAACTCAAGACTAATATTCCCCTTTGCAGTTTTCCCTATACAGTGGTTCTTCTGGTTGCGGAAGGGATCCGTTCTGAAGCTCCGGTTGGATCCCGAGGTTTCCACAACCAGAGGGACCGCTTCTACACATGCGTGCGTGGCGAAACCCGGAGAAATACTTCCGGGTTTGCCGCATTTGCGTCCTGAAGGATACACGACCGGAGGTGTGAGTATCCAGAGGTACCACTGTAATCTGTTTTATCTTTGGGGTCTATTGATGCTGTGCTAGAAATATGCTGTAACATTGGATAAGGTGAATAAGAAGGTGGGAGCTCTTTTTGGGCTCTCCACCAAATGATTACATTGTTCAGTAGCCTTTTAATTCAATTGCATGTGGTCGACCATGCTAGAGTTGCTTTCCTCATTGGAGATGCACCATCTTAAACAATAGTCACACTGAAAATTGCTGAGCTCACTGATTAAAGGTAAAGGGACCCCTGACCATTAGGTCCAGTCGTGACCGACTCTGGAGTTGCAGCACTCATCTCGCGTTATTGGCCGAGGGAGCTGGCGTACAGCTTCTAGGTCATGTGGCCAGTATGACAAAGCTGCTTCTGGCGAACCAGAGCAGTGCACAGAAACGCCGTTTACCTTCCCGCCGGAGCGGTCCCTATTTATCTACTTGCACTTTGATGTGCTTTCGAACTGCTAGGTTGGCAGGAGCAGGGACTGAGCAACGGGAGCTCACCCGGTTGCAGGGATTCAAACTGCCGACCTTCTGATCAGCAAGCCCTAGGCCAGGGGTCCCCAAACTACGGCCCCCGGGCCGGATGCGGCCCAATCGGCCTTCCAATCCGGCCCGCGACGACTCCCGCCGCCCGCTGCCGCCGCCCGCTCTCACGGCGCGCGGCGCAGCGACGATCTAAAAAATCGGCAAAAAATCGCCGAAAATCCTTTGTGCGCATGCGTATGGGCCTCTCCCGACCCGGAAGAGGTCATTTCTGGTGCACTTCCGGGTCGGGGGAGGCCCATACGCATGCGCACAAGCGTTTTTTGGCGATTTTTTCCCGCCCGTGTGCGTGTGCGCATGCGCACGGGCGCGCACTCCCCCGCCCTCCGGCCCGCTGCGCGCGCACTCCCCTGCCCTCCGGCCCACCGCGCGGTCGGCGCGGCGGGCACCGGCCCGCCGCGCAGAAAGTCTGGGGACCCCTGCCCTAGGCTCTCTGGTTTAACCCACAGTGCCACCCACGTCTCAGCTCACTGATTACCTGCTTTTATTAATCAAAGAGCTGACTGGTGTGGTTTTTGTCAGTCCTCCGTGTTTAGAGGATGCATCAACTCTCTCAAAACCATAGTAAGACTGAAACTTATCAGGCCCATGGACCTAAGTAGAGACAAACTTTTGCATATTCTAGAGGAGAAACCCGAATGTGGCTACTGGCTTGGAGGGCCTGAACTGTGTGTACTTTTGTATTGTACAATACTTTTGTACATGTTGCCGTACTTTCAGGAGTAAGCAAGTGATTAGATTATCCTTGCTATTTGAGCTAAGTGTGTATAATGGTTATTTTTGCTACACTGCCGCCTTGTACTAAGAGAAGTTTGTGCTTAGAATTCATATTATTGAAGTATGTGGCAAGAAATTAAAATTTCTATTCTATTATTCTCAGTAGTTATTTAATGCATTTCACGACTTCAAAACACTTCAGAGCCATCATGTCAGTAATCCTTTTATAAGTCTAAGGTAGACTGTGTATAGTATTATGCAGATGCAGTGGCTGAAGAATTTGCTGGATGGGATTTAATTAAGTTTTACTCAGAGTAGACCTATTGAAATTAATGGACCTTAAAATTGAATGCCACCCACCGAATTTGTGGGTAGGGTTAGATTTGTACTGGCAACTTCCTAGCCTAGAATTCCCTTTGCTAGCTGTTAAGGTACCTCAGTGCTCTTTTAAAAAAGAAACGAAGTTACGGTAGCTTCAGCCCCATTTCATTTTCTGTTTTAGTAAGCCCTTACTTAAAATGTCCCAGTCTTAACCTATAGTACCCCAAGACACAACAGATAAGTCCTCATGTCCTGCCCAATCCTATTTCCTCTCTTCTCTTTCCCTGCCCTGTAACCTTTTAGATCTAGGGTACTCTTTTCTTGTGTGTCACATTCTGTCAAGATGGAGCAGATTGAAGGTTGTCTTGCCTCTTGGAAGGCTACATTTGTGCTTCTTGCTGATGTGTCTTTCAGATCCTGGTTTTCTCCTGGTTGAAGAAATGTAGTCACTTGTCACCAACTTGCTGTGTCACTGTTGGCTTCCTCCATGGGGTGCAGAGATGCTGCTAGTTAAGTTAATCTCAGCATCTGGCAAAGCAGCCAGGTGCTGTTGTAATGGATGCTCATTCATTGAGCTAGTGGGAGAGCAGGGTGTGGCTCTGCAGGAATGCAAGCAGTTGTTTATGCTGTGGGAGTATAAGGACAGAGCTGTAACTGAAGTGCTGGAACCCAGGCTGCTGTCCCAGCTCTCTGTCTCGGGACCCAAGAATAAAAGCAGTACTTGTGGATGAATTTAAGCGGCCACTGTACAAAAGAACTGGCTTAGATTCAGGACAGTGGGCACTGGGATTGGTGTTCAGGGAGGAAGGGAAATCTTTCCCTTCATCACCACTGGTTTGTGATGCTGGATTTTATTTCTTTTTCACCTCTTCTGCCTGTCTATGATCTCTCTATTAACAGAAGGTAGATGATGGTCTGTTGAAAGATCATTGGCCAGTTTCTAGTGGACTACTTGGTGCCTGCCGGGAATCACTGCAAAAAAATTCTGAGCTAGGTGTACCTTGGGAATGCTCTTTATATCCTGAAGCAAGTATGAATACTCAGGACTGCTTTGTAAATTTTGAAATGCATAAATGGGAATTTAGGTCAAAAGAAACAGGAGACAAAACAAGACCAAAGTTGACTTGCCTAGGGTTATATGAAGAAACTTGTTTGAACTCAGTCCACTTGGATAAATTCACACATTATAAAAGCTAATGAATTATCTCAATTCAGGTAAGTGTAACTGCATATAATTCTAAGAGGTTTTCAGCATAAGCTGAGATCCTGACCATAACTCCTAGGGAATTAGTCCTGCTGAATTCAGTGGGGTGTTATTTCTCAGTAGGCACATATTAGGATCTATCTGCATAGCTCCAGTAGCATAGAGATTATTACCATTATCTCTGTTATATGGTGTGACCAAGTCCCAGTTTTGTCTCTACAAAAGAGAGAACCTGATTGCATTCTGCTTTTCCTTGATCTTCCAAGCCCATTGCTTGGAAATTCCGAATGATCTAACCTCTGCCAGCTAAGGCTGATTGTTTCCCAGCTGACTCATATCCAGCCCCTCCCTTGCCAGCCCTGTCTGTGTGACTTATGATTCTTCCTGTACTGAGCTGGAGAACTCTGCTGGGAGGGAGTAGCCTAGAATGAGGTCGTGTGGTTCAGATGTCCACAGGGGTGGCATTGAGATTTAGCAGCTTTACACAGTGGGTTAGTCTTAAGATTTCCTTCTCAGTAACAGCAGGTAACAGGGGTGTCTTTTTGTGTTGACCTGATAATACAGGACATCTGGTAGCACAGAACTCCCTAAGCCAACACTTTGGGAAATCAGTGAGTACTGCAACATCAAATTAACTGTTAGGACATTAGTGAGTACCTCCAACGGAATAGCCTCCTTTACAATAGCCTAAAAGGCCAGTGGTATCAGTCCTTCAAATGAAGGAGCTGCGTGTCCCATTTGGCAGCAGAGACCTGCTTAGGACTAACATCAAGGGAACCTTCACTTTTTATGGCCCATTCATTGCAAGAGTCAAAAGGTTTTGCTTCCTCCCACCCCTTCTTCACATGAACTGACAGTCTTGTATATTTGGGCAGAGCCAGAATTCTGAATCAATGGACTTTGTGCCTTGCAGGCTATAGATCAAGCCTTGTATTCTTAACAAGTTGTATTTTCCCCTTTACTGCATTCAGATGTCCAGCTCGCCGTTGTCCAAGAAGCGTCGCTTGTCTGATTCGGAGACGAAGACGGGTTCAAACTGCTCCTCTGGCAAATCCGTACAGACTGATCTGCGCGAGGCGCCTGCCAACGTAAGTCTTTGTGTTGAGCCCATTTCTTACATCCTGATTATTAGATGGGGAAACTTTTGTATCTGTTCCAAGGACAAACTAGGTCAGACCCCGCAGTCTTGATATTAGTAAAGGGTCTGTTGCCATGATGGGTGGAACAGAAAGAGGGTCTGTTTGTTACAGGGACTTCTGCAACATTGGTACAGTGTAGTTCTGCACCATCTTTTGGGTGGAGGGGGGACCCACCCTGTCAGGGCTGAGGGTGAGAAAGATTTGACTGCTGTAGTTTCTTGGTGCAGCAGTAGTTTACCTTTTCCTCTGAGGTGACAATTACATGAGAGAAAACAAAAGGGCAGCCTCAGGGATGTCATTTAGATGCAAACTAAACATGCCCCAGAAGTTTGCTCCCAGATCTCTTGCAGCCTTGACAGTGCAGTCATCCCCACCTTCCTCCCCTTGTAGATCTCAGGGGGAGCTGTTGGGAATCTTGTTATCTGCAAGCAAATGTTCAAGGCAGCTATCATAAAATCAGTACAACACTCCTATAAAATGCAATGGCTGGTTGGGATTGTCTCAAATCAGTATTAACTAGCCAAACATCCTACTTCTACCAACTGTTTGGAGCCTTCAGTTATGCTCAATAGCCCAGCATTACAGCCTTAAACCTCAGGCTTTTGTGTAGATTAATGCAGAGGCTCTCCTGCCCTACCATAATGTGCGCAAGTAGCAGGCAACCAGCAAGAGAACCCTGCTCCTTAGTCAGTCGGTCATTGGAGAATAAAGCCACCAGCTGCATGATTTACAGCTGCCTTCATTCCTAAGCCTGGCTCAGGTCTTGACTTAAGCTGGAAAGGCCTCAAACTATACAGCTGGAAATTCCATTACTGGGATAAGATTATGTGAATTGAATGTATAGGCATATAAATATCTTGGTCCCATTTGCTGAATGTCAAATATTAGACGGCCAATATTGTCAAATGCTAGAAAGTAGTTGAATGGGTGGGTGGCTTTGCAACTCTGCTTCCTGACCATGGGGGCAGCCTTAGCTGTTCCCTTCAGCATGTTAAGTTTTTGTCAGCGACCAGAAGGCCTGGAAATGCATATATTTTTTTTAAAAAAGAATGCTTTGATTTCCAGAAAGCTTCAATAGTCATTGCATTTTGTACTAGTCTGTATTCCACTTATTCTGTAGTACAGCCAAATCGCTTGGGAGGAAAACACTCTGTGTTGGTGAAAGTTCTGCTAGCGATCACCCTCTTTCCTTTTTTCCAGGGTATGGCCAAGAATGGAAATGAAACGGACATTGATGAGGGTCTGTACTCAAGGCAGCTGTAAGTACCAGAAAGGGGGGGGGCAGGAGTCACCATTACAGAAGGAGCTGTGGTGCTATTCTTCTGTGGCTGTTGAGCTTCAGCCGTTTTTCCATTGCTGAGTGGTAGCTGTTTGGGGGCAAGATGCCTCAATTTTTGGTTGGGAAGACAAGGCTCTGAAATTAACCTTTTGGGATTCTTCCTCCCACCCTTTGTTCTGAGCAGATATGTACTGGGCCATGAGGCCATGAAACGAATGCAGAATGCCAACATTCTGGTGTCTGGCCTGCGAGGACTGGGCGTGGAGATTGCCAAGAACATCATATTGGGAGGAGTGAAATCTGTGACAATCCATGATCAGGGTGTGGCTGAGTGGTCTGACCTCTCTTCCCAGGTAGGGTCCTCTTGCATTTACTTAAATGGCCTAAAGTGTGTTTCTTCTGGTAGGCATACTACTCCATACATGTCATACTCTTTCCCCTCACTCTCCAGTTCTACCTACGTGAGGAGGACCTTGGAAAGAATCGAGCTGAGGTATCCCAGCCACGACTAGCTGAGCTGAACTCTTATGTACCTGTTACTTCTTACACTGGGCCCCTCAGTGAGGACTTCCTTAGCAACTTCCAGGTACTGTAAAGTATAAGAATAGTGGTTGTGATACTTTGTCCCCAGCATCTAGCATTCCAAATGGTATTGCCCCATACATTATGGTTCCATTTAATTATCTTGGCTAACAATGTGACATGCATCTCATTTGTACATATACTGAATGTCATCTTCCTCTGTCTGCTTATCTAGTTTGTGGAGAGCCGTTTTGAATCTCTTTAGTCTGCTTGGAACTTGGCCATCATGAACTCTTTGTCATTTGGAGGCCAGGTTCCTTCACTATTTCCTTGACTCCGGATCCTTTAGCAATCTTAGATAACACAAGTCCTAAAGCAAATCCTTGTGGAGAGGCAGGGGCTGCACTGCTTACTTTAGAACTCTAGGCATAGCTGCTGCTGCTGCTGCTGCTGCTGCTGCTGCTGCTGCTGCTGCTGCTGCTGCTGCTGCTGCTGCTGCTGCTTTTCTGTATACTTCTCCATGCTTTCTGCTGCAGTCAGTCTAATCCTGTGGATGCATATAGTTTTAAGAGCCAACTAACTACAGGAATTCACTGGTGAAAGATTCTAAGAAAAATAATATTATTGAAAACAGAGCTTCTTAATTCTCTGTGCCATAGAAGAGAGTGGAAAAACCAGGATTGTGGAGACAAGTCCTCTCATTGTTGAGCCTTCCTGCTCTGCTAAACACTCTTAACTCTTAACTGCACTCACTCTAAGAATGAGCCGGTACAGAGGTCAAGATATGTGGTGTTACCAACAGTGACAGAGTGTTTTGTTGCCTAGAGTAGCACTTAGAAGGCTCTTTTGTCCCTTCTGCAGGTGATTGTGCTCACCAACTGTCCCTTGGAGGAGCAGCTGCGCATAGGTGACTTCTGCCATGGCAAAGACATCAAGCTGGTCGTGGCCGATACAAAGGGCCTTTTCGGGTGAGGTGTAATTCCAGCTCTGTTCTTTTATCTCTGCTATAGCAACCCTGGACTGTTTCCTTTGGCTGGGCTCTCTATCCTGTCTAGCATGTGTAGCTTTGAGGGTTCCAGTCTTTATAGCCAATAACATGTCCAGCCCAGCCTTACTGCGTAGGGTATTGTTGCATCCGTGACAGCACTGAGAGTTGGGTTGCAGTGGAAATGGCACTATTGGCCCCTCACCCCGTTTCCTTTTCCTTTACAGCCAGTTGTTCTGTGACTTTGGTGATGACATGGTTGTGACAGACACTAATGGGGAGCAGCCGCTCAGCGCCATGGTCTCCATGATTACCAAGGTAATTCCTTCCTGAGGCCGGAAGCCACAACTGTTTCCTGGAAGGCAGATGTGCAGTCTTCCTTATAGAGGGCACATGTATGCATTGCCTCCTGCAATGTCTTGCATTGATTTCAACAGTGGAATGGACTCTCTCAGAAGGTGGTGGACGTCCTTGGAGGTTTTTATGCAGAAGTTGCGTGGCCGTCTTTCGTGGCTGCTTTACCTGACATTCCTGCATAGCAGGGGGTTGGACTAGATGATCCCCAGGGTCCCTTCTAACTCTACAGTTCTGTGATTCCCTTATTTCTGTACAGGGGTGCCCTGGAGAGGTAACCTGTCTGGATGAAGCTCGGCACGGTTTTGAGACTGGCGACTTTGTTTCCTTCACTGAAGTTGAAGGCATGAAGGAGCTCAACAATTGTGAACCAATGGAAATCAAAGTGCTTGGTGAGACCCTGTTGGTGCCTTGACTAAGCAGAGCAAGTCTTGGATGGGATGCTTGCTGGGGTTTTAGGCTCTCATTAAGTGTCTGGGTGAGCTCCTGTTGCTCAGTCCCAGCTCCTGCCAACCTAGCAGGTCTAAAGCACATCAAAGTGCAAGTAGATAAATAGGTACCACTACAGCGGGAAGGTAAATGGCGTTTCCGTGTGCTGCTCTGGTTTGCCAGAAGTGGCTTTGTCATGCTGGCCGCATGACCTGGAAGCTGTACGCCGGCTCCCTCGGCCAATATCGCGAGATGAGCACCGCAGCCCCAGAGTCGGTCACGACTGGACCTAATGGTCAGGGGTCCCTTTACCTTTAAGTGTCTGGCAAAACTACCTGGATAGATAGTAATGCCTTTCAGTGGTGTTTTAGCATTTACTTTAATGATTTAGAATTTTAGCCTGCTCTGTCCCCATATACCCTAAGAGGGTTGCAATAGATTAAACATGCCAGAAACAAAAAATGTACAATTAGACAAATGTTAACTCTGACCATCCTCTTTCTTGTCTACTTTCATGATTGTCTTCCTAAAAGCCCTTTTCCAACCCAGACACAGCCTATCAATCCCTAAATCAACAAACATTCCCATTCTCCAGCATTCCATTCCTAAAACAATAATGCAGTCTCCTCCTACTGTTTGACTGACACCTGAGAGCACACCATCTTCCACTCACTTCTGTATCCATACTTTTATTATATTGCAATATTGGCAGAGCTGGCCCTCTCGGTAGTTCCTCCACCCTCAGAGGCTCAGGAGGGGTGGCAGCTCGGGAGAGGGTTTTCTCTGTGGCAGCCCCTCAGCTGTGGAACTCCCTCTCCACAAAGGTGCATTTGGCACCTTCATTGTACAGCTTTTGGAAATTGCTGGCCTCTTTGCTTTTGATACCAGTAGTGTAAATTTTTTCAGGCCCACTTTATTTTTGTGATGGTAAGCTGTTTTAAACTGGTTGTAATATTGTGTGTTAATGTTGTAATCTGCCCTGGGACCTTAGGGTGAAGGGCAGGTAATAAATAGTTGGACTAATAATAACATTTTGAGATGGTTGCTGGAGGCCCTGACTCAAAGCAGTGTAGTAGCATTTCTGTAGTACCATTTTATTCCTAGTTTGATTTCTCACGTGAGACTTAACAAAAACGTGTTCTTTCTCTTTCAGGCCCCTACACATTCAGCATTGGTGACACCTCCAACTTTTCAGACTATATACGTGGTGGTATTGTCACCCAGGTCAAGATGCCAAAGAAGATTAGCTTTGTAAGTGTTGTTGCCGACAGACTCTGGCTTTTTTGCAGTGCTCTTGTGCTGGAACAGCCTGGTCCCCTTTGGGCCACATGTGCCATTCCGTGGGATGCATCATGATCTGGAACTATCAACTCCCCCCTTGGCCATAGAAAATTGGAGCCATGAAGTGATCTTATGCATTTCCCATTTCACTGGATTGATAGTGCTACCTCAGTTGTAGTGAACTGCTGGAATGTTTAACCTACAACTGCAGTGAATGTGGCAGTATTGAAGTTCCACTGTTTATATCAGATAAAGCAGGTGTCTCCATGTTCATAGGGAATATTCATCTGTTTACCAGGGTAGGCAAAATGTGTGGGGCACACTTTCTCACTCTTCTCTTCCAGAAATCTCTGCGCACATCTCTGCTGGAGCCAGAGTTTATCATTACTGACTTTGGCAAGTTTGACCGACCAGGTCAGTTGCATTTGGGATTCCAGGCCTTGCACGAGTTTCGCAAGAAGCATGATCGTTTCCCCAAGCCCCGCAATCAGGTAGGTTGTTCCTTCTTGGTGGTACCTTGATCTCCATGTTTTGAAGTTCTCTACAGTTTTGTAATAAGCAGAACTCTTCTCCTGAGAACATTAGTGCAGATAGCATTTTATGTAAAAAATCTGACATTGTATGAGGCTACTCAATTTTGCTTCATGTTGAAGCTGAGGGCCAAACTTGTTGTGTCATGTTAAATTCACCTTTGCACCCTTAGAAATGAAAATAGCATCTGTTTGAGGCTGATAATTATCCTGACTGCAGCAGATGGAGAGAAGTGTGTTGCTTTCCTCCTTCATTTGGGCTCCTGATTGTACACCCAGAGCTGTTACTTGCATTGGGAGAAAAGCTCCTGTGGGCACTACTTGCACTTCAAATGTAGAGTATCTAGTTTGGCCCTAACCCTTTTTGCGCTGTTGCTGTTTATTTTCCAAATGATATTGTACAGGCAGGGAGTGGGAATGGGTAATGAGTGGTATATGGGAAAGAAGACGTGATAGTTGTATGTAATGTTGGGGTTTAAGTGTGTGCATGTTTAGTTCTGTACCCTGTTGATGTGAATTGTGGATCCAGAAAAATACAATTCTGCACATGTGATTTTATCATTTTTAGTTGTTTGCATCATTCTGGCTTTACTACTCAAGTGGAGGGGCAAGGAGTTATGGGGGGGGTACTTTGTGCTCTATAATTTATTCAAAACTGTGCCTCTGCCTCTGTGGGGTTATATACCTAGAATCCTTGTGTGAGAGCTGGTCTTAGTCTATGTCTGACTTCTCTCCCTTCCTTTTCAGGCAGATGCCAGTGAGGTTCTAGCTTTGGTCAAGGATTTGAATGAGCAAGCGGCACCCTCACTAAGACAAGAGCAGCTCAATGAGGATGTCATCAAAGAACTGGCCTTCCAGGCTACTGGGAACTTGGCTCCTGTCAATGCCTTTGTTGGAGGACTGGCTGCACAGGAAGTCATGAAGGTAATGCCAGGCTCTAGGAATTCACCTCAGATATTGGGGAAGCTGGCTAGGAGCTCAGGTCCTGGGTTCTCTTCAGAAATAATTTGTAGTTTTGCCTTTCCTATCCCAATCAATTTCTTATTCAACCAGGAGCTTTGTATTTGACTATTTAGAACAGCAACATCTTTGCCTCAATAGAGAGACCAAGGTGGGTGGGTTTGGCATGCAGTGGCAGCCCAGCCCACATCCTTAAATAGGACACCGGCCTCTTTGTAAAGAAGCCACATGGCCATGGCATAAGATATGACCATCTTCCTCTTTCTTTCCTCACTCTCTTTCAGGCTTGTTCAGGCAAATTCATGCCTGTTACACAGTGGTTGTACTTTGATGCACTGGAGTGCCTCCCTGAGGAAAACAAGGATGCCCTGACTGAGGAGAATTGCACCCCTGTAAGCAGTGTGGGGTTTGAGATGCATGCCAGGAGTGGGAGAGAAGTTCATTTGAGGTTGTAAGGTTTAAGCTTTGGATAGGGAACATGTTAGAATTTCTGCACTGTACTGATGAAAAGGGTAGTATTAGTATCGTGAGAGCTCTAAGGGTAGCAGGACCTTATGGGTGGTATTTTACATACAAACAAATTTTGTTGCTTATAGCCAAAGACCTTTGCAGTCCAAAAGTAAATAAAACCAGCATCTAATATGTACAAGAGTAAATATGCTGTAACATTGACTGCAGTTTGTTTTTGGGGACCACAACAAGGTTGAGGAAATGGAGAAATCAAGCACTGGCTAGAAGAGGAGATGAAAGCTGTCTTTGTTTCCTCTCTCTTTATAGAAACACTGTCGATATGATGGGCAGATTGTTGTCTTTGGCAGTGATCTGCAGGAGAAGCTGAGTCAGCAGAAGTATTTTCTGGTGAGTGTTAGTGCCATTTTCCTATGCCTTGGTCACTATCCCAAGCACCTTGTTGATATTTCTGCTCTTTCCCACTCTTAGGTTGGTGCCGGTGCCATTGGCTGTGAGCTGCTGAAGAACTTTGCTATGATAGGTCTGGGGTGTGGACCAGGTGGAGAGGTGGCTGTGACTGACATGGACACAATTGAGAAATCCAATCTCAACCGGCAGTTCCTCTTCCGGCCTTGGGATGTTACAGTAAGTTGTGTTTATCTGCAGCTGCTTTTGCTGGGAGTGGGATGAGTGATGCTTTAGAGCAGTGTTTCTCAACCAGTGTGCCTCCAGATGTTTTGGGACTACAACTCCCATCATCCCTAGCTAGCAAGACCAGTGCTCAGGAATGATGGGAGTTGTAGTCCCAAAACATCTGGAGGCACACTGGTTGAGAAACACTGCTTTAGAGGTGTGTGGTCTCCACAGTACCTGTTCCACAAGCCCCAATGAACCCAACCACCATAAAAGATTGTGCAGATATGACTTAGTGCTTGCTTAAGCATTTTTCCTGAACCTCTGCCAGTTCTGGTACTGCATTCTGTGTCAGTTTCCAGATTCCTTGTTTGACCAATAAACCCATAATGAAACCCAGTCATAGTTATGTCTGAACATTAATACAGAGCAAAAACAATCACTGGGATGAGGCTTGTAGCTGTAGTGCTGTATCCACATTGTGTGACTTTCTGTCTGCCCAGAAAATGAAATCTGATACAGCGGCAGCAGCCGTGAAGGAAATGAACCCCAACATCCACATCACAAGCCACCAAGACCGTGTGGGCCCGGACACGGAGCGCGTTTATGATGATGACTTCTTTGAGAGCCTTGACGGAGTGGCAAATGCACTGGACAACGTGGATGCTCGTGTGTATCTGTCCGGGGTTGGCTTGCTTACCTGTGTACTGCACACAGCCTTTTGCAGCTGATACATTTTCCTTGGTGGCAGCTGCAAGGCATCCTCACAGAGGATGGCTTCTCTGGCATTGTTCTTGCATTACTAGGCGGTGGATAAGAATGCAGGGAGAATATTGGAGGTATAAGTAATTAGGGGGAAAGGACAATCACTGTCTGGCTCCTTCACACTCTGAACCAAACCCATTCATTATCTGAGGTGGATAGGAGTGATTTGTAAATGGTGTATGAATTATCTTATATGCATAGCCAGCTGATATATATTCCTGCAGTAATACGTCCCTTTTCAGGGAGAGAAATTCAGAATGTCATTGCTTCAAACACCTAGAATACGATTTTCTCCAACTAGTAGCATTGGGAAACATTCAATTTCCTGTCTTGATTCCTGCGCTGTTCTGGTTGGCAGCGTTTTGCAGCTTTCTCGTGTAACCGCTTTCCCTCTCCTTTGAACTAGGGATGTACATGGACCGTCGCTGCGTCTATTACCGCAAGCCCCTGCTGGAATCAGGGACACTGGGGACCAAAGGGAACATCCAGGTGGTGATCCCCTTCCTGACGGAGTCCTACAGCTCAAGCCAGGACCCTCCAGAAAAATCCATCCCCATCTGCACGCTCAAAAACTTTCCCAATGCCATTGAACACACCTTACAGGTCAGCTTGTATTAGGTTGCATTTCCAGTTTCCTGTTTTCAAGGCAATAGTTGGTGTATCGTAATAGTTAGGAACCAGAAAGCTGCCTGTGTTCTCAGCAGAATGAATTTGCTGCAGGACCTTGCATTTCAGAATGTTCGCCATATGTGACTACTGCATCTTGTCTCATAAAGAGGAAGCTGGTTTTGTCTGTTGAGGCAGCATTTACTGCCATTTCTAATCTTATGTCTAGTTGCTATAATTTTACGCACCAGTGTTGGGAGCAAAGTGAGCTACCTGCTGCTGTGTACTATAAAACCTCCAATCTTCTCTTCCACATAGAAATCGTATATTTATTATCATTTATTTTGATAGTGGGCCCGTGATGAATTTGAAGGCCTTTTTAAGCAGCCCGCAGAGAATGTCAACCAGTACATCACGTGAGTAAAATGCTGTGTTTGAGAATCTGAAAGTGGTCAGAGTTGGAGGCCAAAGCTTCGCTCTGCACAACAGAAGATGCAGTGGATTGAGCACTGACCAGTAAAGTATAATGATTTTATACAGTTATGATAAATGAAACACAGGCAGATGAAACATGGAGAACAGGCAGTTGTGGTGTGGCTTTGCAGTTTCTGCTCGTTTCAGAACCTTAGAAATTGCAGAGCCACTTCTCATTTTCATCGGTAATTGGTTTTAACTGTTTTTAATACTGAATTTTAAATAACTTCAATAATAATAGTGTTGATTTTTCTTCAGAGACTCCAAATTCATGGAACGGACCCAGAAGCTGCCAGGAACCCAACCTCTGGAGGTGCTGGAAGCTGTTTACAAGAGTTTGGTGACTGATCGGCCCAAGTCGTGGTCTGACTGTGTGACGTGGGCTTGCAACCATTGGCACACTCAGTATAGTAACAATATTCGTCAGCTGCTGCACAACTTCCCCCCAAACCAGGTGAGCAAGTGAGGGTTGATACGTTGAGGCCTCAGCATTTCCTTCTAGCAGTTAGAAGGGTAGGTTTTCTCAACTGCTTTCTGCTTTATAACATCCCCTCTGTTTTCTTTCAGAAAACTAATTCAGGAACCCTCTTCTGGTCAGGTCCGAAGCGATGCCCTCATCCACTCACCTTTGATGTCAACAATGTAAGCACTAAGGTGGGGGGTAGAGAACTGGCACTGCTAACCAGAAGATAGGTGGGAGTGAGAAGGAGGTGGCAAGAACTGGTTCCTGTCATATCTGAAAAGTTTACTAACCGTATTGCAGCTGCATTTAGTCTTAGTATTAATAGTTCTTAAAAGAAGGTTGAAAACTGGAAGTATGGCCAAAAGGGAGAGACACTTAGGCTACAATTCTCCTTTAGACACTGGGGTGTTAGTTTTGAAACAGGAAAAGTGTCCATGGGCATGGGGTGTGGGGGGAGCAAGTGCTGGGTGCTGAAACCATTGCAGAGCAAGAAGCTGTGCTAAAGCTGGGCAAACTCCAGTCAGCAACGTTCACCCTTAAGTTGCTCCCTCTTCAACTACCATGAGTTAGACGTGCAGTGGAGGGCAGGTCAAAGTGGAGAGGATGAATGGCTTCTGCTTTGTGCTCATGATGGCCTTATTTGAAGGTCAGAGAGAGACTTTCCTCCAGGTCAGATTTGGCTAGAGACACCCTGAACAGGAGAGAACTGTGCATGTATCTTGAGTCTTTGCTGGAATTGTTCAAATTGTTTCATGAAACTGTTATTCAAATTATCCCAGTTCCTCTGGCATATAAGGCGGCTTGTTCAGGGACCATGGGGTTAAACCTGAACGGAGGTGGTGTGTGGGGGTGGGGGTTGTCTGTCTGTATTTATTATTTATTTACATATTATTGATTCAGGTGAAAGAAGCATGACTTCTGGTCAGAGTGTGACTAGGCTCCTAGCTTAACTTTGTCTTTGCCTCCTCAGCCCTTGCACATGGATTATGTGGTGGCAGCAGCAAACTTGTTTGCACAGACATATGGCATCACAGGCACCCGGGACAGGGCAGCCATAGTGGAGCTTCTGCGCCAGGTGCAAGTTCCAGAATTCACTCCAAAGTCTGGTGTTCGCATCCACATCTCTGATCAGGAGCTGCAGAATGCCAATGCCTCTGTTGGTAAGGCTTCCTAGAGTTGAGAGTGAAGTGGGCTGCAGTGGGGAGCGCGCTCTGCCTTGATAGAGAAGTAGGGAATGACAGGAAGATAACTGGAACATTCTTCCTCCTAACAACTTCATATTTGTAGACCGAAGGGGTATCACATAAAGTATTTTCTGCCTGATCAATATTGTGCTTTATTGGATTTTTGCTTCCTGCTGAGGAGGACGCCTGCACAATCTGCTGAAATGTTTCAGTTCTCTTGTGTTGTGAGGCTTCTCTGAATCCTTCAAGCATCAATGGTGAAATTTGGCTGTGTAACTATGTTAGGGGAACTTTGCTGGGTGGGTCAGTTAGTGGGTACCAGAGTTTACTGAAAGAGGAGGGCGACTTGAGGTTGTTGTTAACCTTTTCTAAGGCTCCTGTTTTCTTTTTCCCAGATGACAGACGGCTGGAGGAGCTGAAATCCTCACTCCCAAGTTCCCAGCAACTGCAAGAATTTAAGATGTTCCCTGTTGATTTTGAAAAGGTAAGGACCAATTGAATTTCTTGGTGGCTAATCCCTAGTTTTATCTTCTGATTTCTTGGCAGGGTGGGATTGGCTGGAAACCGTCCCTAGGTTGCCATGTGGAATTGCTTTTGGTGCCTAGTCTGGAAGTCATGGTAAAGCCTCTAGCTGTGCAGCTTCAGATGAGTCCAAATTCTTCCGTGTGCAGCTCCCTGGGGCATATGCGCCCAGAAGAGGTTCTAGGGAAGGAAGTGGTACCGTGGGACTATCACAGGGCTCAGTTGTCATTTTATTTGAATTTCAGGATGACGACACAAATTTCCACATGGATTTCATTGTGGCTGCATCCAACCTACGAGCAGAGAACTACGATATTCCTCCTGCTGATCGGCACAAAGTAGGTGTCCCTCTTGGGTGTGAAGAGTGCAACTCTAGTCAGTGGAAGGAGGTGGCAATAGTGGGGACTTGGCACTTAAGTGGGCTCTCCTACATCCTTTATCTCTTCAGAGCAAGCTGATTGCAGGGAAAATCATACCAGCTATTGCCACGACGACGGCCGCCGTAGTAGGCTTGGTGTGTCTGGAGTTATTCAAAGTGGTACAGGGCCACAAACAACTGGAATCCTACAAGAATGGCTTCCTCAACCTGGCATTGCCTTTCTTTGGGTTCTCTGAGCCCATTGCTTGCCCCAAGAACAAGGTGAGTGGGGTGGCTTTTCCCTGCACCTCTTCTTTTGTTCACACCTTCCAACTTGCATTCTTTACCCCTTCTTTAAGTACGGAAGACACCAGCCGTTTAGCAATACAAGCATTGCTAAATTTTCCTGTAAGCAGGGGGAATATGACTCCTTAGGGCTGTGGTTCTCAAAGGGTTTGGCGGGAGAGGGTGACGGGATGGTTCATTGTAGCAAAATATTACACACACACACACACACACACACACACACACACACACACACACACACAAAACCGCATCCATGCCTCTCTTCAAGAGTATTGGCTATTCTACAGTTCTTCATGACATATTGTCACCTCTGACAAATATGAAAGATAAAAAAAGTTTATTTGTGTTGATGAAATGAAAGTTAGTTTGTCTCAAATTAGACCTAATATAAATGAGATTACCCAGCAAAAACAAGCTCACACCTCTAATTGAGTTTGTATACATACTTAAAGTACATGTGTAAGAGGCTCGTTTATATTTATATTTTGGGAAGAATTCATGTTAAAACATCTTGCAGCTCAACATTTCAGATCTTTTCTTTTTTATATACTAGTTTCACTGCTTTCATGAAGCAAGACCATTCATTGGAGGAGGGCATTCCTATTACTGTCACTTCACCATGTTAAGAGGGTGGAGTGGAAAATTACATAGGCGGGAAGGCCCTGGGAATTTTTTTTTATTACTGTATCCAAGAATATGCATTGAACAATTTAAAATATTAGAACAAAGAGATATACAGTCATACCTTGGAAGTTGAATGGAATCTGTTCTGGAAGTCCGTTCGACTTCCAAAGCATTCGAAAACCAAAGCGCGGCTTCTGGTTGGCTGCAGGAAGCTCCTTCAGCCAATCAGAAGCCCGCCAGACGTTCGGCTTCCAAAAGAATGTTAGAAAACTGGAACAGGTGAGTGTGCATGCTCACTCTTCAGAAACGATACCTGACTGCAGGTGCAGAGTCCCTTTTTTGTATGGGGTGAGGGAAGTGTGCATGCACACATGTCTCATCATACAGACAAGTGATCTTCCTGTGGAGGTTGCCTGATTGCGGAGGCTCAGCGGTAGGGACAGGATCCTAGGAATATGATGGAAACTTTTCAGGTTTAATGTCTATAATTCCCAGAATCTATGTTTTTTGCCCCCTTTCTTCAGTACTACAACACTGAGTGGACTTTGTGGGACCGTTTTGAGGTGCAGGGCATCCAGGCTGATGGACAGGAGATGACCCTGCGTGAGTTCCTGGCCTATTTCCAGGTAAGAGCTGGGGAGTCCAGAGCCGTCCCCTGTCAAAGTAGCTTAGCAGTTGGAGAAGTTTTTTTAGTAATGGAAGTGAAATACTTCTTGTCTTACGCAGAAGGAGCACAAGCTGGAGATCACAATGCTGTCCCAGGGAGTCTCTATGCTGTATTCCTTCTTTATGCAGCCAGCCAAGCTGAAAGAGCGGCATGACCAGGCGTATGTATCATTTGTCTGTGCTTAGGCTAAACAAAGGTGGACACCTTCAGCCCATGCTTTCTCTGACCATTGTCCTCTCCCGTAGGATGACTGAGATTGTCACCAGAGTCTCGAAGAAGAAGATTGGTCGCCATGTGAAGGCCCTCGTTTTTGAGCTGTGCTGTAACGACGACAATGGGGACGACACAGAAGTGCCCTACGTGCGTTACACCATCCGCTAGGGGCTCTTTTGCTAGCACCAGCCACCTGCCTGCCACGGACTGTTAGTGCGGGGAAGGGTCTGCCTCCCTTCCTCACCCTTCACTGTTAAAGTGACTCAAAACATGAAATAATGTTTATACCCTTTAGGATTCCCCACCCCCGTTGTTTTTGTCTCCACCAGGGCTTGGGAAATGCTCCACTCCTGTGGCCCCACCTCCCATCCCTTGCAGTTATGTCATGTTTTTGAGGCGCCTTAACCCCGCCCCCATCCTTCAATGTTAGTCGTGTTGTGTTTTGGCTCCTGCACCACCACCTCCCCCCTCCACCACTCTCTGGTAGTGGAGGCTGCTCCCTCCCTCATCCTATTCTGGAGAGGGGGCTTGTAACAGGAAATGCCCCCTCCTCGTCTTCTGAGCACTGGGAGGCCTTGCCCTGGCTGGCTTTGGGGGGAGAGGATGTGATGGGCCAAGAGCGTAGGTCAGAACTGGTAAGAGAAGTAAATGAGTCAATAAACGTTTGCAAAAGCCAGTGGTCCTTTATTGCTCAATCAAGGAACTCAAGTGAAATTGTTGGTTGCATCTAACTTGGAACTGTGACCATTGCTCAAATGCCTGGAGTTCTCAGGCTGCTGCTAAAAAGTGCACTGATAAAGCTGTAGACTAGGGTGGTTAGGTGTTAGCCTGGACTGATAACTGTCCTGATTTTCAGTTCCATGCAAGCAGTTTGCGTTTCCTTATAAACAGCTTTTTAAATGTACTACTGCTTCTTGAAGACACCCCCTCCCCAATCCACACGTGAAAAAGTGTGTGTCTGTTGTGTTTCTCCTTGCTTCTGAAGTAGCAGAGTGAAGACTTCATTGACATTTTCTTGAAGCTCTCCACAGTGTTGGGAGAATGTGACCACCTTCTCCAACGAGAGATTGAATAGCAACCATGCATAGTTGTGGCAGAATGTTACCTGTATTGCATTTCCACCATATGTCACACCCAAGAGATGGGTGGTCTATTTTCAGAAATAGTGAAACCATTAATAACGGCTGGTACATCTACTTCACTCAGATGCAATGAAGTTTAACGGGGGAGAACAATGTTCTTCACAGAGGATTTCTTCCCTCTTTGGCTTGATGTTTGTACTGGGCCTTCCAAGTTGAGGTTTAGGGAGGAGGAACCTTCAACAGTGCTCCTTTTTGAACCAGTCAGCCATCTATGACTGGTTCCTCGACTACAGACTGTGTTCTGTGTGAAGAATCTGTTTTCATTTATATATACTTCTGGGTTCACTTGGATCCAAATGTCTACCATAAGGTAGGACTCCAGAGTGCTGTGGGAGGTGGAGAGGTTTTGACCACGGAAAAGAGAAGGGGCAGTTCTTATTCATGCCATTTTGACCTGGGAGCATTCTATTGGGTCTCTTGTTCAAGGAAAACTATGGACAAGACACTGGTCTTTATAGCTTAAAGTTGCAGAATTTCAAGTTCATGCATTTGGGGTAAGGGTTAAAAGAAAGGTGTCAGCATCTTTTGAATTTGGGTAGTGTTTTTATTTCACTTTGACTCATTCTTATGATTATGAAAATACAATCCTGTGAAACAACGCAACTTGATTGGCTGCCTTGTTCTGTCTCTTAAAAGTGCTTATCATCTGACCTGCTTGGAAATGGTTCACTAGAACTCAATGGGCATCCAGTGAAGCTCAATATTGGGGACAGATGAAAGTTAAACTATGGAATTAATTGCCAGAGCAGGCCCTGAAGGCCACTAACTTGGATGGCTTTGTAAGTGGAAGACTCAAATTCATGGAGTTAGAGATCACGGCTACTAACCATAATGGCTGCTCTCTGCCTACATACAGAGTGCTGGAGCAGATGGCCCCTGCCTTAATCCACCAGGTTCTTAGGACAATGCATACCTTCAGGCTCCATTTAAGTCTAAGAGATAAGCCTGCAACAAGCCCAGCGTGTTACTGTTTTTTTCCTGGTCTGTGCTAAAACACAAAAGCTGAACTACTTCAGTACTAGAGGTGTGTGTAAGGTTCATTGCAGCGATTGGCCTGGATCTTGGAGGATGCAAGTGCCTCTTAGGTTGAAGTAGTTCATATTTTCATTGATAGTATTTTATGTTAGTTTTCACAGTGGAACGATAAATTGCACTGCTGTTGCAGACATAATGATTTTCAAAGTATGTTCTGAGTTAGGACTTGTGATGGATGGCGAAGAGAAGGTAGTGTGATGGCCAGTAAGTGCATCCTCTTGACTGGGCTGCTTTTCTCGTCCTTAGTTCAACAAATTTGTGCTCCCAACTGGAAGGCCACAAATTTTCCAGCCTGAACTATGTATACACTGTTCACGTTTTGTGCATAAGGCAATCAGCTTGAAGCAGGAGTGCTCCTTTTAGATTTGGTATTCTAAGCAGGACTTCGTTTCTAAAAGGAAACATTCATTTCAAAGCTTTCCTGGCTCCTACCTTTATGTCACAATCAAAAAGCAATGTAGAAAATAGGACCCCTACATAACTTCATGAAAATATAAGAGTTTACAAGTAACACTTAAAGCTGTGGCTTCTGCTCTACCTCTTCAACTGAAGCCTAAGGGACCCATGTAATAAATACAATCTTAAGCATATTTTACTCAGAGGTGACTGTAGGGACTAGGCAAATTGGACCAGTGGTCTAACATGACACAAGGCTCCTGTTTTACAGCCAAGCAGAGGTAACCAAAGCCACTAGGAGGGCACACATAAAAACTAGTCCGGTAGACAGCCTTTCTATGTAGTAAAAGGAATTAAAAGTTTGTGTGTCCAGACTGCCTACCAGCAAGGAGGCAGCCTTTTCCTCCAACTGTTCTCTATTGCCTCTGTAGCGGGTGAGACTCTTCCATCACTCCTGGGCCAGAAACTACAGAATTGACACTGTGTCTAGTATAGTTGTCTTCAGCAGCAGTCTTTAGTATCTTCTAAAACTGAACAGGTTTCCTCTAATTGCCAGTACAAAGGGTTTTCAGTAAAGAGGCAGGTTAAGCTGTGTGTTGTTCTAGACCAGAGGTTGGCAACCTCCGGTCACCAAGCTGCCCACTCGGCAAGTACCCCCCGCGCTGCGCTAAACCGGCGTAGTGCGGGGGACTCACCGAGTGGTGCCGGAAATGGCATCTGCACACGCAGATTTCTGGCTTCCAAGCATGCACAGAAGTGATGTCTAGCCCACAGACAATTGTCTGTGGGAATGATCCGGTCCACAGCCTGTTCTAGACCAGGCCCGTCCAACAGGTACCTGAACCCAAAAAAGGGGGTAGATCACTGCCAGTTTTTAACACTCTGAGGAGTTGGCCACCCCTGTTCCAGACCACTGTTTCTCAACCTTTTTTGGGCCACGGCACACTTGTTCTATGAAAAAAAATCCCGCGGCACACCAACTCTGTGCCGCCCTATATTTAGTTTAGTTTGGAGGGGAGACGAACTGCTGCGTGGTAGCCAGGCGGACCCACCAGGCGCTCTCACCTGGGTTGGGGGGTGGCGAGGGGCCCTCTCCTCCCTATCTTTCCCCTTTTCCCTCACCTGGGGGGGGGCCTCCCTCCTTTTCCTCTTCGGCTGGGGTGGCGACGGCTGCGGCGACGAGGCAGGGCCGTCGCGTGGTGGGAGGTCCCGGGCTTCGGAGCTCTTCCCGGCCGCAGGCGGGCTCGCTGGGGGGCTTTAGCGGCTCCCCGCTTGATCCGCCGGGCGATTCCGACGCCCACGCGGCTGCCGCGGAGCCCAGGGGTCCGTCGATCCTCCAGCCGGGCGCTTTCAGTGTCGCTCCGGTGGGGTCGCGGGGGGGGGCCTCCAGCGGCTCCCCGGTCGATCCGCAGGGCTCACTTGGCGCCCGCGTACCGGCGGCGGTCCGGAGGCTAGGCTGGCGGCACAGGCACGCTGGTCGCTCTCAGGAGCTTCGCACTGCCGTGCCGCGCGCCATCTTGCCTCGCCAGAAGTCCGTCAGCAATGCAAAGCGCCCTTTTCCTCGCCGAACGTTGCGGCACACAAGCCGGTGTCTCGCGGCACAGTACTGTGCCGCGGAACACCGGTTGAGAAACGCTGTTCTAGACGATCACTATGGTCAGTATATAGACTGTGGGTGTAGTTCAGTGGTAGAACATATACTTTCCACAGAAGTACAGTCTTGATGGGTCTCAAACCCGTGTTGAATTAGATACTTCCCCTGCATGCAAAAGGCAGGCTCCAGCAGATTGAGAAGAAGAAACCAATAATGGGTCCAACGATCGAGAAGTGGGTTTCTGCGTGTGCTGTAGAGCAAAGTGAGGGCAGATGGGGCTTGTCAACCTGGGTAAACTCAGGTCCTAAATCTCTGCTGCCTTGTGGCTGTACTCATTTGTGAGAAAGGCTTCGGGAGTAAACCCCAAGGGAAAGTCAGTACCCCCCACTGCCTTGCTGAAGAAGAAAAGGCTAAGGAGTAAACCATGCACAAATCCTGAGTGGCAGTTGGATGGTGCTTTGTATGCCTCCTTCCGGCCGGCAACTCCTGCAGCCAAGCTGGGACAGACGTCTTGCTCTGCTTTCCTTTAAACTACATCAGTGAGGCCAAGAGGCTTGTCATCTATCTGGGCAGCCCAGGACCTCATGCACAAGCAGAAATCCATGTACTGGTGGGAGCGGTTAGTTGAATACCCCCAAAATCTTGCCTTCAACTGTTGCAGAAGAAATACAACATAACGAAATAAATTTATTACTGCAGCCCTCCCTGATGTATGAGACGTGTGAATTGAAAGGTTGCTATTATTTGGCGGTTGTGGACTATGTCACTGATCTTCATTTGATTGGTCAGGATCCACTTGTGGCCCGATCCTAGTTGGGTTGCAACAGGAGCACTGCCACCATGCAAATATACAGTGGTGCCTCGCTAGACGAAATTAATTCGTTCCACGGGTCTTTTCTTATAGCGAAAAATACGTCTAGCGAATCCCATAGGAATGCACTGAAATTTTTTTGATTTTTTTTTTTGCCCATAGGAACACATTAATTGAATTTCAATGCATTCCTATTGGAAACCGCGACTCGCTAGACAAATTTTTCGTAAAACGCATTCGTCTAGCGAGGTAACCTCCGCTCGAAAAATCCTTTTGTTAAGCGGAAATTTCGTAAAGCAGGGCATTCGTTAAGCGAGGCACCACTGTATTGTAAAAGATCCAGAAATGGGTCCCCAAATGTATGCTTGGGTTAAAGCAAACGGGAAGGTGGAGAGACCAGTACAGGCAACAAACAAAATGTCCCACATACTGTGCTCTCAAGCTGTACCTCAACACAGCTGCTGGATCATTTCAAAATGGCATGACCTGTAAAAGTCTTCAGATTACCAAGCTAAAAGAAGTTGCCAGTACAGTGGAACCTCAGTTTACGAACACCTCGAATTTTTGGTTTACGAACACCGCGGACCCATCTGGAACGGATTAATTCACTTTCCATTACTTTCAATGGGAAAGTTCGCTTCAGTTTATGAACAGACTTCTGGAACCAATTGTGTTCATAAACCGAGGTACCACTGTGGTACCACTTAATTGTGTTCATAAACCGAGGTACCATTTCTACAACTAGTGGAATTCTGTAACATTTACAGCCAGGAGAGAGAAAAGACAGCTACTATGCTGACAAAAAATTAAACACATAATGGGTTGCACGAGCAGAACTTGCGCTTGCACAATGGGGCTCCCTTTCCCCACTTGGGTGCCCCCTAAACTCTTCCAGGATTCCCCAATCCGATGGGGGGGGGGAGTCCCCCTGCATAAGTGGAAGTCATTTAGCTTGCATGTTTATTTGGGTGCCAACTGCCCAGTGCCTAGACCATGTTCTGCTGAAACTGCCTGGCACATGAACAGAAACCAACCTGGCATCTTCCTATTGTTGAGAAGCTACAATTGGCAAATGCCTCAAGTTCATCTCAGTCTTCCAGTGCCGCCTGACAGAGACGTTGCTGCTCAATGGAAGATTTAGAAGTAAAGGAGTGGTTACTTCATCAATGTGTCACAACACTTCAATATTATTAAAAGCCACTCTGGGCAGCTTCCAACAAAATATTAAAAATAAAATAAAACATCAAACATTAAAAACTTCCCTAAACAGGGCTTCCTTGACATCTAATGGGAGAGCATTCCACAGGGGCCACTGCTAAGAAGGCCCTCTGAGATGCACCTCAGTGTCCGGCTGAACGATGGGTGGCTGTTTGGGATAGTTCAGGCATCTTAGTGCTGTCTCAATCTTGCTTTGTTCGGGGTGGGGGTGTTCCTTAAAAAGAAGGGGGGAGATGAGATCGCAGATAGTGCAGGGCAGCTCCATCCAGGAAGAGTCCGAGCCATTTGGGCACCTGAGGCAAACCTCGGCAGGCAGGCAGGCAGGCACCTCCACAAGGTGAGGGAAGATCTGCGTCACGAACATCGGCTGCGGATCCTGCCGTCCGAGGCGCTCGCCTCGCCGTCTGGGTGGGCCGGCCCTGGTGAGCAGTTGCTACGGGATCCCTTTGCTGGACCGAGGCCACCTCGGGGGTTTCCTATGCCGCCTCTTGCTGGGAGAAGACGGGGGAAGGTGCGGCGCGAGCCTCCTCGGGCCCCCAGAGGCTCCGAGCTCTTCTCAGGCGCCCTTCAGCTGCTCCTCGCTTGCCCGGAAGCGAGCCGGGGCTGCGGTCAGTCCAAGGAGGGAGGGAGAGGCGCGCCTCCCTCGGGCGAGGCCGGGGACACCATGTGGGCCTCCGAAGGCGCAGCAGCTGCTCTCGGGGCAGACTGACTTTCCCCTCAGGGCGAAAAGCGCCGCCAACACTTCTCCGCCTCTGCGGGGCGCCAGAGAGACACGCCTAAAATGGCCGCCAAGCCGAATCCGTTTCGCTCTCCTCAGCCGAGCAACAATTGGCCGGGAAGCGCCTCTCCTGCGGGCTCATTGGGCTGGGCGGGGCTTCGTCGGGAAAGCCGCCATTGGTTACCGCTGACCCTGATGTCACCGGGTGGGCGTTTGCCCCCGCCTTGGCCGGGAAATCACAAGGGCGCCTTCGTTCGTAGCGGGCTCCGATTGGGCAGCGGAGGCTGCCACTCGTCAACGAGGCTGATGTGGAAATCCCGGCCTCCGTCGGCAATAGGAGCAATGTTCGCTTGTGTCGAGCGCAATTGGTCAGTTCAACCTGCCTATCAGGCAATTCTGTGGGTGGGCGGCGATTGGCCGCTGTGTTCTCCCGTTCCGGAATCGGACAGCGCCCGATGACGCGACCAACTACTCGTTTAGCACGAATGACGCTCTGCAATTGGCCGCAGCATTCTGTCAATCCGACGGAAGGGAAGTCTCAGCCGCCTTTTATAAGACAGCGACGGCATCGATGTCAGTACGGAGTTACGCGATTGGGCGGTGGTTTCTGTCAATCACGAAGTGGGTGGGGCCTACGAGGGGGCTGCTGTGGAGATTCCGGGCGGCTGCGAGTGAGCCGGGCGGAGCCGGCAGTGGAGGCCGCCGAGAGAAGCGGGTAAGAGGGAAGTTCCTACGACAGCGGGATGGGAAGCAGCTGCCCTAATTGCGACGGGCCTCGTTTCCTTCAAAATTGAGGGGCTTTAGCCTTAAGAAAAAGCTGTTGGTGAAAAGTTTTGGGGGGGGGGGTCGATAGGCGTATGTGAGGCGCATGCGCGAAGCTAGGAGACGGTTGGCTGCTGGGCGGGGTCGGGGTGGCGAAGGTGGGAGGAAGCGCGCCTGATTGGGCGGCTCCGCAGGAAAGGTTTCGGGGGACGGAGGCGGAGTGGGGCTTTCGGGAGCACCTTGCGCATGTGCGGCCTAAATCCGTGGCTGGAGGTGCGGGGGGGGGGACACAAACACGGAGGTCCTGCGAGGCGCCTCCCGGTTAGGCACGGGAAAGGGCCAAAGAGGCGCGTCTGAGTTCCGCGGGGTGGGTCTCGCCTGCAGTTTGATTTTTGCTGTAATCTCTTGTACTTTTAAATCACGGAGTTGTGGCGAATTATAGCAACTTGAACTCCGCGTGAAAGTGTTATGCATGTCCACTCAGAAGTAAGTCCTGTTAAATTCAAAAGCTTATACTCGGGTATTGCATGCTGGATCGTTGCCCAATTATAACCTCTTCAATGTACATTAATTGTCCTTCCACTTTGATGGAATGGTGCTTGTAATTGTCTTACTTTAATCTAAATATAAGAATATTAAGAGTAATCTACTTTACCTATAGGATGTCATTACAACTGCTGCTTCCTCCAAAACTGATATGGGATGTATTATTAACATGCAGCTTTTTTAACCTATAAAAACACATTCCCCTTTATTTTTGGAGGAATAAATAATTTAAGGCAGAAGTTTTGGACATGAAGCTGTAAGACCCTAAGAGGTATCTTAGTTTTTGCTAGTTGGAAAATAATAAAAAGTATTGAAATTTAGACCCACATGGTAATGAAAAGATTTTGCTATTTGATCTTGGAAGGTAGGCATAATTACACAGAATCAGAATTCATATATTTAGAGAGAATACTCATAAGCAACCCTATAAGACAAACAAGGAGTGGTTCTGTGTGGAGTACATCATCATAGTAATGCAGCAGACCTGGAAACACACTGTTGGGAATGAACTCCATTGAACTTGGTGGGGTTTGGTTCTGTATAATCATGAGAACATGTTGCAAAACTAATTGCAGAGAAAGTTAGCTATCCTGAATGCAGTTTACATCTCACTTCATCTTCATAGATTATATGCTTGAAAATATTAGCACAAATCAGTATATTTGTCTTTAGCAAAATCAGGGTCTGTAAGATCCATAGTTTCTGCTTCTTCTTTATTCTTCATGTATGGTGGCGCTGTGGATTAAACCACAGAGCCTAGGGTTTGCCAATCAGAAGGTCGGCAGTTCAAATCCCTGCAATGGGATGAGCTCCTGTTGCTCGGTCCCAGCTCCTGCCAACCTAGCAGTTCAAAAGCACGTCAAAGTGTAAGTAGATAAATAGGTACCGCTACAGCGGGAAGGCAGAGGGCGTTTCCGTGTGCTGCTCTGGTTCGCCAGAAGCGGCTTTGTCATGCTGGCCACATGACCTGGAAGCTGTACGCCGGCTCCCTCAGCCAATAACGCAAGATGAGCATCACAACCCCCGAGTCGGTCACGACTGGACCTAATGGTCAGGGGTCTCTTTACCTTTACCTATGTCAGAGTTACTGCTCTCATGTGTGTTTCCTGATTCGTGTGTGCGTGTGTTGTATTAACTTTATTTCACTTGAAATAAAAGATGGAGTCTTGAGATGTGCAAAGGCCTTGCTACCAGGTTACGGAAACAATATGTTTGGCAGACTTGGAGTTTGTTAAATAATCTAGACAAATACAGTGTCAGTGCTGTCATTACCTTTAATTAAATCTGGGTTCTTTGGCAATGTAATTAAATCCAACAATAATGCTTACCAGTTTCATAATATTGGAATATAAAATACTGCACAAGAATTCAGTTTTCTCCTTTTGAAGTGGGCAAATGAGGAAAAAAAATATTGGCAGAGGGGGATGCAGAATTGGGGGGGGGAATTAATTTCCTCATTGTTTTTTCCTGGGCCCTCGGTCCATTTATTCCCTCTTGCAGTCAAGGGATGAATAAAGGACACAAGTTTGCAAATCTGAAAAAGCATGTGCTATGTATGACAAATGTTTGGCATTTGATAACAAATTTGCAGGTGCTTCCTATGCTAGAAGGTGAAAAATTAAACTGTTCAATATTGTTTCCATATTGTAGATGGTCAAGAGATAAAGTTCAGAGAGGTGATCACGCTCACAATGTACTCCAGTGCAGGTAGCCACAAAGTTTCCCAGCACTGCAATAATGAAAACTCGGATTTCTCTATTGATTTCTATGGTCAGATATCATTTGTACTACTGAGCCATGAGCTTTCATGTCAGAAATTTCAAGGGAATTTGAAGAGAGTGTTTTATTGCATGTGTGAGGTGATGGTTCCTATTTTTCTTTTTGTTTAATGCTTTATTGAAATTAAAAGACAAACAGAAATTCACACAGAAATAACAATAGAAAATCTTACATCATATCACATTTAATTCTTATTGCATCTTTAATGACTTCCCATCACCCCACCATGCATCTACCGCCTATTTCTTCGAGCGCACTTTCCGTTTTCCTTTATTGATTTTCATTAATGACTTATTCTCTTATAAGTTCCTATTATACCACAGAAGTCATTCAAGGCCTGCCATTGACATCATATTATTACGATGTTCCTTAAAGTATATTTTGTGCATGTCCCATTCTTTCATCAATGTTTGTTCAGTATGTCCTCTCAATTTTCCTGTCATTTTTGCCAGCTCGGTATTCTACCAGTTTGCTTTGCCACTCCAGTTTGGTTGGAAATATGTCCCCTTTCCAGTTTGAAGTGATTAATATTCTTGCAGCTACCATATTGTCCTTGCTTTTTTAGGTATGTCTGAACCTAGTATCCCCAAGAGGAAAGCTTCTGGCTTTTTTTTATAAAAGAGGTCTTAAACATCTTTGTGAGCTCGTTATAGATTACCTCATTTACAGATTCCTTTACAGTGGTACCTCGGGTTACAGACACTTCAGGTTACAGACACTTCATGTTACAGACTCCGCTAACCCAGAAATACCGTAGTACCTCGGGTTAAGAACTTTGCTTCAGGATGAGAACAGAAATCGTGCAGTGGCCGTGCAGCAGCAGCGGGAGGCCCTATTAGCTAAAGTGGTCTCAGGTTAAGAAAAGTTTCAGGTTAAGAACGGACCTCAAGAACGAATTAAGTTCTTAACCCAAGGTACCACTGTATTTTCTTACAGTTCCACCACATATGTAGCATTGTACCTTCCACTTCTCCACAACATTTACTTGAGGTATTTTTATACATTTTCGATAGTTTTGATGGCATTAAGTACCAGCGGAACTGCATTTTCATAAAATTTTCTTTCAATAAATAATCTGTGGTGAACTTCATATCTACCTTCCATAGTTTTCCCCAAGCATCCATTGGGATGTTGTAACCAAAATCTTGAGCCCATTTAACCATTACTGATTTTACCACCTCCTCCTTGACCTCCCAGTCAAGGAGGAGTCTATATGTTTTAGAGAGGGTTTTTCCTTTGGAGTTAATCAGTCCTTTTTCCAGTCTGGAGGGCTCCGTCCCATTTATCTCATGGTTTTGGGTTCAAGCAGACCTTTGTATTTTGTCGAAACCAAATATAGAGGCTTCCTTATTACATGATTTAAACAGCTTTTGTGTACCTAGACCTTGTTGTAACCTAAGTAGGCATGCCAGCCATAGCGGTTGTCATACCCTTCCAGATCTAAAAGGTCAGTATTTTGTAGTATACACCATTCCCTGATCCAGGAGAGACAGGACGCCTCACAGTAGAGTTTCAGATCTGGCAGGGAAAATCCCCCTCTTTCTTTAAGATCAATGAATAGTTTATGTTTGATCCTGGGCTCCTACTTTTCTGTGGGGAGGGTCTGTTCTATATTCTTGTGGCATTTAAAGAAACAAGTACAGTGGGACCTTGACTTACAAATTTAATCCGTTCCGAATGCACACTTGTAGGTCGAAAACTTTGTAAGTCGAGTTTCCCATAGGAAAAGCGGTTTCCCATAGGAATGCATTGAAAATGGAAAAATTCGTAAATCGAGGAAACCGTATCTAAAAATTCGTAAGCGCGCGGCCACTTTTTCCGCTCATAAGTCGAAAACGTCGGATGTTGAGTAGTTCTTAAGTCCACTGTAGTTTATCAAATGAGGAGGCTGCATTGCAGAGCAGCAAGTTTGATTGTTACCCAAATGTAATTGCTGTGGGGCAGCCTAGTTCTCTGAACTGCAATTCCAGAAGTACTTTGGATGACTCAAAGATGCAAGTTTTTCTTTTCTGTCTCCCCTACTCCTTACTGGAATCACAGTAAATTTGTTTTCCCACTTGCTGAGTCGCTTGAGGATATTGGCCTTAATCATGTTTTAGATGAGAATAACTTGTTCCATACAGTTTAGTTTCAGGTCACCTTTTCAGCTAGATTTTCTATTCTGCATTTGTTTAGTGATTGGAAGTTTGCATTAAAGAAAGGTTATTCAGAAGCTCTCCCTTATTTTCTACCGGAGAATCTTTGTTGTGAGGTGTCTTTCCATTAAAGGAGATTCTAAACAATGGGAGATAGAAAGTCCAACATTCATAGGTGTAATGGAGGATACTCTTACAAGAAATCTCTCAAGTGGATTAATCTAGAGTTTAATTTGGTCAGTTCATTCTTGCCTTAAAACCCTTTTAAGAAAGCAGACATTAAATATTGGCCAAGCAGGCGGAGCCCTTTTTTTGTTCTTTTTGAAGCGGGAAGTTTGCTTAGAACTACAGATATGGGTGTAACTTGCCTAGCTTTATATATCGTCTCAATGTACATCCAAACTAATTAGTCACCAGGGTATTTTGTTCCTCCCATCATAACCCGAAGTTCTGGCATAAAAGCATTCTGGCTTTTAAAGACAGCATGCAGGCTTCCAGATAAGCTAGACTTGGCTATGAATCCCCAGTACCATGCTTCAGAACTGGGCAGTGATTATTTTTTTCCTAAAGAAAAAGGCTTCTATTCTGGATCTTATGAGTCGATCTGGAAGAACAGCCAACTAGCTCATTTGGTCCCATTTCATAAAGAGCATCAGTAGGGCAGTTTTCAATATTGTGTGTTAATAGTTGTAGCTTATAGTGAATCCTTGTACCAGTGATACCTTGGTTTACAACCACAATTGGTTCCGGAAGTCTGTACTTAAACTGAAGTGTACTTAACCTGAAGCGAACTTTCCCATTGAAAGTAATGGAAAGTGGATTAATGCGTTCCAGACGGGTCCACGGAGTACTCAACCTGAAGCGTACTTAACCCTGAAGTATGAGTGTAATTGGTTCTGGAAGTCAGTACTTAACCTGAAGCAACTTTCCCATTGAAAGTAATAGAAAGTTCCAGGTGGGTCCGCAGCATTTGCAAACAGAGGCGTTCACAAACGGAGGCAGTTGTAAACCGAGGTATTCATGTGTAAGAGGCTCAGGTGGCACTGAGGTCAGAAAAGAAAGAAGTTCTCACAGACTGGCTCAGGCACAAAGGAAATGACCAGAATTCATGCCGTGGTCGCATCTGAGCGTTTTCACATGCAGAATATGACTTGTGAATGTAGAGTTTCAAACACAGGTGACCTCTGATCCCCCTGATTTTGTTCCTCAAAATTCACTTGGATGTTTTGTAGGCCTGATCCATCTGCATTGTAGGGATCAGCAAATGAAGGCTTCATGAGCCCAAATTTGGTTCTTGTGAGGAGTACCAGCTGGCCCTTCCAGTTGCCAACCCAGATGCAACAAAGATTTATTGATGGCATGGAGTTTCTGCTTGGGTTTGCTAGATAGATTGATTTATTTCAGCTTTAAGCTTATATATGCATAAAAATAGACACAATGAGACATACTTGCTTTACAATCAGTAAAAGTAAATATAGGACTAAAAATAATTACAGATAATATAAAATTAGGAAAAACAATATTTTAAAAGTTTTCAGGATTCATGTAACAGTCCATTTCGCCTCTTATAGGAAAGAACAGAAGTTAAAAATCTTGCCACTTGCAAGGTTATGAACGAATCAGTGTCTTGCAATAAATAAAAGGGCAAGATGAGTCTCTACTGGAAGTCCAGAGAATTTTTGGACTAATGGGCTCAGTAGCACTATACAGAGGGCAACTAAAAACCATGTGCTGAAGGGATTCCGTCAACTGGTTATCACAGGAACATAGAACTGAGGCTCTGCCCTTAGAGAATCTGTGAAGAAGGACGTTGGAGGGGAAAGCATTGAACCTCGCTTTAATAAACGCAAAACGGTGGCTGGCAATAGAGAGGGATGATAAATAAGCTGGAACATGCTGTGCGGGAGTAACACCCATATGCTGAGGCGGACATCCCCCCCCCCCAGCATAAGATTACATTGCAAGTCTGTATCATCCAATCTCTGATTGATAAATTTTTTAGCTGTGGCAAGATCAAAATTTAAGGATTCTAGGGGGGAGATTCCAAAAAGCAAAAGCTTGGCATGGACCTTGCTGGCCCAGGGACTGGTGAATTCGTCACGCCATAAACATTGGGCTAGATAATAATTTGGTAATCTGTTAGTGTTAGCCAGTAATTGAAAACCCGTTTCCACAGAAGTGTCTCTTGCGAGGGGATCTTCAGTTCCAGACGTATAGCCGCATTGCTCACATGTGAGGGATGGTTCAAAAGACAGCGTAAAGATAGATTTTGGAGGGTCTCAAGAGGGGCAAAATTTGCCAAGGCAGCCCAAAGTGGTGCAGCATATGCAAGTATGGCCGCTACTTTTGCATTAAACACCTTCAACCCTGAAGGCACGTGCAGAGCCCCATCTGAGACATAAAACTGGAGGAGTGTGTGGGACACAGTTTTAGCCTTATTGAGTAGATATTGAATTTGTGCTTTCCATCTCAAGTTTTGTTGAAAAAGTATACCTAAATATTGGAATTTGGCAACTTGTTCTACTTGTTGCTCCATCAAACTTCCACTTGTATAGTTTTCGGCTTCTGGAGAAAATCATTATTTTAGATTTAGAATGGTTAATATTTAACTTATTGGTTTGACAATAGGAAACAAAGATCTTCAGTGCTCTATTTAGAAGCAGTGGGCAGCGATAATCTGCAAGGTGGCGGGCATGAATATTGATGGGCGACTCGATTAGGGGTTTTCTCATATCACTTATATACATATTAAAGAGATAGGGAGCTAGTATACAGCCTTGGCGGACTCCCATGTTTATAGGCACCGAATTTGCTAGTTCGCCTGCTTGAGTTAGTCTCACTCTGGCAACTGATCCCTCATGCAATTGGATCATAAGAGTCTACTGCCAATGCCCCAAGTAGCAAGTTTCACCCATAAGATGTTTCTGCTAATGCTGTCAATAGCTGCCCTCAAATCAATAAAGGCAGTACATAAATAGCCCCAACTAGGGGTAGAGTATTTCAGTGCAAGGTGGTAAAGAATTACAGCGTGGTCCATTGTCGAACGATTGGGTCTAAAACCTGCTTGTTCATGACTGGTTAAGTTGGACTCTTCCGACCACTGGGTCAATTTTGACAGCAGAAAGCAGGCATAGATTTTCCCTAGGATTGAAAGTAGGCTGATGTTACGATAGTTCCCCGGGTTAGCAGTGGATCCTTTTTTGTGAATTGGGATAATAGCCTCCTTCCACGACTTGGGAATGAGACCTGTGGCGTTTATAGCATCGAAAACTTTGGCCAGAATTCCAGCCCACCACTCAGGATGTGACTTAATCGCCTCCGCTGGGACCAAAACAGGCCCAGGTGCCTTACCCACTTTCAGTTGAGATATCAAGTATTTTATTGACCCCGGGTCGGTAGGAGGCCAAATGGGTAGATGGCAGAAGAGGTGTTCGAAGCAGGCAAGTCCACCTGTGAGAAGCACTTCCTCAAAAACTGCTCCCAAGTAGGAGCAGGGATAACGGCCAGGGGATATTTTCTCACTCTTCTATTAATTAGTGACCAAAATTCACGTGACCTATGTGATTTGGATGCTGCAATTAAAGCCTGCCAGCGATTTGATTGACAGGTGCGTTTAGCCTTTGTTCGGGCCTGTTTATAGACAATTTTGGCTTGAAAATATGTAATTGGCAGGTTGGTAGCACCTGAGACCTTGTACTCGTTGTAAATTGAGCGCAAAAGCTTGTTTACACTGAGAGTCATACCAGGGGGCACCAGAGTTATGCTGGCTGCGATTTACCGCTTGGGGAGGTATCGTAAAAAAGGCAGTAAGATCCACCATAAAATGATTAAACAGCCCCAATAGTATGTTGGGGTCATGGGAATCAGTAGCTGTGTCAGTTAGCGGCACATTAATTTCTTTTTGATAAAAGTCCAAGTACAATAAAGGCCACTTTATTCCTCTCATTCTAGTCGATACGTTGGATTCTATTCGGATTGGGTGTCTATGCTCAGCCGAATGCCAATCCAGAGAGAGAGTGGCTACTAGGGGGTGGTGATCGCTGGATTGTATTTTGTCGACCTTAAAGGAAGAGACATTCAGGAACAAATCCCTCGAAGTCAAGAGGTAATCTAATACACTGTTGGATTTTATGCCTAGATGGGTGTACTCCCCCCAGTACATCTGGGGGCATCTACCGTTCAAGGGGACTAGGTTTAGACAGATGGCCCTTTGATAGAGATGCACTCCAACCTCGTTTACTCTGGAGTCTTTAGAGGTTCTCCCTATGGCGTGTTCCAGTTCATAGTTGTCAAGACATAGGGCAACCCACCATTTGACTTTAGTCAGGAATTCCCAGTTGGCTGTGGTACAGGCATTAAAATCCCCTCCAATTAAGGATTGAGTATTGGGATACTTGTCGCGGCATGATAATAGATGGTCTTCTAGTATTTCCCATCTAGAGCGAAGTTCAAGCGACAAACTTCCTGGAGGGAGGTAAACATTTGAAATTAGCAATGAAATCTTTTCCCCGGATATCAGCCCAGATAAGACATAAGGAGGGGAAGCCTGTACTAAAGTAAGTTTAGTATGTAACTTAAGCGAGATACCAATTACAAGACCACTTTGGGGACGGCCTCCTTTCAAGGAGGGCCAAGCAAGGAGTGTTAGGAGGTCGAATCCGTTTATGACAATTTCCCCCTCCTCCCAGGTTTCTTGCAATAAGATAATATGGAACGAATTAATGTACGTCTGGAATTCTGGGTCAAATTTTTTCCTATGCCAGCCTGCAATGTTCCAACAAAGGACCGATAGCGGTAATTTTTATACTATCCAATTAACTGTCATTTGGGGGAGTAAGAAATGCCCTTAGGGGGCTGAGAGGACCCCACAAAGTAATCAGTTGTTTTACTTTGTTGGGACGGTTCATGTAAGGGCCGCACGAGCTTAGAGGTCTGGGTGGAGTGATCAGACTGTCGTGGCGGGTCACTCACTCTGATAGAAGCAGATTCTGGTACAGTCAAATCTCGCACCACAAAATTGCTAGAAGGCGGTATAAAGATGACATCCAGATGAATAGGGATAGTCATTGGCACTATCGCCAACTGTTGATCTCTGGAGAGATTTGTAGCAACTCCTTGGGATTTGGGGCTGTCCTCCTTGGGAGCATAGCAGGTAAGATTGTGGTATTTTTGTTTATATGCCCTGCTGGATGAGGGGCTTGCTAATGTATTGGGTTGTGAGTGAAGGTAAAGCTAAGTGGGTGCTGCTTTTCTTCCTTCAGGAAAGATGGCTGCCATACGCAAGAAACTTGTCATTGTAGGAGATGGAGCATGTGGAAAGACCTGCCTCCTTATTGTCTTCAGCAAGGACCAATTCCCAGAGGTCTACGTCCCCACCGTCTTTGAGAACTATGTGGCTGACATTGAGGTGGATGGAAAGCAGGTAATACTGATGTTGGGAGCCTGCCGGGCTGGGCAGACGCCTGGGCGCAATGACAGTGCCTGATATCTCCACCATCTGGCTGGCTGGTGCTTTTTTTTGCTGCCATGCTATGGTGCAAGTCAGTTGGCTCACACTTCAGCAAAAAAGCAGCAGCTTCTGCAAGCCACCTGACTCACACAGCAGCGCAGTAGCAGAAGAGTCTGCGTCTTTTGTAGAGCATTATGTACCATTCTACATTTTCCGTTTCTCTGAGGCCCAGCTGGGGTCCTGCTGCAAGCTCCTGTGCTGAGCCCAAATTGGAGGCCAGCTGCTTGCCCACTATATATATTTATATATTGTCTGGGGCATTTGGCCTCCCAGTGTTTTTCTTCTCTGAGTTGGTCAGGGTAATGTGTGAAATAGCCCTCTTCCTCTCCTCACCCCCAAGAGCAGAGAGGAATTGATTTGAGAGAAATGAAGAATAGCTGCAGAAAGAACAGGTGGTTCTTTTGGAACTGCATTTCTTGGTGGCAACAGGGCAGGGAGTAGAGCAGGCATTCCCAAACTTCGGCCCTCCTGATGTTTTGAACTACAATTCCCATCATCCCTCACCACTGGTCCTGTTAGCTAAGGGATCATGGGAGTTGCAGGCCAAAACATCTGGAGGGCCGCAGTTTGGGGATGCCTGGAGAAGAGTTTGGAGAATGCTTTTCTGATTGAATTACAACAATACCAGCATATTTCCACTTTGGTGTGATTCATTACAGAATCACATTACATTCATTACAGAATCACATTAATTACAGACACAGGTGGCACTGTGATCTAAACCACTGATCGGAAGGTCGGTGGTTCGAATCCCCGTGACGGGGTGAGCTCCCATTGCTCGGCCCCAGCTCCTGCCAACCTAGCAGTTCGAAAGCACGTCAAAGTGCAAGTAGATAAATAGGTACCGCTCCGGCGGGAAGGTAAACGGCGTTTCCGTGTGCTGCTTGGCTTTATCATGCTGGCCACGTGACCCAGAAAAGCTGTCTGCAGACAAACGTCTGCTCTCTCGGCCAGTAAAGCGAGATGAGCACTGCAACTCCAGAGTCGTTCGCGACTGGACTTAACTGTCAGGGGTCCTTTACCTTTAAGGATCTAATGGGGAAGACACTAGCACAGGCACCCCCAAACTGCGGCCCTCCAGATGTTTTGGCCTACAACTCCCATGATCCCTAGCTAACAGGACCAGTGGTTGGGGAAGATGGAATTGTAGTCCAAAACATCTGGAGGGCCAAAGTTTGGGGGTGCCTGCACTAGCACATCACAGAATTTGCTTTAGTTTAATGGAGTGATGACAGCACTTTGAGGACTTGCCCCCATTAAGTTATCATATTTGCATTTCCACAGGTAGAACTTGCCCTGTGGGATACAGCTGGCCAAGAGGACTATGACCGGCTAAGACCCCTCTCCTACCCAGATACAGACGTCATCCTCATGTGTTTCTCCATTGACAGCCCCGACAGTTTAGGTGAGTCTCCCCTGAGTATGTGGGAGGGCTGACTGAATGAGAAGCAGCAGAGACTTCTGCCGACTTCTGATTCTGGTCTCTTCCCAGATGTCAGATTGCTGATGGGATCAGTTAATCTGTCATAGTAGTTGATTAGCTGGTCATATGATGTGTACTACATCACACCACTGCTGGCGTTCAGTGTTCTGCCACTTGTCCCTCCCCATTTCCGTCTTTTCTCCCATTGCCCTGCCCATGTACACATGTCCCAGCTTTAACATTGGCTGCACCACATCCATTTTCTGAGTTTGCTGCTCCTGTACCCACAGTGGTGGAAGTCCTTTAAATTTCATCCTGGGTGGTATCTGAAGGAACTCGAGACAGTTTCCCAAATCTTTGCTTTGGGGCACAAGTGGCTGAGAACTCCACAGTCTTCCTAGGTTTATGCTTCCTAGGTTTATGCTGTTCTCTCTCCCTACAGAGAACATCCCTGAGAAGTGGACTCCGGAGGTGAAGCACTTCTGCCCCAATGTGCCTATCATCCTGGTGGGGAACAAGAAGGACCTGCGTAATGATGAGCATACACGCCGGGAGCTAGCCAAGATGAAGCAGGTGCAGAGAGGCAACAGACATTCTTTGCTGGGATTTAGTATTGCCATCGGAATAGGAGGAGGGTACAGACAGCTATGCATATGGCCATTTGGGGCTTGAAAGGAATCTATGTCCTTTCCATTTACATCTGAGCAGAAGCACAAGGTGTATATTGTGGCCTTCCTTTCATTTTTGAAGGGGGCTTGGCAAAGCACAAAGCTACTAGTTTCCACGGGGTTCTCAGTACCTTTTCACAACACACTCTATTTGGACTGAAGACAGCACGGCTTGCATGATGCCATCAAGTGTAACACATGCATGATGGCATGTGTAACAGAGACTTGGTTGGATGAAGCAGATGGGCCTGTCCTTGCTGCTGCTTCTCCACCAGATTTCTCTTACACATAGCAACCCAGGCCTTGTGGGCCACGTGGGGGTGTGTGTTTGCAGTGATTTTTAGGAAGTCATTAGTTTGCACCTGCCGTGCTCTGGTCCATGGGGTCACGAAGAGTTGGACACAACTAAACAACAACAACAGTTTGCACCAGGTGTCCTATTGGGAAGACCCAGTTCTCTGACTGCATGTTCTGGAAGTTGGGCAATAGGGGCAGTACAGGATTCCGTTGGTGTACCGAACTCCCAGCTGCGCCAAGGATTCCCTGCCTGAGCGGCTTCAGGTCATGGTGGATGTTCTCTGGAGACACCTAGTTTGGTTGTTGTCAGAGGGTCGTCGTGGCTACTCTAGAGTCTCATGGACTTGGGCAACTCCAGCCGGAATGCCACTGGGCTCAGGCAGAGTTACTCCAGAGTAGCCACAACGACCCTCTGACAGCAATCCGGCAAACCTCCGGCCCATGGAGGCCGTTTATCTGGCCCACGGGCCACCCGTGAACTGAGCCGCCCGCTTGGCAAGTCCCCCGCGCGCTGCAGTAAACCGGCGCGGGGACTCGCCGAGCAGTGCCGGAAATGGCTTCTTCGCCTGAATGTTCAGACCCCTGGGCCCTCATTTGTGGGGTGCCTCAGGGATCTGTCCTCCCCCATGCTTTTCAACATCTATATGCAGCCGCTGGGAGAGATCATTTGGGCTGGGTGTTCATCAGTATGCGGATGATACCCAGCTCTACCTCTCTTTCAAATCAGAACCAGTGAAGGTCCTATGTGAGTGTCTGGAGGCGGTTGGAGGATGGATGGCGGCTAACAGATTGAGGTTGAATCCTGAGAAGACAGAAGTACTGTTTTGGGGGGGCAGGAGGCGGACAGGTGTGGAGGACTCCCTGGTCCTGAATGGGGTAACTGTGCCCCTGAAGGACCAGGTGCGCAGCCTGGGAGTCATTTTGGACTCACAGCTGTCCATGGAGGTGCAGGTCAATTCTGTGTCCAGGGCAGCTGTTTACCAGCTCCATCTGGTACGCAGGCTGAGACCCTACCTGTCCGCAGACTGTCTTGCCAGAGTGGTGCATGCTCTAGTTATCTCTCGCTTGGACTACTGCAATGCACTGTATGTGGGGCTACCTTTGAAGGTGACCCGGAAACTACAACTAATCCAAAATGTGGCAGCTAGACTGGTGACTGGGAGCAGCCGCCGAAACCACATAACGTTATAATAATAAAGTAAACCTCCAACTTCACAACCCTAGCAGGGGCTGGGTACCAGTTTTTCAGCAAAGGATACAGTTTCAGGGAGTTAGTATTGTGTGGTTATAGGAGCCAGGAGTTCTGATTGCTCAGCTCTTGCTTTGATTGCTAGATTCTGCCTCATTTCCCTTACCAGGAAAGATCCCAGGGGACCTCACTGTCTGTTTTGCCCTTCCCTTTCAGGAACCAGTGAAGCCAGAGGAGGGACGTGACATGGCAAACAGGATTAGTGCTTTTGGCTACCTGGAATGTTCTGCAAAGACAAAGGATGGAGTACGGGAAGTGTTTGAGATGGCCACCCGGGCTGCCCTACAGGCCAAACGTGGGCGCAAGAAGACCTCATGCCAGCTGCTGTAATTCCTTCCCAGCCTGCCTTCCCTGCTAGCCAGCCAAACCTTTGAGCTCCTAGCTTCCAGGCTTCCATCTCTTGTGATACCATGGACTGGCAGGTCTCCTCCGAGAGGGGGCTTGCTAGAGCTGGGCAGGGGCTCTTCTGAAGCATGACAACTAACTTTGGAGGTGGGGTTCCCAACCTGCCCCAGGCTCTGCCCATCACCGTGCAGGGGTGGCATTTCCCCCTTCCGTCACAGGCTTCTGACTCCCTCATAACAGGTCAGAAAATTCTGGCCCTCGGTGGGTCAGTGGGATAGTTCCTCGTCTTTCCGCGTGCTTGCTCACAGCAGTCTTGATTCTTGTTGGCAGCCTAGGGCACTACACTGCTCCAGGCCGTTTCTTTGTAGAAGACTTCTTGCCAAAGTGTGAAAGCCCTTTGCTTCATTAATGGTCAGAACCTTGAATTGGAACATCTAGCCCTGCCTAGTAAGGGACTCTTGACATGTCAACAAGTCACTCCTTGTGAGTGGAGCCAGTCCTCCTGCACAGTGGGCAAGGCAAGCAGTCACCCTTATCTTGGCAGACTCAGTGATGCCTTTGCTGGCTTTTCTGCTCTTTAGGCTAGAGCAGAACCACTTTGGCCCCTTCCTCAAGGCAAACATAGCCCAGTTCAAAAGCCACCCACTTTGAGTTTCTTGAGGGCTATCTCAGTAAAGTGACATCAGGTCCTCCACCTTCTCTCTCTCCCACCCTAGAACAGAATTGTCTCCACTTAAATATTTATCTCCTAACAGCAGAGCAGACAGCTGCCTTTCCTTCAAACTGGCCCAAGAGGCTGGGCCTTGCAGCCTGGCCCCTTTCTAGCAAAAATCTATATTTGTAAGCAGAGGTGCTATGAGCCAGTTTGTTGCTGTTTGGAAGCTCTCTGGATAGCTGGTAGCTGGAGTAGCCACTGCCACAGCTTCAAGTGCAAAGGACCTCCTCTGTTGCTTCTGTCTCGCTGCTCCCCTCACCCTCCTGCTCCTCTTCCCTTCTGCCTTCTTTGTACTCACTGCATTGCCACCGGGGTGTATGATTTTGTGTTTAATTTGTATTCACCTGTTTAAAAAGTGGTTGTTACTTTTCAAAATGTACTTGAAAGAAAAATCTGTAATAAATTTGTAGCAATGTTTAGTACATGGTGGGGCTTTGCTTTTTGCCTCTTAAAATCTGCTGTGGAAAGGGAACAAGTAAAAAGGTGAGCACTGATTTTTCTTAGAGCAGTTGTACAGCACTGTCCCACCAAACTGCTGAGCCCATGAAGTGCTTTGGTAAATTATGATGGCTGGTAAAAGTAATCGCACACTTCCCATAAGTCTTACCTTGGAGGCGCAGGTCAATTCTGTATCCAGGGCAGCTGTCTACCAGCTCCATCTGGTACGCAGGCTGAGACCCTCCCTGCCTATGCCCTGTCTCACCAGAGTGGTACATGCTCTAGTATCTCCCGCTTGAACTACTGCAATGCTCTCTATGTGGAGCTTCCTTTGAATTGACCCGGAAACTACAACTAATCCAGAATGCGGCAGCTAGACTGGTGACTGGGAGCGCCCGAGACCACATAACACAGGTCTTGAAAGACCTACATTGGCTCCCAGTACATTTCTGAGCACAATTCAAAGTGTTGGTGCTGACCTTTAAAGCCCTAAACAGCCTCGGTCCAGTATACCTGAAGGAGCGTCTCCACCCCCATTGTTCTGCATGGACACTGAGGTCCAGTGCCGAGGGCTTTCTGACAGTTCCCTCGCTGCGAGAAGCCAAATTACAGGGAACCAGGCAAAGGGCCTTCTCGGTAGTGGCACCCGCCCTGTGGAACGCCCTCCCACCAGATGTCAAAGAGAAGAACTACCTTTTAGAAGACATCTGAAGGCAGTCCTGTTTAGGGAAGCTTTTAATGTTTAATAGATTATTATATTTTAATATTCTGTTGGAAGTCGCCCAGAGTGGCTGGGGAAACCCAGCCAGATGGGCAGGGTATAAAAAATTATTTTATACCTAGAAACAAAAAATGTCTAAAAGAAGTGCAATAGCTTCTGAGCAATGCAGTGAAAAGAAACTTAAGGTGGTTGTAATCTTCATTTTAATGCAAAATTTAAAGCTTCCCATGTTTTACTTCAGAGCCATGGGGGGGTAGCAGCTCAGATCTTGCTTTATCTCCTTAAATGCAGTTTAGCTGCTTTGAATGCTCTAGCCCAGGCATGGCCAACAGGTAGATCGGGATCTACCGGTAGATCCCCAGGACGTTTCTGGTAGATCGCGGGTACCGTGTTTCCCCCTTTTTAAGCCGTAGTCATAAAGTAAGCCATGGCAGGATTTTAAAGATTTTTAAAATATAAGACATACCCCGAAAATAAGACATAGGTCTACCTGCAGGGTCGGTGCCCAGCAGTGAAGGTGTGAACGGGGCCCGAGGACGCCTCTGGCCAAAGTTTAAGGGGGGGTGTCGGGAAGTTCCATTTGGGTGAGGGAGGGAGACGCCGCTGACCGGGCTTGTTGCCTCTTTTTTCTTTTCACGTTTGTTCCTGTAAAATGGCAACCCCCGGGCCAAAGCAATTGATCCTCGCCTCCGTCGCTTTCCAGGGTGGTGGGAGGGGGGAAAGAAAGAGGGAAAAGGTGTCGGCAGGGAGAGAAAACGGCTGTTCTGTCATTAGAGACGTCGGCTCGATTGCTTCAGCTTGCCTGCAAGCCGGCTAAGCAGGAAAGAAAGGGGAGAGGACTCGCACATTTTCTCTCCCCGCCGACACCTTTTCCCTCTTTCTTCCCCCCCCCCAACCCTGGGAAGCTTCCTCGATCTGGTGCTGGGCACCGACCCAGCAGGCTGCTTCCTTGATCTGGCGGCCTGTCGGGTCGGCGCTGATCAGCGCTGCGCGGAGGACCAGATCGAGGAGCCGGTCTGCAGAGTCAGCGCCCAGCAGCGCCATGCCGGATTGAGGAGGCGATGCTCCGTGCGGCGCTGCTGGCGCTAACTCTGCGGACCGGCTCCTTGATCCGGTGCTCTGTGCGGCGCAGCAGCCGAGCCGGCCAGCGCCCTCGCCACGGGCACAGGCACGGGGGCATGTCCCCCGCCGGCGCCAGCCTCAGCAGTAGCAGCAGCAACAACAGCAGCGACGCCCACATGCTGCAGCTCAGCCCCACGGCAGCCCCTGCGCTCCCGCTACAGCCACCTGTGCGAGCCATGCTCTACGGCCTCGGGGCCCCGCTCAGCACCGCCAGCAGGTCTACCGCAGCGTCAGGGGAGGAGGGGAGGAGGGACTTTTCTGCCTGTGCCATCCGTTCTCGGCTTGGTTTGCTTAGGGTCACCTTTGTCATATGCCAACATTGACGATGATGTCCTCCGGTTTCACAGAATTGTGGAATTGGAAGGGACCACGAAGGCCCTGCAATGGAGGAAAATTGTGCCTCCAACTCCCCCCCCCCCCGCCAAATGAAACTTCCCGACACACACACACCCTTAAACCTTTGGCTAGAGGCGTCCTCCTTGCTGTGCGCCCTGAGCCAGCGGGACCCAACAGCAGCAGTGCTGGCCGCGGTAAGGAGGGGTACTTACAGTAATAATTTTTTTTTTAAAAGACACCCCCTGAAAATAAGCCATAGGCTTATTTTCTTGAGTAAAATTAATATAAGACGGTGTCTTAAAATGTGGGAAACACGGCAGATTGTGGGTTCCTTAGTGATCACCAGCCTAAAAGAAAAGAAAGAGCCCCCCCCCAAAAAACCCTCAGGAACTCTTGTCTCTCCCCCACAAAAAAGCTGAATAACCATGGGCAATTGCAGGGAGAGCTCCTTCCCTCTTCCCGATACTGAGCTTATCAGTATGTGTGTGACTGTGTTAGTGCGTTGCACAGAATGGCTGGATTGCTCCCTGTCCCTCTTGCCTGCCTAGAGCTCCCCGGCTCCTCCTCCCTCATGCCGGCAGATAGGGAGGATTGTGTGTGAGTTTGCGTGCGTGGGAGGAAAGCAGGAGCCTCGACTCACAGAGGGATTTCCCCCCTGTCCCTGTCTCATTGAGCCACTGGGAGCCAGAGAGAGAGAGGTGTGGATGGGTGCCCCTAGCTGAGGGGGTGGGGGAGAAAGAAAGAGAGGGGGGGGGAGGTGGATGGTGCCCCTAGCTGAGGGGTGGGGGGAGAAAGAGAGGTGGATGGGTGCCCGTAGCTGAGGGGGTGGGGGAGAGAGAGAGAGAGCGCAACGTTCAAACATGACAGATGAGCACCTTAAGGATTCCCTGAAGCTGGCCCTGACACAGAACTCGCGTGGTATCAAACAGTTGGTTACCAAAATGGTGATGCAGGTGTCATATTAAGAACGGATGAAGGCATGTATGTTTTAAGAAATCTTGATAGGTAGGTTAATGGAGTGGGTAAAGGAGTTTGTGAGTGCTTTTATGCAACTCTCTCCCAAGAAATCTCTAAAAGTTTCTGTTGTCCCCCGTAAGAAAAATATTTGGGCAGTGCTCCCCCCAAAAAGGTTACCAAATCTGGTTACCCCCCTTTCCTTCTCCCTAAAAAAAGCTCAACAAATTTGAGCTGAATCCCAAAAAATGGGGGTAGATCACCGCCAGATTTTGATTCTGTAAGTAGATCATAGTCTCTTGGCAGTTGGCCACCCTGCTCTAGCCCTTCTTTCAGAGGTAGGAAACAATTTCCAATACAGGGGTCAGTGCAATAGTTTAGATAAGGGGCTTCCTAATCAAATATTTGGGCGTTTAGTTTTTCCCACCCCCTTTCTCAAAAGAGCAAAAGGTCTGAATATTTCTGTTGTATACCTTTATTGCACAAGATGTACACAGCTGTAACAGCCAGCAACAGAACATTTGCCATTTCTGTTGCTAAATGCTGATCCTAGTCCAGTCTCTTTCTATTCCTAGGATGGTCACGTATGGTCCCTCCTTATCACAACTGGTCTAGATGAGACATGCACTTGCCGACCGCGGGTAGAATCAATGCTACGGCCTGGAAAGGGAGGGGGGAAAGGCAGCATTTACTACATTCATTTACATCCGCCTAAAGCAGAAGGACTCTGCAACCAGTATAAAGTAGCTCTAATAACCTATGCAGATTTGAAATCCACTTTCCATCCATGGGCGTAGGCAGGGGGGCAGGAGGGGGCAATTCCCCCCCCCAGAAGCAAAAGGCTGAGGGGCGCAGGCGTGGCAGCCCCAGGCTCCCGCTCCCGGCGCGAAGCTCCAGAGGGGAGCGTAAGCGGAGGAGCGCTAAGCAGCGGGGAGCGTAAGCGGAGGAGGCAGCCACAGGCTCACGTTCCCCGCGCGCCTCTGGAGCTTCACGCCGGGAGCCTGGTGGCGCAGGCAACGTAGCCCCGCCCACATTCCCACTGTGGCCCCTCCCCTCCCGCCCCTTGCCCCCCCTAATTTTGATCCTGGGTACGCCCGTTTCCATCAACATGCATCATCTCACACTTTCAATGTCTTTTTAGCATCTCAGTTTAACATGCTGACCCCCCCCCCCCCACTGGCTAAGGATCAACTGTATATGTTCTACTCCATTTTTTCTTTACTATTGCATCTGTCCCAAAATGCCATTCGTTTATAGAAACCCAATGAACAAAAGCCATTTTCTGAAATGCTACAGAAAGCTGTAATGGTCCAGCTTGCATTGTAGTTCTCCTGGAGAACTGCTTGGTCCACAGCATAGCTTCAGCCAGGCTGGTCTCCTAAGATGCTTTCATACGTAATGCCATTACATCTTCATGAGTTTTAGACTTAATATCACAATTCCTCATTATAAAGCAATTTCTATTATAGTTGTTTTTTAAGGAACAGTCTAAATGATGTGTTTAGCTTGCATGAACCTGTAGCCTTAAAAAGGCCTCTGAGGTAGGGCAGCAGTAGACATCTCAGTACTGAGACTATCTGCTCATCAGTTTAAAACAAACAAAACTCGATGTGCATTATAGCCATGTGTGCACATGACAAGACATCAATTGCTGAGTGCATTTCATTGTGAGCTGACCTAAAACCCACCTGTTTCCCCAGAAAACCACACCCGCCTGTCAAGATAAGTGGTGTCTGCTGATTGGGGTGGGGTTCAATTTTGCATTGGCTATGCAGGCTAGTCCTCCTTTCAGGTGACTGAAAAGAGGCCAGATCCTGCTAAGGACATGGAGTGCAGAGTGAGAAAGGTTTCCCACCTGTGTTCTAGGCAATAGGGAAAGCCAAGCTGGCCTCTGGCAGGGGATTAGAAGAGAGGTGAGGAATTTGTGATCCACTGTTAAGAATACAGTTCACATTGGCCATGTTGCTTTGAGAGCCACAGATCTCCTGCCGCTCTATTTGAAGGTAGAGAGCTCTACAGAAGCCATTTCCCTCACAAGACACCTACCTACTCTCTGCCTTCTGGGAATGCAGCGCCGGGCACAGAAGGTGTCCATGGCCAGCTGGCTAGAATCACAGATGATGGCACTGCAGTGGAAGTAGATCTGAAGACAGTAAAAGCAACATAACATAGCAGGAGAACCAGGAAGCAAAACTCCCAACCCCTCCCTGCCCCTAGCATGTGTCTCTTTGTGCCAAAATACATACCAGCTCAGCTTTAATTTTATTGTTTTAAATCAATATGGTGCCCTTGACTTTAATTCCTGTGGCGTAGGAATTAAACGCAATAGTTAAGACTGCATCCACAGAAACTATCGGAGCACAGCAACTGAGGCAGGCAAGTCTGTACTCTTATGGGACCACATTGGTTCAATAGCAAGCATTATCCCATGGCCAAGAGCTTCCCTTACCTGCTCCTGAAGTGCTTGGTTGTCCACCATAAATGTAAACATTTTCACTTCAAACCGCTTCAGGTGTGTAGGGAAAGGGACAGAGTCCTCAGTCACTCCATGGAATGTGGTTTGATGAGAGTCCTCTGTGTTCTCACAACTTGGGGGGGGGGCATAACAGAGAAGAGATACAAGCCTTGCTGCCACATCATTGTGGCAATGAACACACCGGGCAGCCTGAATGCCACAAGAAAAGCTGGAGCCTGTGACCTGCTGTTATGCACACTTGTGATGCTCAGTACAAGCCTAGTACTCCTGTCTCTGGCTTCTGAAATTTACTAAAACTCCCCCCCCCTGTAAGAAATGTTTGTTTCAATATGGTCAGGTACTTAAGAGAACACAGCAGCAGGCAGTACTGATTCTCATGCTCCATTCTGCCTTGTGTTGTGTTTTCATATCATCTCATTCAGTTCTAGGCATCACTCCTCCACCCAGAAGTGCTATTCTATTTTTGCCCCAGATACCTAAGGGGACAATATAATTTTAAAATGGTAAACTGCAGGGCCGGCTCTAGGCCCGGGCTGGGTGGCGCAATGCGCCAGGGCGCCTGGCCACCAGAGGCGCCGAAGGGGCGCCGAACGGCTGGTGTCCGGCTGAGCGCGGCAGCCAGGAGCTCCATGTGAGGCGGCAAAAGCTTCCTCTTCTTGCAGAACCAGCAAGACTCCTGCCTAGAGTGGCAGCAGGAGAGTGGTGTGCAAGGCCACTAAGCCCTATGGCTCCTCCTCCTCTGCCGCTGCCTCCTCTCCCTCGGCTGCAGGAATCTCCTCAGCCGCTGCCCGCCGAGCCGTCATCTGAGGGAGCGGCGCCTCTTCCCTCCCTGAAGTCCCTTCTCTTTCTCCGGACCCCACCCCACCCCACTGCCCCACCGCCTTCCCATCTCCCGGCCATTCCCAAGGACGGGCGGCCAAGCTTCTCCTGCTCTCCGCGCTTCACTCTCTGCCTTGTGCTCTCTCGTGCACACCCTCTTCGCCTGGGCGCGCATTTGTTTTGCCCGTGACGGCACCAGAGTGAACTTTGGCAAGGCGGGGGGCCGCCCTTGCGGGGAGTGCTTGTCGGTGGGTGGGCAGCGGAGAGCCCCAGTGGGCAGCCTTGGCGCTTATCTGCTCCGAGGAGCGAGGCAGGCGCGGCTGTGTGCAGGGTCTCTGGGGAGCTGGCAGCAGCTTTATAAGCCAGCGCTCTTCGTGGGGACGGCCTCGTCTGGCGCCAAGATGCCTCCTGTCACCACCTTCCACAAGTTGGGCCCCAAGCTCTAAATTTTGGGAAAGGGATCTTTGCACCACGGCACTGGATAAGCTTAAGACGGCCCTGTAAACTGCCTCAGCAAATGCAACCACATCAACCAACCTCCTCACCTCACTGAATTAACAGGCTGTGAAAACATCATCCTTGCTCTTAGAACTAGTAAAGTATTATTCAGACTCTTACCTGTCCATCACTATGTTCCACTGCGGAAGAGAATTCCTGTCAGAAGATGCTGTAGCCCAGCAGTCCTCCAGAAAAAGTTCCAGTTGTGGGTCCTGGCTGTAGAGAAGCTCAACCTGGAAGTGAAGTGGTTCTCTAAGGTAGCGAGTTACTGGATGCTCCATGTCTTGGTAGAAGCTGCTGTAGGACTTATCTTGTCAGGGTGCCGTGGGGAGGGGGGGAGAGAAAGGCACATATTAGAACCTTAACAAACCCAAAGGAATTAGTTGCTTTTAACAAGCCAAGGCTGGCATTGAGCAGTCCAGGTCAGCCTTTCTCAACCTTGAGCCCCAAATATTGTTGGGCTATAACTCCCATCATTCCTAGGCAGCCTGGCCAGCAGTCAGGGGTGATGGAGTTGGGACTCAAGGTTGAGAACAGCTGGCCTAGGCTATTTCTCCCTGGTAGGTTCTGTTCTCCCACGCGAGAGCCAGGCTGGTGCAATGCAAACAGCACCTCTGCTTTCAGCACTGATATGAACCCTTGGGACCAGGGCTGAGAGATCACAGAGAACTATGGCAAGACCTTATACCAGTGACAGAGAACAAGCTTTTTTAACTGCCTGAATCTAGAGCAAATCAAGTGGAAATCTGCTCCAACAGATCCTCCACCATCACACAAAAAGCTGCTCCCAAAAGTAGCTGCCATACTTGCATATGCTGCACCACTTTGGGCTGCCTTGGCAAATTTTGCCCCTCTTGAGACCCTCCAAAATCTATCTTTACGCTGTCTTTTGAACCATCCCTCACATGTGAGCAATGCGGCTATACGTCTGGAACTGAAGATCCCCTTGCAAGAGACACTTCTGTGGAAACGGGTTTTCTATTACTGGCTAACACTAACAGATTACCAAATTATTATCTAGCCCAATATTTATGGCGTGACGAATTCACCAGTCCCTGGGCCAGCAAGGTCCATGCCAAGCTTTTGCTTTTTGGAATCTCCCCCCTAGAATCCTTAAATTTTGATCTTGCCACAGCTAAAATATTTATCAGAGATTGGATGATACAGACTTGCAACGTAATCTTATGCTGGGCGGGGGGGGGGGATGTCCGCCTCAGCATATGGGTGTTACTCCCGCACAGCATGTTCCAGCTTATTTATCATCCCTCTCTATTGCCAGCCACCGTTTTGCATTTATTAAAGCGAGGTTCAATGCTTTCCCCTCCAACGTCCTTCTTCACAGATTCTCTAAGGGCAGAGCCTCAGTTCTATGTTCCTGTGATAACCAGTTGACGGAATCCCTTCAGCATATAGTTTATACTTGCCCTCTGTATAGTGCTGTCCGGATAAACTGAGCCCATTAGTCCAAAAATTCTCTGGACTTCCAGTAGAGACTCATCTTGCCCTTTTATTTATTGCAAGACACTGATTCGTTCATAACCTTGCAAGTGACAAGATTTTTAACTTCTGTTCTGTCCTATAAAAGGCGAAATGGATTGTTACATGAATCCTGAAAGCTTTTACCATATTTTTTCCCCACTTTTATATTATCTGTAATTATTATATTTTTAGCTCTATATTATTTTTATTGGTTGTAAAGCAAGTATGTCTTGTCGTGCCTATTTTCATGTGTACATGAGCTTAAAGCTGAAATAAATTATGAAGATGATGCTCCCAAGGATCATGGGATGGGAGAACTCCCAAGGAGTTTAGAAAGGTGACTGTGCAAAAAGAATCCTTTTCTGCAATACATCTCTGTGTATGGCATCTCTACTAGGTGGTCTGGGAAAGTCTGGCGCTCACTACCAAACCACTTGATCTGAGGAATCCAACTAGGCCACTGCCAACCCTAGCCCCCACACTCAAAACAGCCAAGAGATGTTCCTGGCTGCTCCTAAAATGTCCCCTCCACATGTTTTGGGGGTGAGGGAAGAAAAGGCAACAGAACTCTTTAGCTCACAATCCATAAACTAGGTATTCAACACTCAAATACTACAGGTTGGATTAAATCTCCCTACCTTGTGGTGGAGAGACTTAATGTGAATACTTACTGCAATTGCATTTGACTAGCAACATCTTAAGAAGTATTCTCCCTCAACATCAATACAATATTTGTATTATGTAGATCTGGCCCTACAAATCTTTGACTACATCCACAGCCACTGGCCATAATGCCTGAGGCTGATGGGAGCTGCGGTCCAACAATGTCTAAAAGGGCCATAAGTTCCCTATCCCTGATTTCAGATTTAAAAATGTTCTTCATAAATGTTTTATCCACATTCCTGTCTGCTGTTTTGAGATAAAATTCACATATTTCGAGATAAAGTTTGGTTGCGGCCTTAACCTGCAAGGCTCCCCCAGAAGGCTGTGCTGTGACATTACCTCTGGCCAGCTTAAGGGCAAGCACCAGCACCCCCAGCCCAGGCAGGATGCTTGGCAATGGGGCTTCTATTGGGCTGTACTGGAACAACAGGGTATCACCAATAAAGTACCGGCAAGCACATTTCAACCTTGAAAAAGACAAGTGAGAGAATAGCCCATTAGTTAACCTTCCAGTCCAGAACAGTTCTGAAGGGATAGCCCTGCTTTGAGGGGTGGAGGGGGAGAAAGGGAGCTGCAGCAGAAACTGGCACAAGAGTTATAGCTGGTTATGTTTAAAGGCAGGCTGCATCTCCTAGGACAAGCTTGCACATGGGGGCCATGTCACCAAGTGACCCTTGTAATGCGATAAACAGCTTCCTTCCCCAGTCCTTCGCCCAAGCCACGAGTACTCACTGATAGATAGGTGCTGCTTGGCCTGTGAGAAAATAGAGGACTTCGTTTTCATAGGACATGGTGGCACCTTCAAACTGCAGATGAGATTAGAGGATAAAACAGGAGGCGGTTTCAACCATCTTCTAGAGCAGAGGCTTGGCAATCCGGGGTCCTCTAGATGCGGTTGGGCTACAACTCCCAATATCCCCTTTCCCACCATGGGCCATGCTGGCTGCTGGGTATTTGGAATCTGGCAACATCCAGAGAACCACAGGTTACCCCTGGTCTTGATGTTCCTTCCCGAAGGAGCTCAGCGTAGCACTAGTGGTGCATGTACATTGCCCCTCATCTTCCCAACATCCCTGAGAGACAGGGAGCCTCAAGTACTGGACTAGAAGACTTTGTGCCAAGCTTCACAGCCACCTCCAGTAGCTAAGGAAGAGGCAGGCTGCTTCAACCCAAGACAATCCAAATCAAGAGCGAGCGTGGTTTTTGGAGCTAGACATGTATTGCTGGAGTAAACATTCAGGAACCATCTTCTTCTAACATGAGTGGCCTCATGGACACTGCTCCTGACAAAGTAGCCATTTCTTACCTTGCGAGTTGTCCCACAAGAGGTTACGTTGAAGATGAACGTTGCTCCTTCCTCTGTCACCGAAACTGGCCTGCAGCGCCTGTCTCTCAGCACTAGGCCAGAAGGCACCAGATCTGGGGTGCCAACCAGCTTCAAGGCAGAGATCCTCATTGTGCCATTAGCCAGGCAATCTGCAAGGGAAATTAATATGCCAGAGCATAACAGACAAGCAGTGCTAGACCTTGGGTTCTCAAATTTCAACAGCACCCTGAGAGACACCCAAAATTCCACACACCCCGCCTCTCACCTTCCATTCTACATCATAGTTGTGGCACCCCCAAGGCTCCACACCCAGTGCAACCCAACTGGTTGTGCTCCCCAAAATCTGCCTCTGTAGAAAAGCCAAGAAGCAGAAGCGGCAAGAAGATGAGAGAAGGTGTCTTGCTGAATATAAGCAGAGTAGCAAGCAGGAGACTTCAATACAGTGGTACCTTGTGTTATGTACCATCCCCCTTACAAATGCTGCAGGTTACGCGCTCTGCTAACCCGGAAGCAGATGACCCTTGTTGTGACCTTTGCCCCGGGATGCAAGCAGAAATCGCATGGCAGCAGCGGGAGGCGCCATTAGGGAAAGCATGCCTCATGTTACGAGCGGTTTCTTGTTACAAACGGACCTCCGGAATGGATTAAGTACGTAACACGAGGTACCAACTGTACCATCAAATGAAATCATTTTCTCTGCTAATGAAAATGAAGAACAAATAGCTGGTGCCCAAGATGGACATGATGGAAATTATGAATTGACATTAGGAAAGCAAATAAAATTACAGAGTACAACACAACAGAAATGCTATCCTCTTGTTTCTTGCTCCACCCACCCCTGGCATGTGGTTCCCAGAAGGGAATGCGGCCCCCAAGTGGAAAAGGGTCCCCTGCCCCTGGGCTCAAGAGAGGAATTACCAATGAGGTCTTCTGTAGAGAAGCTGCAGGAAACGGCAAAGTCTATCATTTCAGCAAGACGATAGTCCTTCAGCTGCAACTGGAAGGTGACCAAAATCCCAAAAGAATCTATTTCCTACGAAGCAAAGGGGACCAGACTAGTTGCACAAGTAAAGAGCTGGCTGCATCCGGAGGCTTAGACAAGCTCACCGCCAACCCCTTCCAACCCAAGGTGGATATTCTGCAGTCCTCAATTGCCTATTTGCACCCTTGGTTTCAGTCATCCTCCCTCTTCTGGACAAACCGGGAGGTAGCAGCAGGAATGCCCCTTTTAGACCCATACCTTGGATTAATGGAAGAGGATATCCAGCAGCCAACGGATGAGGTGGGCACCTGCCAAGACCCAGACCAGTCTGCCAGGGATGCTCCTCACAACACACAAATCCCACTTCAGACAAAGCACCAACAAAGATTCAAACCCATCTCCTACACAGTCTCTAGTCATCAGCACTCACACACTGGTGTGCAGAAGACGAGAACATCAGCCTGTCTTCTGCCCCAGATTCTCAAGGTCACTTTAAGCCTTAGATGGATCTCTAGCAGAGGCAAAGAGGTTCCTCCTGCAAAGCTCAAGGGTCTGGGTTCAAGGGTACTCTCATGACTGAAAGCAAAGCAGGGCCCTTAAAATGATGTTTTGTTGGAGGTGGCAAATAGGGGGTGAGTAATTCCTTTTGCTGAAGCAAAGAGATTTGCCATTCTGGTCATGGTACCCAGTGCCAAACATGCTCAAGAGCAGAGAAGGGAAGGTGGCCTCTTGAGTTGTTGCTGCTGCTGCCGCCAAGGCCACCTGCCTGTGGTTCCTCTCTCATCATACCACTGGAATCGTTTACACGCCAGCTGTTCATTCATGCACCAGGACGAAGAACTGGTACCTGAGGTTCCTCTAGCTCCACTCTTTCTTCCATGTACATCATGTCTTTTTTACGATAACCTGGAAAGAGCCGTCTTAATACTGACCTTTGTAACCTGCTCTGGGAGCATTTTCAGCCAGAGAGCAGGGGGGAAATGCTTACATTTAAAAGTACTTGTCCAATACAAGTGACTTTGCCAGAGAACCATACTCTTGGCAGGAGTGCCAGCTTGGGCCCATAACCATGGGTGCCCAGGACCTGGCACCAAAATTTGTGGGTGCCCGGGCACCCAGGGCATTGGTACATATGACTCTTGGAAAGCAATTACCCCAAGGAAACAGATCACCGTACCCCTCACAGCTGCTTCTAGTTTTCCCGCTTCGTGCCTGTGCAACCCAAGCTTCTACACACACACACACACACACACACACACACACACACACACACACACACCGTGTTCCCCTTACCTCATAGCGCACGTGGGCAGTCTGCCTGGGCACCCTTAAGGCCAAGTGGGTCCCATTGTCCAGCAAAGTATAGCCGAGTGCCTGTGCCTTCTCCCGAGTCAAAAGATCATCCCCCGCAAAGGGAAGCCAGTCCTGGTCCACGTTGCCTCGTTTCACCACCAGGTAGAGGGCTTTGTCATCACAGAATCCCTCAGCCTGGGGCAGCACTGGGGGGGGGGAGGCAGCAGGAAGAAGCAAGGCTTTCAGGAGCAGGAATCCTTGTCCATTCACATTCTCCCCGCCCTTCCGATGGCACCGGCACAATTTAACTGTAGTACAACTTTCTAGGCAGCCAAGCAGCAGCCAAGGCCAATTCCTCCAAATTGAATCTTTGCATGAGGCTAGAAGCAAATGCTCTTCAGGGTAAGACACCTGCCGAGGCTCAGGTATTGCACAGGGACCCAATGTTCAGGGCACAGGCGCACGGAGGCACACCACTTCAGGACGCATTGGGTCTAGGGAGGTGGGACACAGTGCCTGGCCACTCACCTGGTCAGGCCCTGCACATGTTTGTTAACCCTTCACTGGCCACACCTCCACCGTATTCACACAGTTAAGGCTCTTTGTTGTAGAGCACCTACAAAGACAAGGTGCTGCCTGTGGATTCTCAAACAGAATGTGATCCACACACAATGACAATGTCATACCTGTGTGCATTTAACATGCTTTTACCACCTAGCCCACTGAAGAGTACTTGATTTCAAAGCCCTGTTAAAGTAGAGCTACTGATTATGAAGTGAAAAGGGCCATCAATTCTCACCTTACCTAGAGCAAAAAAAATCCCACAACCATTTGCCTGCCCAACCTTCTCCTAGAAGTCCTCTCTAAGGGCCAATTTGTTTTATCCTTCCAGGCACAATTTCTAGAATAATACTTGCAGGCTAGAAACCAATCTCTATTTACTGAAAATTACCATTCTAGTAGTTGGCTATATTTCCAGGAGTCAACAGAATAGTGGCTGGCGCCCATGAGACTGGGAAGGCAGAAGAAACCAGAGCCAATGACCAGCAGAGCCAACTGATTCCAGCTTGACCCAGTAGCGTAGGAAGCTGCTGCGTCACCCGGGGTGGGAAACTGCCATGCACCGGGGGGGGACGACGACATCGCTACATAATGACACATGCGCACTACGTAGAGGGTAGCGCCCCCCCCCCCACTCCAAAGCCGAGCCTCTAGCCTCCCGGTAGAAAGCCCGCTCAGTGAACGAGGCTTTCTACTGGGAGGCTGGAGCTGGAAGCTCAGCTTTGGAGTCACGGGGGTGCGCACTACCCCTTTACTGTGCATGCGTGCTAAATAAAGGTGTAGCGCAACTCCAAAGCCAAGCCTCCAGCCTCCCGTAAAAAAGCCCACTCGGTGTGCCGTGCCGTGCCGTGCCGGCTTTTTACCAGGAGGCTGGAGGCTCAGCTTGGGAGTCAGGGGGGGGGGCGTGCCGAGTGTACCCTCCCGAGTGGAACCCGGGGCGCACCGCCCCCATCGGCCCCCTTGCTACGCCCCTGGCTTTACCCCCATCCTACTCCCTGCTGAGACTAAGAAGGAGAAGCAGGCAGGCAGGCAGGTCTTCCCCTGCACCAATTGTAGGCAGGTGGGGGCTGGCTGAGGGAAGACTGAGTTGAGTGGGACAGTGTCCCCTCTGCCCTAGTGGACCAGCATCCCCAGCAACAGGAGGATGCCTGTTATGTTCAGCAGGAGCTGCCCACAATGGAGAACTGGAATGCCCCACTTTTGTTTTTTCCTCCCCATAACACTTCAAGGTAGGCTAAATCAAGATCAAGACCTGTCCCTCTACAACAGGGATTGTACTTTGGCCCTCCAAACTTTGGCCCTTCAGATGTTTTGGACTACAATTCCCACCTTCCCTGACCACTGGTCCTGTTAGCTAGGGATCATGGGAGTTGTAGGCCAAAACATCTGGAGGGCCGCAGTTTGGGGATGCCTGCTCTACACCGAGCAGTAACATTATAAAATAATACAAATAGTTATCTAAACCTTGGTATAACTTATCCATTTAGTCACCACTGTTTTAATGATGCCAAGCTATTTGATATTCATAGTTCAATATTGGTGTTCTTTACAGGCAACCCCAAAGCCCCCTCCCTCCCTGCCCCTGGTGAAATCCTAGATGCCACTTCAAATTGAACAATAGGTGCATCTCCCCAATATTTAACCTTCAGCAGCTAAAGTTAAGTTCACCATTTCCACTAACCGATTCTTGAATCCAAAATGGAAAGTGATAAGAACCAACTCACCTGCATCCTGGACTAGGGCTGTCAGAGGAACGGGGACATCAAAGGTGTCTCCCTGAGGAATCACACTGAATCCCAATATGGGGTTTGTAGTGTAGTTTCTGATGTTATCTGGTACATACTGGGAAGATAATTTGAGCAGAGTTGAGCTCTGGTTATTCAGCATCATGGCAAACCTTTGCTATTCTATCCCCATCATTTAGAGTGTGACGGCTCTCAAGGGACGGAAGGTCTCCTGTGCTCATGAAAGCCAGGAAGGAGAGGCACATACACTTTAACCTACAAGCCATGCATTGTGGCCTACTAGATTTCATACCCTTGCAGTGTTTTTTGCAGTCCCAAGACAAGAAACTACACAGTGATTTATAAAAAAAAATTAACGGGGCACCATATATAGCTGGTGGGTTGCATTCAGTTGTCACACAAATCCAGTTTTCTTGGTGCCTTAAGCGCATCATAAAAGATTGACATGCATCTGCTTGAAGGAGCTTGTGCCTGGAGTTTAGGGGCAGAGTGGCTTATTTTTAATATGCTCCAGAGAGAAGGTATCCATACATTCCACCCCATCAGCTATACACACTTGGAGTGAGAGGCAACTTGGCAGTTCCAGAGGCATAAACAAGCACCATCCCTTACCAAGTCTCAACTCAGTTCTAGGATACAGGGGGAAAGAGATGCAACCTCCTGGAAAGAATTAGATGAAAGAAACTCCATGTTCCAAGTATATTCTTTTGCGTTAGACCTTTCCAAGGATGTCATGCCAAAATTTGTTTTCCTAGCTCGGATTATTTAAGGATGGATAGTCAATGTATCTGCAAGTGCTGAAGGGTTAGTCAACAGGACCACCAGCACTTCCACTCTTTATGCTTTGCCCCTTACAACTGCAATGCACTCCCCTCCAAGAGCCCACAGACAAGGCTTGGTGGGTGCCAGCACTCACCTCCCTTCCAACTCCAGGGGCATCAAAGGGGACTTGAACCACGTAGCCCCGACTTCCATTGGAATACTTGGCTTCATAGATCTTATAGCCCTTCTTCTCAGCCTCAGGTAGTGGCAAGGGCCCTGAACCATCCACAGCAATACTGACCAGCACTACATCTGGCAGGAAGGTGCCAACGGTTGCATTGAAGAGCTGGAGGCTGGCATTTGTATCTGTACGGAGAAGAGAAATACAGTTTTTGTAAAACAAAACATTTTTCTAGGCCAGTTCCACATATCAATTTTGCTCATCAGGCTTATGAGTTAAATTTGCTCTCTAATGGATTTCCTCAGTTGTTCTGTCAACAAGCCCCCCACAAACATATGATGCTTCTCCTTTCTATAAATCCTTCAAGGTTGTCATTTTGCAAACATATTCTGGATGTTAGACAATTTTCCTATTTAACAAAGCTCATCCTTCCTACAGAACATGTTTGCTTATTTGTTTATTCCTTCACCAATCCAATGTTCTTCCTTCAAAGACAAAGACCAAGGGTGGTCAACCTGTGGCTGTCCAGATGTGGTGGATGGCAACTCCTGGCTTCCCTGACCACTGGCGGGCTGAGGGGAGTCCAGCGACATCTGAAGGCACCAAATCAGCTAGCTTCCAACAAAGAAAAGAGGAATCCAATAATTGGACCGTCTAGCCCTGTACTGACTGGGAGAGGCTCTCCAGGGTTTCAGAATCAGATACAAGTCATGTCCAGTCCCTACCTGGAGAGGCTAACATTTCAACCTGGGACCTTTGGCAATGCATGTGCTACAGCTCTTCAGTGCAGGTGGGCAGGACCCATTTAGAAGGGGCGACTGAGGAAGCTGCCTTATACCAAGTATAAGCTTCGTAATGTGTGCACTGACTAGCATCAGCTCCTCAGGTTTTCAGACAGGATTCTCATCCAGCCCTACCTGGAGATGCCAGGGATTGAACCTTGAAACATCTGCTTTCAAAGTAAAGGCTCTACATGGAGCGACAAGCTCTTCCCCAAATTCAAGGATCAAGAATAGGCTCATAGGCACATAGGCGCGCACACACACCCCCAATAGTGAAGTGGTTCCTGTGCTCAAGATCAACATTGTAAGCCAGTGTGCTCTTTGACCAAGAGTATGATGCCATCTCTAACTCTCCCACTGAAGAGTTAAGCACATCTAGAGGCATTCTGGAATTTGATCTTGCTAGAATAGAAGGCATCTGCTAGCACACACAGTTGTCACCAACGTTTCAACAACTTTACACGACTTTTGTTTACAATGAACACTCACAATCTGTAACTATGACCGGCACAGGTTGCAGAGGGGTGCTAATATCCTTCAGGATGGTATGTTTCGTAATACCCCTCTTGTCATCTTCCCACAGATGCTCTACATAAGGGGTGATTTTGTAGGTAATCATTGGTTTCCCATCAATCACATAGGTCTGGAGCAAGAGATAAACAAGTAGACATCAGTTAAAGGGACCTAATGTTAATACAAGCCATGTTTTGGCAGGATGCGTGAGAAGTTCCCTTGTCTCCCTGGTTCCCGCCTTGTTGCTATTTCAATCCCAAAACATGGGCTCTGGACTTGTTAAGGATTTGTGATACAGGAGCTGAGGTCCAGCTCCGAGGGCCTTCTGGCAGTTCCCTCGCTGCGAGAAGCCAAGTTACAGGGAACCAGGCAGAAGGCCTTCTCTGTAGTGGCACCCGCCCTCTGGAATGCCCTCCCACCAGATGTCAAAAAGAAAAATAACTACCAGACTTTTAGAGGACATCTGAAGGCAGCCCTGTTTAGGGAAGCTTTTAATCTTTAAGAAATTAGTGTATTTTAATATTTCTGTTGGAAGCTGCCCAGAGGGGCTGGGGAAACCTAGCCAGATGGGTGGGGTATAAATAATAAATTATTATTATTATTATTATTGACACATTTCATCTCCCTCATTTTGGAAGAAAGTGCCATTAAGACCATTTTGTATAGCAGGAGTGAGCATGCTTACATTGTTTTTTTCTAGAACTCTTTGCTAGAGCTCTGCCAACCAAAGTCAAGTGCAAAACAGTGGGCTTGTCCACACAGCTGCTTATCCCATGCCAAGAAATCACAGCTCCAAGCAGTTCTCAGTTTGTCCCGCTGGTTTCCTGGGGAAAACCCGCAGAAAACCTAACTGATATTTGCTCCGGCGGGTTTTCCTGGGTGAAAGCAGCGGAAGAAGTTGAAGTGTGGAAGAGCTCAGTGTCTGAGGATATAGAAGGGCAACATTCTCTTTATAGAATGCAGGAGTGGCGTGGCTCCGTGCCAAGGAGTGATCCAATTCCAGAACCAAACTCAGCATTTTCACACACAAAAATCCACTACTGGTTTCCCCTCTCTCTTTCAGCAGCCTGCTTCATGGAAGAAAGCCTTTTAGTGGCTGCTATTGACCGCCAACTGCAGAATCACCCACACAGGAGTTTAATGTGTATTTGAAGCAGCCGAGTCTCATCCACATGACCTCCTCCTTGAACCTAGCAGCCTGCACATCTGGATTTTCGAATCTGAGAATATTCCAATAAGGACAATCTAGCTAATATAAATGTGCATGTTACTCAATGGTGGACAAACCCATGTGCACAGTTCGGGCAGTTTAGGGTTTTTTTTTTACATGTGTGGTGCCATTTCACTGGGGGTCATCTGTCACTATACTCCTTGCTCTCATTTGGTTTCTGTCCCAAAGGAAAAGATGTAGTCTGTGTGGTTATTTTTTTGAAATTTAAAATTCAGCTTCTTTTTTGCAGAGCTGCTCTAGCACAAACAGATAATATTTTAATGGAAATTAAGTTAAATTGACTGATTGTATATTGCTAAAAGAATTATATGAAAATGATGTACAGATGGTATATAACACTGGCAAAAATGGCAAAAATGTTTAGAACAAGCTCTAACAAGTGCTGGAAATGTAAAGAAAAGGAAGATACCTTTTTAATATGTGGTGGAATTGTAAAACAATTAAAAATCATTGGGATATGATTTATAATGAAATGAAAAGAATGTTTAAGATAACATTTGTTAAAAGACCAGAAGCTTTTCTATTGGGTATTTTAGGTCAAGATTTACCAAAAGACAATAAAAAATTATTCATGTATGTGACTATAGCAGCCAGAATTTTATTAGCTCAAAGATGGAAAAGTGATGAAATACCAATGAAAGAACAATGGTAAGAAAAATTGATGGAATATGCTGAAATGGCAAATCTGACTGAGAGACTTAAAGATAAGGACAATAATGATTTCAAGAAAGATTGGGAATCTTTATACAGAAACAATGCACTGAAACAAAATTTAACAATTCCTTCCAGTAGCACCTTAGAGACCAAGTAAGTTTGTCACTGGTATGAGCTTTCGTGTGCATGCACACTTCTTCAGATACACTGAAACAGTATAAGGGTCTGGTGACTTCTGTTTCAGTGTATCTGCAGACGTGTGCATGCACACGAAAGCTCACACCAATGACAAATTTAGTTGGTCTCTAAGGTGCTGCTGGAAGGAATTTTTTTATTTTGTTTTGACTACGCCAGACCAACACGGCTACCTTCCTGTAACTAATGCACTGAAATGGACTCGCTTGCAGGATTTGATTAAGACACTTACAATTAATGAATATAAACAGAAAATATAAATATGAGAGTAAAACGTTAAGAAAACGTTAATAAGGTATAATTTCAATTTCAATATATAAGGTATATAAAATTATAGGCAGAAGAAATGAATATGTGATAAACCAGAAAGGGAAGTTGGGGTAAGTCGAGGGGGGGGTAATAGAAAATATAAGAGGTAATTTGTATTTTTGTTTTTAGTATTATGTTAAAATTTTGTTGGAAAATCTTAATAAAATAATTTATTATAATAGTAATATTTGCCCTTGCATGTACAGAAAAAAGGAAAGGAAGATCTTTCCCAAGACAAATTAGGACCTTCTCCCTTCTCTCTCTCAGAAATGAGAGCAGCATCCTTTTATTCAAGCACAGCGCTTGCATTGCCCCATTGATTCCACCCCAAAACTTTTAAGTCAATGATCAGAGGTGCACATGCCCCTCCCTACCTGGTCATTCTTTGCCTTTGGGAGGCACAACACACACATCTATTTCTTTTGACTTGCTCTTTTGTGCAAATCTGATAGACCGAAAAACTTGTATTTCAGTTTTTTAAAATAAAAAAGTCATGCTTCAATTTTGGCTTTGGTGGAAACTTGTTGCGCTACAAAGTACATGTACAAAGGTACATGCATACTGGTAAACAAATACCTGCTGTCATGGCCACAATGGACCCCAGGTTTCCTGACCTGCAGGGAGGGGGGTTAGAAGAACTAATTGTGGAAGGGGGGCAGCACAGAGTGTGAACTGAGCTCATCAATTTTGGAGGCATAAAATAGAAAGCACTCATATGTTGACAATGGCGTGCACACACAAAAAATGGCCCATGTAGGCATCGGCACCTTGTATGCCTTGTGAGACAACCCCCTGCTGAGCCATTACAAACAATCCAGAAACTACCAGTAGATCCCAATCCACCTTCTGCCACCCCTCTTGTAGAGTACATAATTCGGGAATGAAGCAATGCATGGCCATCCATTTGCCTCCCTGCCATTTAACAGATTACTCCCCATTCAAAAACACCTTGTGCTAGACCAGGCATCCCCAAACTTCGGCCCTCCAAAAGTTTTGGACTACAATTCCTATCTTCCCCGACCACTGGTCCTGTTAGCTAGGGATCATGGGAGTTGTAGGCCAAAACATCCGGAGGGCCGCAGTTTGGGGGTGCCTGTGCTAGACCATTGAATTATCTAAAGCATCCAGGAGCAATGTCCGTACCCACCTTGTAGTTTCCACCCGGTGCACCAATGGGCATCTTTACTACAATAGCATCCTTGTCACTAGCCAGTGAGTATCCCCGACTTCTGATGTCTTGCGCAGACAGTTTCTCCAGGTTGACTCCCATGCTCACTTGCAGCTCCTTGACAATGCCAGCTCCAACCAGGAGAGGAGGGATGCTCTTGGGAATAGTCCAGGTAATTGTTTCCTTTGAGTAGTGCACACCATCTGGCAGAGGGGAGGAGGGAGGGAGAGAGAGGGAGAGGGAAGTGTAGATCATCATAGCTTAGGGAGTCTCCAGACGGTCACTCTTTTGTGGGAGAGATTGAAGCCCATCCCAGAAGTTTAGACTTCCCAGTTAGTGGCTTAAAGGGTTCTGTTGCCCCAGCACAACAAATCCACTTTGAAAAAGAAACAGGCTCTTTGAGGGTTGGAAAGTGACAGAGAAAGGCACTGAGAAGTGTGGGGTGAATGAATGAGCAACAGGAAGACACACTGCAAGCAAATTGGAATGAATGCAGGTTGGATGCTCATTGGCAAATAACTACCCAGCAAGCAAATCAGAATGACAGAGGCGGCATGGAATCTAACCTCCACATAAGCTTTTTGTGCAAACAAACCAAGATAAATGTTAAGCAAACAGCTTGTCTGTGGATGGAGGAACATGCCAAGTTTGGCTCCTCTTGGGGCTGAATCCCACTTACTGTACTTGTCTTTTGCTCTTTCTAAAGTCTGGCAGAGGTCCTTGCTTCAATGCTCCATGTCCAAGAGCTCCTCCCCCCACCAGCCCCAGCGCTTCCATTAAGGCGAACTAGGCCATGGCCTAGGGCACCAAAATGGAGGGGGCGCTGACCAGGCCGCTCACCGCCCACCGCCACCCGCCGGTGCTGCCTCAGGACGCTATCCGGAGGCGCGCGGGCCTGGGGCCGCCTCTGAACAGCTGAGAGGCGCGGTGAGGCGGCCCCAAGCTCGCGCTCCGGGCACGAAGCTCCGGAGGCGCACAGGGGGAGCGTGAGCCTGGGGCCACCTCGCTACGCCTCTCAGCTGTTCAGTTGAGGCGGCCTCAGCCTCCCACTCCCCACGCAAAGCTCCGCAGGCGCCAGAAAGTGTTTTGCTTAGGGCGCAAAAAGCCCTAGCACCGCGCCTGCCCCCCGCCCAGCTTTCCCTGCAAAAACCCATTTAAAGCTGAATCCAAGCAAATGTCAATTCAGATTTTCTGCAGATTGACCATTTGCTCTGATTAGGTTTCCACAGGGAAAGCTCCAGAACAAAAAAGGAAATGGGGGCACTCAGACACAGAGCCTTAAATTACACGCTGTGCCTGGAAAGAGTGGATGGAAGGTGTGAATAAGCCCCTTGTTTCTCATTTTTCTAACTTCAAATTTAGTTCAACATTAAAAAACTTCCTTCAGTAGCACCTTAAAGACCAACTAAGTTTTTATTTTGGTATGAGCTTTCGTGTGCATGCACACTTCTTCAGATGCACACTTCTTCAGATTCTTCTTCAGAAGTGTGCATGCACACGAAAGCTCATACCAAAATAAAAACTTAGTTGGTCTTTAAGGTGCTACCGAAGGAAGTTTTTTAATTTTGTTTCGACTCAGACCAACACGGCTACCTACCTGTAACTAGTTCAACATTAGTTTGCAAAAGATAAAAAGACTAAGTCCACATGAAAATCATTCAGGATTCACCACAAAGGCCTCCCTTGTTCTTGTACAATTGCAATGGCACCAACCTGAGTGGCGCTTGAACCGAGTTCCAGCGAGTTCTGGCTAACCCCCCCCCCCCGGTTTCCACCAATATGAATGTTTATGCACACTTTATGCCCAGTATAAGCAATGCTGTACACACATTACTTGTCTGAAGAACTGCACTGCAAAAATCAGAGAAGCATTTTTTTTTAGTACAGTGGTACCTCGGTTTATGAACACAATTGGTTCCGGAAGTCTGTTCATAAACTGAAGCGTTCATAAACTGAAGCGAACTTTCCCATTGAAAGTAATGGAAAGTGGATTAATCCATTCCAGATGGGTCTGCGGCGTTCGTAAACCGAAAATTCGTAAACCGAGGTGTTCGTGAACCAAGGTTCCACTGTATAGCTGTGTTTGTTTTCATATTGTTTCAGAAGATGTGAAAAAGGTAGGTTCACCTTTCAATGCAGCTGTTTCGAATTCCTGCACCATCAAGGAGGGAATCCAAAGCATGGAAACTCTTGTGGGCTTAAGGGGTCTACAACTCAAAAGACAGACCCCCTTTACGTACCTATAGGGCAGGTCACTGCTGTGTCCACCATTAGGAGCATCCAGCGCTGCTTGTAGTAGGTGCTGGACCTCACAGAGGAGAAGGGAATCCCATTGACCTGAAAACAGAAGCAGCAGCAGCTCCTGTCTCTGTCCGTTGCCATGTTTCAGTGCCTCACAGCTCAGTCCCTTTTCCCGTGAACTAGCAAGAGCAGAGTTGTTTTCAATGGCATCGCAGAATTAGGCACATGCCATTCAAATTGCGCTTAATTTGCATCATTTACGTTGGCCAAATAGTTCAGCACCTCTTGTTGCTCAGTTCAAATCCATTCATGCCAAGTTAGTACAGATCATGAGTCTACATAAAGCCCTGGTCAAGGGTCTAGCTTCCTTCACCATCCTTAGTACTACTCCCACTTTTCTACTTCAGTTGCAGAAATATATCATCTAACACTCAGAGACTTCCTAGCCAAGGCATTCTGCTGACTGCATGCTACCCACCCATTACATTTCTCATTACTAAAGCTCAAAAAGACACAGGTGTCCCTGGCCATGTCAGGGATGTTCCATGCTGAAAGGATCAAGGTAGATATATGTGCAAAATTTATCTTACGCAAGTTTTGTTTTTACTTTACAAGTTTCTAAGTTGCTTTACAGCTTGAGGCCATCAAAGCAGTGTAAAGACACACATACAAAAATACAACTATTAATTCTACAAACCATTGAAGCTCTTGCTGTTTCCTTTTGACCCGCACCTCCCTATTTTGGGGGGTTATGCACTTACCTCCACTTTCTGAGCCTCAGTGGCATTGTAGGGAGCCCTGAGCACGATCCTTGTGTCTGTGGTGTTGACTCCATAGCCAGCAGCATGAGCTTCTTCCACTCGCATGGCCTTCCTCCTAGCGTCCATGTGAAAGACGATTTGCCAGATGGAGGAGGCCCCTGCTACAGCCTATGGGGGAGGGAGTGAGGAGAGGAAAGAAAGAATTTCAGAGTTTTAAAATAACCTTCCCTATGGAAGTCTGCCCCCCCCATTCTTTCTCAGTTGTGGCAAAGGAGAGAGATACCTCTGGGAAGGCAGCAGCCCAGTCCTCAGGTGGACCTGCAGGTTGATCTTGAAGAAAGCCATCTGGGATTGGTGGTACGTTCCTTCTTACGGAGACCTTGAGTGCAGGAAAGGGACATTGTAATTGTGAGACTCTTCACAGCTACTCTTTGTACGGGATCTCCCATGTGCCTTATCCGTCCGTCTCTCCCTCCCTCTCCCTCCCTCTCTCCCCCCCCCCTCTCTCTCTCACACACACACACTTTGCAATTAGGATTTGCCAACTAAACATTTCTGCTTCTTCTGGCAACCAACATGAAATCAAGGTGCAAGGCTCCCAACCTTTGAAGTGTATACCTCAGATTATTTTTGGCATCTCATATTTGTTTCTACCTTTAAACCTGCCCCCCACCTCTCCCCATGTGCATCCGGAACACACAATTTTTACTCCACATTCTATCCCCAGATGAACTTTCACACATGACATAAGCAGAGTCAGAGAAGTCCAAGAGCATTTTAGTGTACACCTGTAAATACAGACTGTGTACACCCCATACATTCAAAGCACATGGCTTCCCCCAAAGAATCCTGGCAACTGTAGTTTACCCTTCACAGAGCTACAATTCCCAGCAGCTTAAAAAAAAAAACACTACAGCGCCCAAGGTTCATTGGGGGAATCTGTACACTGTGTCTGCAACCTCCTGCTCTAGGAAGTGAAAGTCTTCACGCTCAAAGACTTGGCTTCTTGAAAGGTGGAAGCAGATCTTAAGATACGCCTCTCATGCATTTCAAAATGCTGCTTGGCTCCCTAATATAAAAATTTACCTCCATATAGTTTGCCTCGCAGACTATTTCTCGAGGCTGCCATGGGCCATAGGAGCAGCTCACTGGAATGTTAAGCACGACCGCATGCTGCATCTCAGGGTCTGTCGCTGCCTTTATCTGGATGTTCAAAGTGAAGTGCTGATCATTCTGAATGTGGGAAGAAGAGGACCAACAGTTAACCTCCATTAAGGGTTATGCTTGCGGTGGTGGAAGTGTTGCTCCTGCAGTATAGGATGAGCTGGATTAAATATGTAACAAACATATCCAGCAATCCAGCAATTATGCAGAGAGGGAACTCCACTTGCAAAGGAACAATGGGGGAATCACTTTAAGGTCCCAGCTGTTCCTTTTGGACCATGTCCACACATGACATCATAGATGACATCAGGCGTGGGGGCAAGTGGGTGTGTTTTGTGTAGAAATCGCCTCACAGCCCAAACTGGGACCCACGCCAGGCCTCATTATGTTGGCGGCTCCTCACCGCTGGGCACAACAGTTTGTTTTGACCATTGAGACAGCTTCACACAAACAGTCCCGAAGCCTCTTCACAACCCCTGCAGCATACAGCTCAGCCCTACATCCCACCATCAGAGTGTAACAGCCAAGCAGCGAGGCACGGAGCTCAATATTCCCCCAAACGTCTTGGGAAATGGTGTATCCACATTTTGTTGACTGGACCTCGTCTATAGGCCAGAGCCTGCCAAACTGGTCTGGAAGGACAAGAATGTAGATCATTAGATGAGGGAAAGGGAAAACGCTTCAGAATAGTTACCCACAACAGCATTGTGTGCGTTAATATTTAATTCATTAATATACCTCATTGACATCCTGATTATCAGGCCAGAGGCACCAACAGCCTGCAGCACCAGATACTGGATATTTGGCCAGATGGGCTCAGCATGCTAACAAGAGGCATCATGCACCAGGAAACAGTCTTGCAACCCTCAGGGAAAATATCGGCCAATGCATCTCTGGAGAGGTTGTCTCAAGCCAGTGAAGCAAAGCAAACATCTGGCCACTGGCCAGAACCTGGTTAAGGCACACATGGGGGACCCATTCATCCCCCCCCCTCCAAAGGTGAAAGAAAGAATGTTACATGTAGAACAAGGCCCAACTCTTCTCTTCATCAAAAGCAGGAAAAGAAACAGAACTCACCAATGGCAGCAAAGCTGACGTACTTGTTTAGGAAATAGGCTGAACTCAACCGGAGTCGGGCAAGGCTGCCTAGACATTGCATGCTAACCTGATCTGAAGGGCAAGGAGATAACAAAAAATCAAACTTGTTAGCAAAGTGGACACTGACCTTCTAGCAGGCTCAAGTCAACATGGGAGCAAAACTCCTACCGTACATGGTTCACAAGCCATGGTCCCAGCATCAGGTTGAGCCTCTTGGGGATGCTCAACACATCTATACAGGCTTGCTCCTCATTTCCCTTCCCTCGCCCTCCATCCCACAACTGCACCTTCAACACTCTAAACAAGAACAAAGAGGAACAGCCAAAGAGGGGAGTTCAAAAGGGGGCAGCCCTAATTCCCTCCAGCAGCAACTAACAGTAGCCCACTTAATGACAGAGGCAGCCAAATCTCGGTTTCAGGTTGCTGTTCTTCAAGAAGTCTTTCTTTACCTCCATCTGTTCACAGCTGTCTTTTATGCCCCAGGTTGACAATGGCATTCTGAAGGGTTTCCAGTATGTCTACTCCAGAAGGACCAGCACGGACTCTTTCTCCAAGACAAAGAGCCAAGATAGGAAACTGATTTGCTCCTAGGGTTGACTTGTGTATCCCCTGCCCTGTGAACTTTAGTTCAAATATATCAAAGGATGTAGAGGAGGGAGAAAGGTTGTTTTCTGCTGCTCCAGAGAAGCGGACATGGAGCAATGGATTCAAACTACAAGAAAGAAGATTCCACCTAAACATTAGGAAGAACTTCCTGACAGTAAGAGCTGTTCGACAGTGGAATTTGCTGCCAAGGAGTGTGGTGGAGTCTCCTTCTTTGGAGGTCTTTAAGCAAAGGCTTGACAGCATATGTCAAGAATGCTTTGATGGTGTTTCCTGCTTGGCGGGGGTTGGACTGGATGGCCCTTGTGGTCTCTTCCAACTCTATGATTCTGTGATTCCTGTCCTCTTTACTTTGCATGAGTAAGCAGTCCAAGAGTGGGACACAGCTCTTCTTTAAAGAGGAAAAAGATGTGCTCTTTCTCTTTCCCTATTAACAGACTGTTCACAGCAAGGAGGAAATCAAGGGCATGCAAGAACTTTGAAAAACACATATTCGCCTAGCCAAGTGGTTTTTACCTGTTATAGGAACAAATTGAAAGCACACTCCAGGAGCCAGAAAGCCAAGAAGCAGCAATCTGAAAACAGAGAATCATGGAACAATGGTTGATGCTGCATGGAAACAGGGGGAGGCAGACGGAGGCCAGCCTTTCCTAGGATGCTCCCAGACTGTCACTATTCTCTTTCTTTTTTTGCAATTTAATCTTTAGCTGCCTCAGCTATTAGAAACCTGGCAAAACACTGAACAAGAGTGGGAGAGCCAAAGGGAGATAACACCAAATATGGTTCTGTATCTTTACTGTTGCTCCAGAAGGGTAGGAGGAAAACTATAGGTGCAGAAGTAGCAAGGGAACAGATTTCAGCTATACATGTTTGGAGATGTTGCTTTTGACAGCAAGAGCTACGGGTATTCAACAGTCTTTCATAAGAGGGCAACATCTCCTCCACTGGAAGTACTTAAGCACAGCAGGGGCAGACTTTGGTAATATGAGTGAGAACAAATTGGGGCACCCCCCAAAATATTTATTATTTTCATGCCACCCTTGTTCTCACATGCTCTGCGCATGCTCTCAAGTGCACTACATCATAATTGCGGCAATTCAATTGCCTGTCTGACTGGGGCCTAATTTTGAGTAGGTCCCCATATAAACAAAGGTTTTTTGGTTGTTTTTGCCGTTCTTTTGTGCCTCCTTGGCTTGGTGTCCTGTGCAAAGGAACCACCCACACTGCCCTAAATTTGGTGCTGAGTAGAGACTCGGCAACCACCTGTCAGGGATACCGTACTAGCTGCAAATTTCCTTAACTGAGCAGAGGGCATTGACTAGATGAATCCCAAAATGGCTTCCAAATCTGGAAGAGTTTTGCTTGGACATCTTTGCTCACAAAGTTTCTATTAATCTGGAACGTGCCCAATGGGCTGTCTCCTCTTTCCCTCGGGGAGTCTGGTGTGTGTGTGTGAAAAGAGCAGCCGGCTGGGAGGAAAACAGTCTGTGGAGTAGAGAAGCCTAAGGTGTTCCAGGCTAGGACACTCTCCACACCCCAGTTGTTGCACATACCCAAGAGAAGACTGAGCCTTAGCAAGTGGCCCTACCATTAGGCAAAGTGAGGCTTCCAATAGTGGGGAGGGAGAGAAGGCAGAGAGCCCTGTGATGGTTGGAGACCACAGGTGTATGGAGGATGTAGCGCCTGACCTGCAAGAGTTACATGCAGTGTAATCACAAATATACCAGAACAGTTTGCATATGTGAAAAAGCTAGTTAAAACATAGAAACCAAGAAGACTTTAAGAAACAGCAGGCTAGAAAACCAAACAAGTCAGATGCACATACTGTAATAGGATGCTATTATGTACATCTGACTTGATTGGTTTTCTAGCCTGCTGTTTCTAGCATGCCTGGCTAGGAAGTCTCCCTTTAACAAAAACGCTTCTGTCTGTCTGAAACGACTAGCCACGGCTTCCCCGAGCAGAAGAAGTGGGTGTGTGGAAGCACCTTGTGCTTTGCCTCAGACAGCGGGATTCCTTGGGGCAGCCCTACAACCCGTAAGTTCAACATGAAACCCTGTTCCCCCTCTATCCTTTTAGCCATAGAAGGGAGTTTGCACCGGAGCGGCCCCCGCTCAGGAAACCTTGCTGGCCCTTTATTCCAGCGGCGGTGCCATTTTCCAGCAGAAGAAACGTCCCTCTCTCTCCCTCTCACCTGCCCCCCCCCCCGCCGCCGCCAACTGGTACTCACCTCGCTGCAGGGCACCAGCTCCCCATCTTGCTGGGCTAGCAATGCGTCCCCGACCCCCTGCTGCCCCGCCCCTTCTCCTTCAGGCTGCCGCGGCCCCCGCGCGCCTTTCAAGGGCTCAGCCTCCCTCCCCCGCGCCCACCCAGGTGCGCCCAATTAGCCCGCGGAGAGGCTCAGCTGGTGGGGAGTCAGTCCCGGGACGGGACGCAGGGAGGGAGGGAGGCTTTCACCCGAGGAGAGGCGCTCGTCGGACAGGTCGGCGTCCTTCCAGGAGGGGGGCGGCCAGCTGTCTTTTTCCGGGGGGGGGTTGATCCTAGCGGAGAGCCCGAGTGCAGCATGTGTGTCCTTCCCATATGGTCTAGATTCCCATATGGTTAAGATTCCTGCTTTTCACCCAGGCAACCCGGTTCGAATCCCGGCGGTATGGGAAAGAGTTGCTCCTCCCCCCCCCCTCCTGCTCCAATGTAATCACGAGAAACGTGGACGCCGCAGCTTCGCCTCCATGTGGCCAAGGGGGGAGGCAGGGGGAGCTTATTTAAAAACATATGTTTCCTACAGCACTTGCCTGTTGTCGTTTTTTAAGCCGGGCAAAGGGTCCTGCCCTGTCCATATTCAACCTCAGCTAACAAATCAGAAAATAATTCCAAGCGTTTCACCAACTAGTCCTTTAACTGCATTCGAATCAGACTTCTTCTTCATTTGACCTTCTTAAGCCACCCTTCACCGAAATCATTTCTGGGGCTGTACACATCATTTAAAAACTGCAGCACCTAAGAACAATCTCCGAGTACAGTCATACCTCATGTTACGTCCACTTCAGGATGTGTCTTTTCAGGATACGGACGCGCCGAATCCGGAAGTCCCAGAAGCAGCACTTCAGGATGCGGCCTTTTCATGTTGCGAACCGGCCTCCAGAACTAATCCCATTCACAACCAGAAGTTCTGGTTACAGGTAGGTAGCCGTGTTGGTCTGGATCGAAGTAAAATAAAAAAATTCCTTCAGTAGCACCTTAAAGACCAACTAAGTTTTTATTTTGGTATGAGCTTTCGTGTGCATCTGAAGAAGTGTGCATGCACACGAAAGCTCATACCAAAATAAAAACTTAGTTGGTCTTTAAGGTGCTACTGAAGGAATTTTTTTATTTTACAACCAGAAGTACCACTGTATCTCAGTCTTCATTTAATGCAACTGTTGAAGAGCAGAACCCTATTAATCCTTTACTGCTAAAGGATTCCTCAGGATTCCCGTGTCACCCTGAAGACTTTATTTCTTATCGCAGCCAAAATTTAAGGGACATTTGCAGTTAAAATGTCTATCGATCAAATCCCATACATGTCTACTCAGAAGTAAGACCCACTAAATTCAATGGGGCATGCTCCTCTGTAAGTGGGGTTAGAATTGCAGGCACATTCCATTCTCTCTTGAGACAATGCCAACAGCATTACATCAATAACATGTTGCAGAAATAGTCCTGCAAAGAAAGAAAGGAAGGAAGGAAGGAAGGAAGGAAGGAAGGAAGGAAGGAAGAAAGAAAAGAAAGAAAAGAAAGAACACCAATTCGGGCAAGCACTTGGAGAGAGCGCCACCACCTACACTTCTGACTGAAGCTTCCAGAAGCTCACCAGATGGGCCACATCCTTTGTATTCCAGGGGACCCATTCAACAGCCTCTTGATCTCCCTTAGTGGCTTGCCACTGAGGTGCAAATGTAAAGGGATGGGAGGAAATAAAGCCAGGACAGGCATTTAAAATGAACATGTGAAAATAGCATTTTGGTCAACTCTTGATCATGTGATGTGTTGTCATTCTGTGGCTCAGCATGCCATTAGACTGGTGAGAGTGGAGGGAGGTATTTGAACTCCAAAAACAGCACCCACCGCAGCCTAGACCATCCCTTGAGTTATCCATTTCATCTGATGCATGAAGTGGTCTGGAAACTTTATAGGTTTTTGTAGAGTATGGAGAGAAAAAAAGAAGATGCCGTACAGTAGTTTGAGAACCAAGGTGGGTGGGTAGGTGGGTGAGTGCTGGAGCTTAGGCTTGGTTGCAAGGAGGACCCACCTCACTGATTTATTACAGGTGATGGAATGGACTCTGCCCATGACCTGGGGTACTTTTGTTCCTTTTTTAGACATACTAAGTCCTGGTAAACCCTCGCCAGACTTGATTAATTGAGGCAGAAGTGAGGGAAAGCTGTACCTACTGGAAAAGGAGGGAAGTTACAAAACACCGAGAGACTACTGGCATGGTCAGTTAGAGAAAAGGGGGTAATATGAGTCTTGCAGCTCTTGACCTTGTGAGTATTTAGGTTTGCAACTTTTGGGATTAGGAATGTGGGCAACTGCCATATTATAAATTCCTCTCACTTTCAATTCCTTTTATCTCCTATTGACAGAGCTGTTGCTTTTCAAAGCTTTCTCTTATGGCTGCAAACAGACAGATAATTTTGCCTAGAAGGCATTTAAACATTTTACTTTTAAGACTGGCATGATGCGCTATGCAAGTCTCATCAGCTGCTTTTTATTTCCTATGCTCATGCTTTTAGTGAGCAGAATTTCAAGATGCATTTTTATTTTTATTTAACCAATAAATTTATATACTGCTTGATTGTACTAATATTTCTACAAGAAATATTAAAATTATCAATGAAAAAACATGGCATAAAGAGGTTCACCTGTAGAGAGTCAAGGCCAAGGAGTCTCTGTCAGTACAGAGAGTGGTAATCTCCTCCTCCTCCTTGTTTCTTATGAACATTGCCAGAAGGAAGGATAATTTTTAGTGCTTGGAGGTGGAGGTCTGCCCAAACCCACACTGAAGGTCTGTTGTGATTTGCTCAGGGCCAGTCAAGTCTGCAAAAGTCTCTTCCTGCCTTCTTAAGACTGAAAATACACAGCAGCCAAGGGCTTTAGCTCAGAAACATTCTTGTGCAAGCTTATATGCCGTTTGTAGATACTGATTTGTCCCGGTGAAGGTATTATTGCACTGACCTTGTGGATTGCATTTGAGAGTTACAGGACTTACAGTATAGCCATCTCATAACTCGCAGAAGATGTTCAGCCACTGCTTCTGAGAAAGGGGGGGGGACTGAATGCTGCCTCCACCCAGACTATTTGGTTCAAGAGGCTGACTTTATTTTCCTGCCTCCTGGTGGCTGATTGAGGCTCTACTCACAACTGCCTTTGGAGAGAGAGAGAGAGAGAGGTTCGTGTGCCAACAAAGACAGGAAGAAATTCACTGGTGACTACCACAAGTTATGATCAAAGACTTGGATGGCATGTTGGCCTTGTTGTTTTCACCTCCTGTTAAATATTCTGTGGGCTAAATAAGTCAAAGCCATCCAAGCTGGGCAGGAAGCACACAGCTGAAGCATTCTGTCAGCGGTTACTTGGGGTTGGAAAACTAGCGTTTGACCATCTTCTGCGACACATTCAAAGGCACAAAAGGCAAAGGAAGCATTTCTGCTGCACCATTCAGACCATCGTCTTCATAGCATCTTTATGTTGAGATGCAGATCCCACTGGGTATCTGTGGAGCCACTGCAGTCAGTGCTCATGGCACTTTGGGTTAGGCTTCTGATTTAGAGATCAACCACTAAGTCCAGCTTGAAAAAGGAGACCCATCTTCAGCCTACTTTCTATTTCAGAGGTTGCCAACTAACCAAGAAAAACATTTTTCTTGTTCCTGTGCTAAAGGCAGCTTGGGCTACAGTAAATTGTGGAATTCATGGCACCTTCCATGCATGTGGATAAACATGGTCACTTGCTAATGTCTGTGGGTCAAACTGCTGTTAGGCACAGGAGCAGTGTCAAATAAAGATGTGGCAACCCTGCTATCTCTGTTCGCATGTTTTCTAGATATATTTTTTTCTGCCTCATGTCGGCAAACGTCTGTCTCAGAAGACAAGGGAAGAGTGCACCTTCGCAGGTGTAGTCAAACTGCTGAAGGGTTACTGCTGTGACTGTAGAAATAGTTTAAGGGAAATGACCTGTCTTGGGGCAAGGCACAACCCCATTTGGAAACATTAGTACAGGTGGAGATGGAGAGCCACGATGCCAAGGCTGCAATCCTGTACACACTTGCTTACTTCTTATTGTATTTGCTGGTCACTTTTCTCACAGACAAACCCAAAGTGACAAACAGCTAAGAACAATCATCCAATAAAAATCTAAAAACAGCAGAACAGTTAAAACAAATGACAACTTACTGATCCCACAGAAAGAGGCCTCAATACTACCCTTCAAATTCAAAGTACAGTATAAACTGGGTAAAGATACAAGTCTTTGCCTGGTGCCTAAAAACAGGTAAAGGTTTGCCTCCCTCCCTGGGAAAGCATTCCACAAGTGGGGAGCCACCACTGAAAAGGCCAGATCTCTGAATATAGATGCCTAGGTTTGGACTGCAAGATGTCTATGTTTGCTTGGGACAAACTACAGTGGTCCTTCAACTTACGAATTGCACATTCGTAGGTCGAAAAATTTGTAAGTCGAAAAAGCAGTTTCCCATAGGAATGCATTGGAAACGGAAAATTCATAAGTCGAAAAAACCCATCTAAACCGCAATGGTTTTCCTTTCTGATGTCGAAAAACGTAAGCGTGCGACCATTTTTTTTCATTCGTAACTCGAAATTTCGTAAGTCGAGTACTTCGTAAGTCAAGGGACCACTGTATACAAAGTACCACTGTGGTGATAATATGAACCATAAACAACCAAAACCACCACACACTGGCTGGAAAATGTAACAAGGAATTTACTCGAAAGCTAATCTAAAGGAATGAACTCATGGTCATTCAACTAAGCCAAATACTGTAATTAACAAAGCCATGTATAGGTCAGAGTCATAGAATAAATGCACTGTGCAAGATAAATGTTTACGCGACTGAACCATTCAGCAATAGGCTAGATATTCAACAAGGTCCTGATGCCAACAAAAAGTTCACAAGTAATAGTGGGTGGAATGATAATGGAATTCTTCAGAGGTTTAAAACAGAAACCTCCTGGATGTAATAGAAGAGGGTGAGCGAAGAATGTTTCAGTGGGTCACCACCCAGACGGCACAGAAGAAGACCTGTGCCTGTGAAGTATTTCTCATGTTGTGCTAACTGTGCTGCTTAATCTGCCACGAACCGAAGAAGCTTTATGGCGAAACCTGTTAGTAATCCGGAGGACAGGTCTTCTTCCTTGTGTCTGTGCCGCCTGGGTGGTGGTTTTGGTTGTTTATGTTTGCTTGGGAACATCCCATTTCACGGGACTTATTTTTGAGTAAACTCCGACTTCACATTTCTGCTCTACTGTTGCCAGCTTTTATTATTTGTTAACTCCTTTGCCTTTAACAACAACTAGCAACAAATGTTAGCAGGTGTAATCTAAGGCTTATCTCCCTACTATGAAAAGCACCACCTGTGGATCTCTACAGCACCTGCCGCTGTTAAAGAAACAAGCCAGTTATTTTTCTGGTGAGTTGGTAACTCCACTTTCAGCCTGTGAGCCACTCCTTGCCCCCCCCCCCTGACTGCACACACCTCTCCTCCCAGGTCCAAGGGAGCTGGTGGTTTCTTTGTGCACAACAGTTTTATTCCAGCTCTAATGTTTTTTTGGCTGTGTGCAGAACCCGAACAAGCCCACACTTGAATTAAACGAACAAAATCTGACAAAGGGATGTCTGGCCTGACAGCAGGAGGGGAAGAGACTTTCCTGTGCTTGAGGCAGGAAATCCACCAAGACAGTCAGATGGATGTTTAGTTGGAATGAAGAGGGGAGGATGCAGGTGCCTGCAAGGTCTTCTCCCTCTAACAGTCTTTCTAGCCAGGAACAGTCTGATGCGCGAGTATAGATTGAAATGGGATTTCCAGCCTTTTTGGCTTCGGAAATCAGCAAGTAAGACAGAAGTGTTTAAGGCAAGTTGAGTCCCAGTAACCTCTAGGAGGAGGTGTCTAAGAAAACTGTGAGATACATAACCCCCCCCCCATTCATCTGCCCAGCTGCCTGTCCTCCTTCACCTGCTTAACCATCTCAGGAAACTGGTCATCAAGGGCTTCTTCTGTTTTCTTCTGCATGGCCAAAACTGCCCCAAATCTCTGCTTCACAGACTTCAGGATATTCATTCTTCTTTCCCTTAAAATGTGCCAGGCATCAATTTGCTGGAGATAAAACACACAGCAAACCTCATCTGAGCACCTAACTACAGATGTGTATGAGAGAGTCCTAAAGCCCCCCCTTTTTTAAGAGAAGCTTTTCTGGAGGGGGAAATTTAGACTAGACGGTTTGCAAGGGGGAGGGAGTACTAAGCCGTTTACTTACCCTTCCCAGCAGACTTACATGTACAGTGGAAACATATAACTGGAATCCTGTGAAGAGGGAGATTTTGCAGTACAGACAGGGCAGCAGAGAGACTTGAGCAGTTGTGCATGCACACACCCCCTTCTTGTGAAACAGTTTGCATTTTTGGAAGGGTATTGTCAGAGGGTCGTCATGGCTTCTCTAGAGTAACTCCGCTTGAGTCCAGTTTGTCTTTAAAGACTTTTATTGTGCATGGTATTTACAGTGCAGAGATAGCTTAAAACATGACCTCTCAGTCCGAACCAGCAATGACGTACGTCTGTTCCTATGCCAGCAAAGTAGTTGGGGCACCCCAAAATGCCTCTCCCTTGACCTGCGTTGCGGTGCTCTCCTAACTCTTGCACCGGAAGGAGCGATGCTCTCTCAGCCTCCTCTTGATCAGCATCCTGGAGCCCTTGCCTGCATCTCTCCTCCCCTGAGCCTTCCCATTGTTCCGCACATTGGCTGCTCTCTCCCTCAGAGTCTCTCCCTTCCCCCCTGGCTGCTTCAGACCCACTGCTGCTCCCTGTGCTTGGTGAGGTGGACGTTAGGATGATGGGGGCTAGCTCCCTGTAGGGAGTCACCCTTACAGGTATCAAAATACTTTTACATGCATTTGGATGTAGCATGTACCGGTAATTAGGCTCTGGAACTCACCACAGGAAGTTCAATACATGTTGGACCAAAACTTCTCAAATAATTTAAGGCAATCTATATATATATATATATATATAAATGTAGACATTGCGCGCGGGGAGGTCACAGCCTTTCTCCGTAACTGCTGAACCGTAATGTAACAAATTTGGCCACAACTTTCCATGCCCATCAGGGAGGGATCTGGCATAATCCCCCCCCCAAAAACCCACACCTTTCACACCTAAAATAATGATTAAACACACAAAAAAGTGGCGCCCAAATTAGACGTCACCACCAGAAGCTCTGAAGACTCCAGCAGCGTCCAATAGAAAGGCAAATCGCACGCTGCCGCCTCCAAAGCTGCGCTGCCAGATGACATCACAAAATTCCACAGCAGCCAACTTAAAACAGTCCTTTTGCAGCAACAAGGCCCAGCTTTTTCAATAGGCTGCAACATTGCCAAGCAGGGAAAAACAAACAGAATAGAGCCTTTCACAATAGAGCCTTTAACATTAAGCTAATGGTTTCCTTTGAAATATGCATCCTGGTATAATTTCTTGAGTGCACAGTCTATAGAAAATAACAGGACCATTTAAATTTGTTTTGTGATGTGTAACTGGTTCGCCTTGATTAATTTCTTCTTGGGTGAAGTCTAGAGTGATCTTGGGTGACTCATTGGCTTTGCAGGAGCCTTTGTCCCTTGATACAAATGATGTGTAGTTTGAGGCTGGATCGCTGGATGAAAATACAGTTCCAGGGCCTGTCAGAATCTAATACTAAACCATTTCCCTTGTGTTTGGCTATAAAAAGCAAGAGAAAGAGAGAGATTGTTCACTGTGCCCTCTGGCCTGACCTCCAAAGTGAGAACCCACAGGACTTTTTGAACATGTGTGTTAGTCACAGAGCGGACTCATGATGCCACCAGAAGCCTTTTTATAATTCACTATAACCCTAACCCTAACCCTATCACTGAACTATTTACAGCTTACAATCTTGGCAGAGGATTCGTAAGAACAGCAAGCTTGCTACTAGGAAGGGAAAAAAACACATCAAATATAAAACAAAATACTTTTTCCATCTGTTCCCTGTTTGCCTCTCATTTGATTTGCTTGTTCTTGACAGTGCAAAGATCCTGAGTGTATTAGGACAATTTCACAAGTGCTTACTGGGAAGTGCTTTGACTGGTCAAAATAAGAACATCCCCATTCAGCTTATGGGTTAAATTTCTAAAGGTTTCATTCCCTAGCAGAAAAAGAAAGAACAGTAAGAATGCTGCTATTTATTATGTACTGTATTTAAAACATTAATACTCCACCTTTCCTCAGTGAGCCCATGGCAGCTAGCAAGGTATGTTGAAATAATAAGCACAATTTTAAAAAGAATTTGCTAACAATAAATACAATAGATGGCCACAGTAGATACCTAAATATCCAAGTTCAGAAAAATCCCCACGCAACAAATCTGCATTTTCAAGGGGAGTGTTATTCCCACCCAACACTGGTTCCAAGGTTAGCTCTACTAACATTTGTCTTGTCTGAATTAATATTCAGTTTGTTTACCCGATCCAGTCCATTACTGTCTTCAGGACTCACTGCAATGAGAGGAAAGGAAAAAAGTGGGTATAATTCAATATCTCTATTAAATTGGGATTATATTTGCTGACATATTGGCAGGAAGACTCAAACATATATTGAAAGATATAATCAACGAAAATCAGGCCAGCTATTTACCAGGAACACAATTACAGAATAACATCAGGAACATTATTAACATATTATAATATCTTGAATTTAAGAATTGATAATATAGCAGCGCTGATGTTCATGGACGCAGAAAAAGCTTTTGATAATGTATTCTGGTATTTCCTAAAGAAACAGATTAATGGGTATGGGAGAAAAAATTGAAAAAGGTATTGAAGCAATATATCATAATCAAAGGGCTAGACTGAAAATAAATGGTATGATCTCAGGAAATATTGAAATTTCAAAAGGAACGAGACAGGGATGCCCTCCATCCCCATTATTATTTATTTTGGTATTGGAAATTTTAATGAATAAGATCAGAAAAGAGGTAAAAATAAAAGGGTTTGTAGTGGGGGGGATTATAATGTAAGAGCTTTTGCAGATGATTTAATAATGACAACAGAAAACCCTAAGGATTGTATACCAAAAGCAATAGTATCTATTAATGAATTTGGGCAATTAGCTGGCTTAAAAATCAACTATAAGAAAACAAACTTGTTAGTCAAGAACATGGGAATAGATGAACAAAAAGAATTAAAGGAAACGACGGGATTGGAAATAAAGAAAAACGTGAATTGGTTAACATCAAAATGCATTAATTTGTTTCAGGATACTTATGTCAAAACGTGGACTGACGTGAAAAGAATATTAGAAATCTGGAGCAAGCTCTATCTCTCCTTCTGGGGCAAAATATTGATAGTAAAAATGAACATCCTACCTGAATGATTTTTCTATTCCAAATGATACCTATTATGGGAGGTATGGATTATTTTAAAAATTGGAGGAAAGACATAGCAAAATTCATATGGAAAAAGCCCAGAATGAAGCATAAAATTCTTATAGACAGAAAGGAGAGAGGGGGCTTGGCTTTGCCTGATTTAGAGTTGTATCATGCAGTGGCAGCTCTAACTTGGATCAGAGAATGGATGATCTTAAAAGATACAGATCTGTTGGATCTAGAAGGTGTAGGTACACATTTTGGTTGGCATGCCTATGTGGTGTATGATAAGGTAAAGGTGCACAGGGGATTTTTAGACCATATAATTCGAAAATCATTGTACAAAATATGGGTTAAATAATAAAGACTTGTTAGAACCAAAAACTCCCTGGTGGACCTCACCAGTAGAAGCCATGATTGTGAAGAATAAAAATATGAAAAATGTTTGGACAACATACAAAATATTATTAAAAGAGGAAGATGATAAATTAAAATTGAAAAAAAAATTGAAGACATCCGAATGCATTTAAATGATTGGCTCCAATATTTTCAAATTAATGAATGACTGGGTAAGGATAGAAAAAAGGATTCTCCAAAGAAATATCAAAATTGGAAGAGAAGTTAATACTAGCAAAAGGAAAATTTATATCTAGCATATAACGGCCTCCTTCTCAATTGGGAAATGAAAGAAGAGGAAGTCAAAGCAGCTATGATTAGTTGGCCACAGGATATTGGGCATAATATACCTATGAGTGATTGGGAACGATTATGGAAAAAAGATATTAGATTCACTCTATGTTAATAATTTAAGAAAAAAAACATAATGAAAATGCAGCACAGGTGTACTCAACCCTGGTCAAATTGGCAAAGATATATAAAAATAATACGAACATTTGTTGGAGGTGTAAAGAAGGAATAGGCACATTTATCCACATGTGGTGGAAGTGCAAGAAAATAAGAGAATTCTGGGAGGTTATTTATAATGAAATTTTAAAAATGCTTAAATTCTCCTTCAACAAAAAACCTGAGGCTTTTTTACTAGGTATTATGTCACGAGAAATTTTTAAAACTGCCCGACCTTTATGTATGCGACCACCACAGCTAGGACTCTAATAGCCAAAAATTGGAGAAGTAATAACATTCCCATGAAAACTGACTGGTTAGAAAAAAATGATTGAGTACTCACAGCTTGCAAAATGGGAGTGTAAGCTCTCCATACCTCATGTAGATATTAAAGAACCCAGGAGCAAAGATGGAAGACTGTGGGATCCCATAGGCCAGTGTCCAAGGTGTTGAACAGATATCTTCCAGCACTGCTTCTGGAACCATTGCCCTAGGAAGGACCAGAATCACCCATTATGCCCAGCAAGCTGGGACAGAAGGATCCTATCATTGGTGGTATCAAGAGCGGCTGAAAGGCCCAGGGAAACTCCTGTAGCTAATCCACGGAGGTGACCATCTTATTTTAAAAAACATTCCAGTGCTGCCTTTGGCAAGCCCCACCCAAACGGCCTGTTTCCATCCCCAAACTGGGTCTAATGCACGGGTAGGCAAACTAAGGCCCAGGGTCCGAATCCAGCCGAATTGCCTTCTCAATCCGGCCCATGAACGGTCTGGGAATCAGCGTGTTTTTACATGAGTAGAATGTGTGCTTTTATTTAAAATGCATCTCTGGGTTATTTGTGGGGCATAGGAGTTCGTTCATTTATTTCCCCCCCCAAAAATACAGTATGGCCCTGCCCAAGGTCTGAGGGACAGTGGACCGCCCCCCCCCTGCTGAAAAAGTTTGCTGACCCCTGGCCTAATGTAAGAATGAGATAGGTCTAATCCAGAACCTCCAGAAAAACCTGGAGCTTAGATGCCAGCTATGCACTCTTTGCCTAAGAATGTTAGAAAAAGGTCTGTTCTCTAGAAGGCTTGAGTCTACTTCCTCCCAGCAACTTTACCATGGTGTAGCGTGAGGGGGAATGCATGACCGTGATAAGTACAGTATATCATATTTTAAACTTACTTCTCACTGCTGTCTGATTTTTTGTTAAGTGGGGTAAAAAAAAGGGGGAGCCAGCTTGCTTTGCAGCTGGACTTAGTTAAAATAAGGATTCACAGCCTAATTCCTATGCTTCAACTTGCTGCTAAGGATGGACATTTAAACTCTATTCAACCCATGCATGTGGGCACCTGGAGAGATAAATTGCATTTAAGATATCCTCTCCTACCTATTAAGACCCATCCCACAACATTACCTCTTTTTGACAGGGTTGCACTCCCTTGGAAGGAGCAGGTCTGCAGCTTTGGGGTACTCCCAAATACATCTCTGTCACTAGGTGTCTAAATGTCCTCTGTGGCAAAGTCTGTCAGGTTCACCTGCTACAGCTGTTCCTGGACAGGAATATCCTGACGATTAAACTCCATGCACTGAGACTGGATTACTGCAATGCATTCTCTGTTGAGGCTGCTCTTGAAGCAATCCAGAAGCTCTAGTTGGCGCAGAATGTGATGGCTAGACTGCTGATCTGATGGGAGCACATAGCTGCCAGCCTATGAAATTGTTGCTAAAACATCTGCAATGGCTGCCTATTGCCTATACAGCCAGTTGCAAAGTCCTTGTATTAATTTACAAAGCCCTTTGGGACCACTTGAACCCTTATGTCCCAGCTCAATCCCTGAGATCATCTTCAGAAAAGTTATTGGTCTTCCCCCAAGTTGGCAGCAATAAACTGAGCCTTAGTGCCCTCATCCCAGTCCTGTGGGAACGCCCATCACTCGGCCAGCAGAGATTGGGCAGGTGCCTCCTGTTTATACCTGTGAATGTCTGCTGAAAACTTGTCTGTGCCACCAAGCTTATGCAAGCAGTTCAAAAACCATCTTTCTGTAATAATTGATGTTCTCTGATTTTAAAGTTTAGGGAAGTGTTTTAGTACATATTGATATTGATGTAAAGCATTATGATTTTTACTATGGTGGTATATAAATATTTTTAAATAAATAAGTAAAAGCCATCATTTGCCTCTTGGCTTTTAAAGGGCCTCCTTTGGGCAGAGCACTTCCAAGTGACCAGGATATTATCCTCATTTGCTGGTGTCCTATTTATTGTTCTTTTGTCTGCTTTTGTGCTGCTTTCCTTTTAAAAAAAAATCACATCTTTTTGTTTGCATTTCTCCTTTCTCTTGTCAGATCCTGCTCTAGCTTTTTCTTCTTTTTTATATAGAAAAAAGTGATTATAAACCGTATCACCTCAAAAACGCAGATGAAAAAAATCTCAAGACTTTCATGTTGTAAAATTCTAATTCGATAAAGCAAAAGCAAAGCCCACTGCCACTTGGCTTCAGCTTGGTGCTGGAATAAGAAATAGCGGGCAAGGACACGTTTACCTGAGCCAGGTACCATCGTCACCATCAGGTACCTATTGCTAAAGAGGCCAAGACTAGTCTGAGGCTCCCCCTATTTTGAGATGTAGTAGTAGCCAACGGCCTGTGTACTGTGAAAGCTATACCATTGTCAACCAAAAAAAGGGGGGGTAATATCTTAAAGCGTCTCAATCTCCCCCCTCCCCTCCGCCCCTCTCTGTTCACTGACATGATTTTAGGAAGGATTTAGTATTTAAAAATGATTTGTGCACGTTATAAACGAGTCCTTTTTCCAATACATCTCTCCAGCACGTGCTCTCTGGTTCATGCCCAACGGCTTGTGGCTTGAGGGTAGAGCAAACCATTTTAATTGCTGGAGAGAGAGGTGGCAGAAATGAAGGTTTTCTTCTCGTCCATCATCGAAATAAATAAGAATAAGAATAATAAAATTTTATTTATACCCCGCCCTCCCCAGTCAAAACTGGGCTCAGGGCGGCTAACACCAATAAAATTACAATAAGACATAAAAAAGGCAATTAATTAATATACAGATTAAAATACAATATTAAAAGTTAAAAGTTAAAATGCAGCCTCATTTTAAGTAGTCCATAAATCCAAACCATAAGGGAGGAAAACACAGGGGTCAGACTGAATCCAACCCAAAGGCCAGGCGGAACAGCTCTGTCTTGCAGGCCCTGTGGAAAGATGGCAAATCCCGCAGGGGCCTGGTCTCCTGTGAGAGAGCGTTCCACCAAGTTGGGGCCAATACTGAAAAGGCCCTGGCTCTAGTTGAGGCCAATCTGGCCACCTTATGGCTCGGGATCTCCAGAATATTGTTGTTTGTGGACCTTAAGGTCCTCCGCGGGGCATACCAGGAGAGGCAGTCCCGTAGGTATGAGGGTCCCAAGGCTTTAAAGGCTTTAAAGGTCAAAACCAGCACCTTAAACCTGATCCTGTACTCCACCGGGAGCCAGTGCAGCTGGTAAAGCACTGGATGAATGTGATCCTGCAGCAAGGACCCCATAAGGAGCCTCGCCATGGCATTCTGCACCCGCTGGAGTTTCTGGGTCAGTTTCAAGGGCAGCCCCGCGTAGAGCAAGTTACAATAATCAAGCCTAGAGGAGCTTTTATTTGATTTAACTGGATTTATTGTATCACGAACTTTATTAGTGCTGCTACAAAAATGGTACCGGCCCACCATTCTGCAGCTGATAAAGCGGCTTGGGCGAGCTTATTATTTAGGGAGGAGTAGTGACCCGAGATTTAGCTGGGTCAGCTGCGGTGCCCAGAAAAGCCACAGTCTCATATCAAAGGACTCAAGAGAGTCACGTTAACGAGAATTTTCTTTCTCAGTTTGACTAACAGGCTGCTGGAAAGCGATAAACAAATTTGCTTATTTATCCCTCCCCCCCCCGAAAAGTAAAAATAATATCGCCTCGTCAGGGCCGGAGGTGGGGGAGACGAGAAGGACAGTTAGCAGAGCCGCTGAGCGAAAACGCGGCGTGGAATATACCTTTGCAAGCGGCGAGGAGCCTGGAATACGACAACTTTAAATTATCCACTGAACGCCTCTTCATGTCTAAAGAGATTCAAGTTAACTCTAGTATAGCCTATGAATAATCAGAACTCGGTGAAATATGGGGGAGACATTTAGAGTTCTTATCTGGGGAGAGTTCCCCCCTCACACATGTCAGAAATGGTAAGGCTGGGATTCTACCAAATCAAATAAAGAGGGGGGAAGTTCTTAACTGCTCTCTCACTGATAAATAAATCTCAGTTTTTCTGGGGGACGAGTGTTATTTCTTCCACCTTTTTGGGCCGTAAATTATGGGGAGGCGCTGGCGAGGACGCAGCTATTCGCTGCCTTCGGCTTTTCCTGCTGCTGGCGGTGCGGGAAATGGTACGCCCTGAGGGGCGGTGCGAGTGAAGCCCTGCCAGGGGGTTGGCGCGGGCCAGTCGCAGGGCGGGAGGCGGCCGGGCAGGGGGTGGTTCTGCGCAGCTGGGAGGGAGGAGCCGAGCGATCCCGGGCTTCGGGGCGGGGGGCGGCCATGGGCGGCTGAGGGGTGCCCCAGTCCAGAAGCGGCCTGGGCCGGTGGCCATGGCCGAGGATTACTGGGACTCGCCATTGCAATAGCCGCCGCCAAGGTAAGAAACGCGGGCAGGGGGGGGGGGGATCAGCGTGACCTTTGACCCCTTTTTAGGACTCTGTCTCCCGAGGGATTACCTCTGCTGCCTTGGGATAGGATCACTCACTTTCAAGACATTCGGCCCTTTCTGGACACGCAGGAGATCTGCTCTGACCTCTCGTGTAATTTTCCTCTGGCATTAATTCCGCCCCCCACCCCCAATAGGTCTGTTCGGCTTCTTTAATCCCTGATGCCTGGTCGCAATAGGTGATCTCTGCCATCAGACTGAAGGAGGCTTCACATTGATCTCCTTGAATTCTCTCCTTACACCCCCCCCCAAGCGAGTACTGCGCCCAGTATTTCTTAGCCCCTCCTCAGTATGGTTGGAGCAGATCCTTTCCCCGTCGGACTTCAGGGAGATGCATGAATTAGGGCCGCCTTCTTAATCTTTCCCCAGAGATCCATACTCTTTAGCTGGGAGGTTTGCCCCTTCTGCTACTGGGCTAAACCCGGCAGTAGCCTGCACTTCTTGCTGCTTAAATCAGGGGTTGGAGGTGGATTGTCCTAAAGTTCTGAGCATCTGCACCTTCCTTCCCCGCTTGGGTTGGAGAGTCCTTTCCTCTACTGAGTCCTACCACTCCCAGTTGACTGCCGTGCCCTGAAGGCTCTTCTGGCCCAAGGCTTTTGCCTGGCTCTGACCTCGCAAGGACCTTTTGGGGGACTCTGAGGAGGTGCTTCTGCTTTGCCTCATGGCACATGATTCAGGGACGAGTGGTTTCTTTCTGTTTGGACTTGCTGGGTGATCTTTGCTTTCATGTTGACTCTTGCCACTCGATTTCCTTGGCTTGCAATTGCTTCCCTCACTCTGACCGTGGACCTGGAAATGTAAGGAGGAGTATCTCTGGTAGGATTCGTTGCTTCTCTGCTATTTGGCTGGAGCCATTTCTTTGTGCAAGTGACCAAGTTTCCCTCTTCTCCTTCGCACACCCCCTCACATCCAAATTGGAGAGCTGGTAGTGTTCTCCTCCTGGCCTTTAAGTGGGGGATGGGGGGTGCCCCTGGATTCAGCATGCTCTCAGGGCGCCTCGGCTAGGAAACGGGGTGCAGAAAAGAGGCTCTGCAGGAGGAGAAAGGACAGGGAGTCTCCCTAGGGGATTCTTAGCTCTGTTCAGGAATCCCTGCTGCTCCTGGTGGGATGAAGTTCCTTTGCTCGCTTCCTACTTGAAGACGACCTCTTCATGAGCCTGATGATGTCATGTGGGTGCTTCCAACTCCTCCCCACTTCACGCTATGCTGCGTCTGTGTGTGACTAATAATGCACTGGTAGGCAAATGGGTCCTGTGATGATGCTGTGAGGTTGGCAGGCATCAGGCTTATCTGGGAAGGGATTGGCTTTGGGGCAGCTGCTGGCAGTATTAGCCCTGGAGATGTTTGGTGCAGAGGCCCCTGGGAGGGGGGCTGGTTTTCTCCTTTTCTCCTTTCTGTTTGCCTCCATGCTTGTAACCAGGAGTTCCCTAGAAGGCTACAATTCCCTTCCTGTCGTTCCCTTCCTGACACTGCTGTGCTTGGCTGGAGCTGACAGCTTAGCAGCTACCATGCTTGGTGGCTTGTCTTGATTTGCTTGTCAACCTTTTGCCTGCTCTCTTGTGAGGAAGGTGTGTGTCAGGCATATTTATTGGGAACACCCACCCTCCCCTAAACACATGGGTGCTTGCATCCATGCTAAGGTGCTCCTTTCTACTGCTCCTTTTTTATTTCCCTGCCAACTTGGGCCTGGGCGACCAGCTTTTGGCACTCCGTGGGGTTGCACCGGTGCCAGGTCTCGAGCAGGTTCTGCAGTCAGAGCTGCAATGACAACATCTTAGCTGCCGAGCTGCTTCGGAGAAGGAAGAAAAGCAGAGTGGTGCAACTGGGGAAAGGATGTCAGTTTTTTCTCCCTCCCTCTGAGTTTTTACATTTTTTGGATGTCTTCTTAGATCCTAACCCACTGGAAAAAGATTTTCCATTCTTTAAATGGCTCTTATCTGATCTTTCAGGTATAGCTGCTGTTTAGCTTAGTTTGCCTCACTGCTGAACCCACTGAAAATAGAATCAGAATGGGTCTAAAAAGCCATTTAGTCCCTCTCCTTGCCCCAGTCAGGACAAACCTACTTCCAACCCCAGCTGAACCCATACAAGCCAGATCACAGGCAGAGATCAGGTGAACTGCCTAAAAAGTGCCCCCAAAAGCAGAGAGCCAAGGCAACTTGTATATTTCAGAGGAAGAGACAAACAAGAAAGCCATGGAGAAAAGAACTTGTTACTTCTGTAGCTCTGTGCACCAGAGGATTTTATTATTCTCTTCTGATTTATTCATAAGATGAGTCTTCTCCAATATGAATATTTGTTGCCCTACAGATATTTTGGATTTCAACTCCCATCTGCCTTTGCCAGCAAGGACAATGGTCTGGGCTCTGCTGAATGCAAGGCAACTTGGTGAACTTCACAGTTGAGTGTGGGTTTTGTTCTGGCTCTTGCATTCCCATATCCAATATTTAATATCTTGGCTCATCATGTTATGCTATTTCTATAGCTTTAAAATTATTATTATTATTATTTGAATTATATACTGCCCTACACCTGGGCGTCTCAGTGTGTGATGATGTTTCTCATTCACCTTTGCAGTGATCCTTTGAGAATTTCCCCACTCTGTGGATGGTGAACAGATAAGTTTCTTTCCCAAGGCTACCTAGTGAGTGGATTTTGAACTGTTAAATTTGTATTGCCTATCAGATTGTACTCTATCTTAGCAAGCCTGGAGTAATCTTTCCACCCCCTGGCCTGTTAGCATGCCCTCAGTAGCTAACCTAGATTAGAACCTCTGCCATTCATAAGAATTAGAACTCCCTTGCTATTCTTTAACTGCATTGTGAGCATCATGTGGTGCTCATGGTCACTAAACTGCAGTCCTATACACATTTACTTGGGAGCAAGTCCTGCTGAAGTTAATGTTGCTTACATCTGAGTAGATGTGCATAGGATTGCACTGTAAGGGTGCAGTCCTTGTGTGCACATACTTGAGAGTAAGCCATAATAAACTAATTGGGACTTACACCTCAGTAACTTGGTTAGGATTGTGCTGTAGTCTGTGCAGCTGTGAAGCACATTCTGGGTTGTTTTGGCTCTTGATCTTCCTGGCTTCCCTTTCTGTGTCCAGGAAACGGCCCTGTTAACATTAGGGCCCTGGGTATCCCACAAGCTCACAAAAACACTAAGCTTAGAATCCTGGTAGTTTCAGTTTTCATTAGTCTGCCCCCATTTTGGGTCCCACTGTCTAAAAAAAAAAGGCTTGTACAATGTAATAATAAATAAAATCTCCAAATGGGGAACATGGGCCTGGGAGGGAGGAGTTTCAGTGCCCTTATGTAGCTTCTTGGCCCACCCCCTGGCTAGGGGAATAAATTATGTCTGCCAGGAAGGAGGTAGCCTTCCAGGTATGTCACTGATTTTTGACTGGGGATGGAGAAAGAGAAATTGTGGAATGAATATGCATCTTGCATGATCCCTTCAAGAAACTTATCCCGTTGTCTGTTGCCATCCCAGAATGAGCATGAGCTGGCAATGTAATAGTGAAATAAATATAATACAGGTGGGGACTCTTTCTTGCTTTTTGTCAGAAGTGGAGCTGTTAACAATGTGGCCACCACCAAGATGGCCACCGGGAATGCGTAGAAGCGACTTCCGGTGCCGCTCTGCCCTATTTCCGGTGCCCACACATGGTCAGAGCAGCACCCAAAATGGAAGCTCCCTGGCAGGTAGGAAATCCGTGGGATTTCCGGGATTTTTCTCCATTCGGGAGAACAGTGGGAAACGGATTAAAATCCGGGGGTTTCCCATGAAAAACGGGATACTTGGAAGCTAAGTGACAGCTTAGCTTCTTAACAGCTTAACAGCAACAATAACAACAACAACAACAATCTCACTGCAAGAAAAGGGCACATAGACATTCCGTTGTGGCGACCGTAACCCAGGTTCAAGGTGCCATTTGGCAATTAGCTTACATTTTTGTGTTTTAACACTGCTCCTTGGAGACATAAAATGAATGATTGTCTTCATGGATATGACACCTTACAGCAGGAGTCAGCAAACTTTTCAAGCAGGGGACCGGTCCACTGTCCCTCAGACCTTGTGGGGGGCCGGGCTATATTTTTTTGGGGGGGGGGGGAATGAACGAATTCCTATGCCCCACAAATAACCCAGAGATGCATTTTAAATAAAAGGGCATATTCTACTCCAGAGTTCCCCAAACTACAGCCCGGGGGCCGGATGCGGCCTGTGAGGCTCATTTATGCGGCCCACGATGACCCACTGCCGCCAGCCGCTCTTACTGGCACAGTGTGGTGCGGCTGCCCACTTCCAGGTCAGAAAAGCGCCGGAAATAGCTTGCATGCATGTGCAAGTGTCATTTCCGGCACACTTCCAGGGTGGAGGAAATCCGTGTGCATGCGCACCGACCCGGAAGTGCACCAGAAATAGCGTGTGCACATGTGCACGGGCGCCTGCCCCTCCCCCGCCCGCTGGCCCGCCACGCGATCAGCACGGAGGGCACCGGCCCGTAACCGGGTAAGTTTGGGGACCCCTGTTCTTACTCATTTAAAAACATGCTGATTCCCGAACCGTCTGCGGGCCGGATTTAGAAGGTGATTGGGCCACATCCGGACCCCAGGCCTTACCGTGTTTCTCATATTTTAAGACATGTCTTATATTTATTTTTACTCAAGAAAATAAGCCTATGGCTTATTTTCGGGGGTGTCTTATTTTTTGCCGAGCCCCAACTGAGCGGGAACCGGCAAAGGCAGCAGCCCGCCGCCGACTTGGAGCTCGATGCAAAGCCGTTTGCTCTCCATGCACTGAGCAGTGGCCCTCTCCCTATCTTCCTTCCACCTCAGTCTCTTTAACCTCTCTTTGTTTCCTTCTCGATTTCCCCCCCTCTTCCCGCCCCTGTCCTTCCCTCCCGGTAGCGCACTCAGGCCGCCGCCAGAGCTAGAAAAGGGGGGGGTGCGCCTTCCCCGCCGCGCGGAACTACATCCCCCATCAGCCCCCGGGCCTCCCTCTTCCTGAGTGTCAGTTTCACGCTGCAGCCAGGGAATTTAAAACAAAAGAGACTTCTCTCGCTCTCCCTTCGCCCCCCTCCTGCTGTTGCCACGATCGACTCGTCCTGCTCCTCGCCGGGACTCAGGCGCTCCCTTCACCGTGCCTTTTGCTGGCTTTTTCGCCCGCGCGCGCGGGGGTGACTTGGGGGCTTTTCCATCCCGCCGGATTTCCCCCCGCTCCTGCTTTTTTTTTTTGCCGTCGGCTCCCCCTCCCCCCCCCCCGACTAGCTCTCTCTTTCTTTCTCTCCATCTCCACACCCACTTTGGCGGCCAGGCGGGGTCTGCGCGACAGCACAGCAAGAGCATTTTAAAAAGAAAAAGGGGAAAGAGAAGAGAAGGGGATCTTTGTGCGCCCAAAAGCCACACTGGGCAGAAGGGATCAGGTTACAGCCAAGGAACCGAGCCAAGGAACCTTTGCCGGCTCCCGCGCGCTTTGCCGAGCCCCGACTGAGCGGGAACCAGCAAAGGCAGCAGCCCACCGCCGGCTTGGAGCTCGGCAAAGCGCGCGCTGCTGCCTTTGCCGGCTCGAGCTCCAAGCCGGCGGCGGGCTTCTGCCTTTGCTGGTTCCCGCTCAGTCGGGGCTCGGCAAAGCGCGTGCTGCGGCCCTTGCCGGGTCCCGCTGGGTCGGGACTTGGCGCAGAGTGCCCTGCCATACCAGCATGTCTTATTTTGGGGGGATGCCTTATATTTTTTTGCCTTCTGAAAATCGTGCCATGGCTTATTTTATAGGGACGTCTTAAAATATGAGAAACACGGTAGTTTGCCTACCCCTGTCCTACAGGCATGGGGACCTGGTGGCCTTCCAGGTGTTGCTGGAGTGGAGTGTAACTCCCATCATTGCCCATTCTGCCTGCCCCAGGCAATGGGAATCCATCAACATTCGAAAGGCCACATGTCCCCGTAATTGATAATACCCCGTAAGTGAAAATGCTGGCCATTATCTTGCATAGGATCTAGGAATACAGACTCAAGATAATAGAGAGGTCTATTTTTTGTCAAGAGTGAAATAGAGTCCTTGGGGCAAGTGATTGCTCCATCCATACAGAACATGAGCGGACGTCTTCATTTCCCTGAGAGGGTCTAGTTGCCAAATGCACCAGGGCTACCTAAAAACCCAAGTTCATCTTCTGAGACTCTTCCAGTGCCAGGCTGCAATTTCTGACAGTGATGTTACTACTTAGATTGTTATTTACCCTGGCTGAGTTATTCAGAAGCTTTCTAGATTTAGAGATGGGTGACCAATTGAATCATAGACTCAATTGGTCAAACTACCAGATGTTTCAACAGTACTGATTCATTTCATGGTTGTTTCTTTAAACAAAAGTTTAAATATGGTGGCCAAGGAGCCAAGAGTGTGATTATAGGAGCTCAGGCTATGTCAGTGATGGCGAACCTATGACACACGTGTCAGACGTGACACGCAGAGCCCTCACTGCTGGCACGCGCCCCATCGGCCCATTCGTGCTGTTGTTGTTGTTGTTGCTGCTGTTGTTGTTGTTGTCCCCCCCCATTTGTTCTCCCGCTCCTCCTACAGCTTGTCTTCGCTAGAGCTTGTCTCCGCTGTTAAAACCCAGGTCCTTTTTTGTTGTTGTTGTTGCTGGTAGCCATAGATTGTTTTTTTAGCCTTTTCTGTGCTGTTTTTTCTGGCGCTTTGGCAGACGATGATTGGGTGTAACAGCATTCATTTTTTAACCCGTTCTGTGCTGGGTTTTTTGCGCTTTGGCAGACTACGTTGGTGCTGCGTGTTAGTTCCAGAGAAGGTATTATTCGTCATTTATTTCTGGTTCTCCCCCCCCCAAAGTGCAGCAGCTTTGCCCCCCCCCCAAAAGCAAAGCAACTTTTGCACCCCCCCAAAACCCTCCAACTTTGGTCAGCAGCTCCCCCCAAAAATCTCAACAACTCAGGGCACTTTGTGATAAATAAGGGGTTTTTGGTTTGATTTGGTTAAATAATTAGGTTTCGGTTTATTAAATACAGTTATATATTACAATTATACATTTTTGTTATTTAAACTATAAATATGAAATTATGGTGTTTTTTCTAGAAGTGACACACCACCTGAGTTATGCTCGGTTTTTTGGCAAATTTTGACACACCAAGCTCAAAAGGTTGCCCATCACAGGGCTATGTAATAGCAATGACACCATGTGGTATTAAAAGCTCTTGATCTGAAATACACAAACCCAGGCATTGATGGGATATTTACATATTGCCTCCTTCCTGTTATGTCTCATTTGGGCAAATATGACAAAAGGGAAAGGAAAGAAGGATGAGCAAAAATGCAGATGATATTTCAGAGGGAAAGGGAGCAGATAATGATAGGGGAGGTGGGGGCTCTGCTTGAATATGTCGCATAATGTCTTGACAACTGGAAGGCATGCTTAGAGCCATCTTGAGTCTCGACAAGGATAGCCCAATAGCCCCACGTTGCCAAAGCAGCCAAGAGAACCAAAATAAAAAAAGGAGAGCTATTTCACAGGCCAATTCTTTGTGCCATGTCTCTTCATGGGCTTGGGATGCAGATGTATTGAAGCTTAACTAAAAACCTGTGCAGCCCAGGCAGCTGACCCCAAGGATAATCCCGGAGTGGCCCGTCCATGGTGGAGCCTTTCTCATTCAAGTCCTGATTGAGTCATCTGCTGAGCCTTGATAGGAGAATATCCTAACGGATGCCTTCCTCCTGGCTTCAACTACATCAAAGCCTCCATCCTCATGAAGTTCTGTCCTGTCCCTCTGTTAGGGCTGATGGACCCTGACATAGAATCATAGAATCATAGAGTTGGAAGAGACCACAAGGGCCATCCAGTCCAACCCCCTGCCAAACAGGAAACACCATCAAAGCATTCCTGACAGATGGCTGTCAAGCCTCTGCTTAAAGACCTCCAAAGAAGGAGACTCCACCACACTCCTTGGCAGCAAATTCCACTGCCGAACAGCTCTTACTGTCAGGAAGTTCTTCCTAATGTTTAGGTGGAATTTTCTTTCTTGTAGTTTGAATCCGTTGCTCCGTGTCCGCTTCTCTGGAGCAGCAGAAAACAATCTTTCTCCCTCCTCTATATGACATCCTTTTATATATTTGAACATGGCTATCATATCACCCCTTAACCTTCTCTTCTCCAGGCTAAACATACCCAGCTCCCTAAGCCGTTCCTCATAAGGCATCGTTTCCAGGCCTTTGACCATTTTGGTTGCCCTCTTCTGGACACGTTCCAGCTTGTCAATATCCTTCTTGAACTGTGGTGCCCAGAACTGGACACAGTACTCCATGTGAGGTCTGGAGTACATGTCTTAATGTGCTGTCTTGCTTGCCTCCATCTTGCCCAGGCCAGAAGACCCTTCCACAGAGTTGTTTGGGGATCCAGTGCTGAGCTGTAGGCACACTTGCTGCAACCACAGGCACCACAGGATGAGACTGGTGGGTTGGGGTGTCTTTAAAGTTGAAGAGGCAAGCTCCTGCTCTAAAATGGAATATGAAAAGTGGATTGCTTCTTCAGCATCCGAGGACAACATCAAAGAAACCTCTGACTCTTAATCCTTTCCCTCTCTCTGTGGGCTGGAGGGCAGGAAGGGGTGGGAGTGATCCAGAGATCACTGCCAATCTCCAGACCACAAGCTGGTCTCTGGAGCCCAATCTCACTACCAGCATCATTTAGAGGTGCTTATCTCAATCTGAGACAGCAGGTGCTGCCTGCCAGAGCCAAGCATTCTAGGATGTACACGAGGTGCCCTGGTTGTTGTTCTTCCGTAAGCAAATCAGTCACAAGTGCTGGGCTCTGGCTGTCATCTTGCTATTTGGGTACAGCAGAGGCTAATGGATACTTTAGTTTTCTTTCTGCAGCTTCTCTTTTGGGGCCTAGGGAAAGGGCCATTTGAAGTGCCACCCCCCCCCCTCAGTTTACCTTCCTTGTGTCACTTGCAAGTTGCTATCTCTCTTTCTGTGGTGGTGGAAAGCAACTTGGCTCCTCTCTTGCTAACTCTGAAGCAGAAAGGCAGGGAGTGGGGAAGGAGTGCTGGGTGTGGAGTGGATGTGCTAGTCCACTTCAGGGGGATTGGGGGGGGGTCCTGACCTTCAACCCTAGTCTCTCCTTGGAAAGTGTCCCTGAAGCAGAGGAAGGACCAAAGCGGTGTGGTAGAACATCTGCTTGGCATGCAGAAGATCCTGGGTTCAGTCTCTGGCATCTCCAGGTGGGGGTGGAAGAGGTCCCTGCCTGAAATCCTGGGGAGGAGCTGCCAGTCCGTGTAGAAAGAACGGAGCTGGATAGACCAATGGTCTGGCTCAGTAGAAGCTGTGTTCTTCCTACGCTTGTAAGTGAAACAACTTCTTCCCTCTATGGCATAGTGAGCCCCGTCTTCCAGAGAGAATCTAGCAATTGTGCATATGATCACTTAATCCAGGGTGAGGCGAATGAGGATTCCTCATGCCGGCAAGGAGTGGCATTCTTTGACTCACTCCATGAATCACCATCTGGGTCAGTAACATGGGTCTACCTAATGCAGGCATATGGGGAAGCAGAAATGAAGGGGAGGGGAGGAAGCCTCAACTGATGACAAGAGGCCACCACTGCTAGAAAAATATTGGTTGGGATTGAAAATCCCCACCAACTTTTCATTTCCCCCACCCCATAAAAATACTGATGGTGGCTGGATATTCCTTATATGTGCCCTGCCCTGGGGAATGCTGGGTCTAGGATACATCAGGGGTCGTCTGCTCCATCATGGAGGCCCCCATGACTTGGACAAATGACTCATATCCACAAGGAGCCATGCATGCAGTATTCTGCACCCAGTTTTGTGGGACTCAATTTGAAGTGCTCTCCCTTAACATGGAAGATGAAGAACAGACTCCATTTGAAGATCTCTCCCTCATCACAGTTGATCAGGAATATGAAGACAAGCAGCAAAGTCCTCCGGGAATATGCAGGTGACCTTGGAAGGGACAGCACATGGAAGAATCCCGCCCAAGCCTATGAGGAGGCATGTAGTGGTGATAGGGGATTCCCTACTGAGGGGTACAGAAGCAGTGATCTGTGGGCCTGATAAGACGTCTCGAGAGGTGTGCTGTCTACCCGGGGCCAAGATCCAAGATGTAACAGAACGGCTGCAAGGAATCATAAAACCCATTGACAAATACCCCTTCTTCCTTACTCATAAGTTTAAGGCATATACCCCTTCTTTATGTTCCATGTGGGAACCAATGACACTGCAAGCCATAGCCTTCAGAAGATCAAAAGTGATTATGAGGCTCTCAGCAGGAAGTTGAAGCAATTAAATGCACAAATTGTCATCTCATCTCTCCTCCCAGTTGAACGACGTGGCCCAGGGAGAGAGGGAAAAATAGGGGAAGTGAACAACTGGCTTCCCAAATGGTGCAAGAAGGAACGGTTTGGATTCTTAGATCATGGTCTGCAGTTTCTTGAAGATGGACTTCTGGCAAGTGCTGGGCTGCACCTCACAAGGGTTGGGAGGAATGTTTTTGCCATGAAACTCAAAAACCTCATCAGGAGGGCTTTAAACTGACTTATGTGGGGGAGGGAGACAGTGGTCCTGAAGGTAGGAGTCTATCAAATGCTGAAGATGATCACCCAAATGTCAAGAACCAAATGGAGCAAACAGCACGTAGATTTAGTGGTGGGAAGAAAAAAATCCTTAAATAAGAGTCATGGGGGAATGATCAGTGGTCTTCAATGTCTGTATACTAATGCACAGAGCATGGGAAATAAACAAGATGAACTTGAGCTCTTGGTACAGCAAACTAAATACGACATAATAGGCATCACTGAAACCTGGTGATTAGAATGTAGTAATAGAGGGATACAATCTATTTCAGAGAAATAGACCAAACAGGAAAGGAGGAGGAGTGGCATTATACGTCAGGGATGTGTATACCTGTGAAGAGATCCAGGATTTAAAACTTCAAAGCCATATTGAGAGTATCTGGGTCAAAATTAAGGGAGAGAGAAATAACAGTGATCTCATTGTGGGAGTTTACTATAGATCCCCAAGCCAAACTGAGGACACAGATGAAGCCTTCCTAGAACAGATGACCAAGCATTCAAAAGGAAGTGAGATAGTAGTAATGGGGGATTTCAACAATCCTGATATTTGTTGGATGTCAAACTCAGCCAAGAGCATAAGGTCGAACAGATTCCTCACTGGCCTTGCAGACAACTTTATTGTCCAGAAAGTGGGAAAAGCAACAAGAGGATCAGTTTTTTTAGATCTGATCTTAACCAATAGTGATGACCTGGTTAGTGGGGTAGAAGTGGCAGGATCATTAGGTGGGAGTGACCATGCTCTTCTGTAGTTTATTATACAGCGGAAAGGAGCAACCAAGCATACTAAGACTCAATTTCTAGACTTTAAGAAAGCCGACTTCAGAAAACTTAGGGAAACGCTGGGTGAAATCCAATGGACAGAAATCCTAAAAGGGAAGGGAGTTCATGATGGTTGGGAGTTTGTTAAAAGGGAGATATTAAAAGCACAACTTCAGGCAATACCAATGAGACGGAAACATGGAAGGTGCCTAAAGAAGCCAGGGGGGCTATCTAAAGAACTTTTAAGTGAGTTAAGATTTAAAAGGGATATATACAAAAAATGGAAAAGGGGGGAAACCACCAGAGAGGAATTCAAACAAATAGCCAGCACGTGTAGAGACAAAGTCAGAAAAGCTAAAGCACAGAATGAACTCAGGCTTGCTAGAGAGGTTAAAAGCAACAAAAAGGGCTTTTATGGGTACCGTATGTCCATAGCAAAAGGAAGAACAAGGAAACAGTGGGGTCACTTAGAGGAGAAGATGGTGAAATGCGAACAGGGGACAGAGAAAGGGCAGAACTCCTCAATGCCTTCTTTGCCCCAGTCTTCTCCAAAAAAGAAAACAACGCCCGACCTGAAGAATATGGAGCAGATGATTCAGCAGGGGAAACACAGCCCAGAACAAGTAAGGAGGTAGTACAAGAATACTTGGCTAATTTAGATGTATTCAAGTCTCCAGGGCCAGATGAACTACATCCAAGAGTATTAAAAGAACTGGCAGAGGTGATTTCAGAACCACTGGCAATTATCTTTGAGAATTCCTGGAGAACAGGCAAAGTCCCAGCAGACTGGAGGAGGGCAAATGTTGTCCCTATTTTCAAAAAGGGGGAAAGAAAGGACCCAAACAATTACTGCTGGTGGTGAAGTTGCCTTGCGGAGGGGCATTTCTCGCAGGGGGGGGGGAGCAGGCAGGGGCGTGGTGCCCAGCGCGGGTGGGGGGAGGGGGCAGCCGCGATGTCACCCCACCGGGATCATGCTGCCGGGGGTGGTCTGCTCCCCCCCCCGCACTCCTCTTCCTCTGCCAGTGCCTGCGAGATCTCTGTATCTGCAAAAAAAAAAAAAAACCACAATGTTAAGTCTCCAAGTACTGTACTGTGCTTTCATTTTTCTTATACAAGGAAGTGGAAGTCTTTCACTTAAATGGAGGGGGGGTTGTATGTTCTCTTGGGGGTGGAGGCTAAACTGTCCCCTGGTGCCCTTAGTATCTGGAGTGATAACAATGCTCCCCACCCCCACCCTGCAACTGTGCCTTCACCTGCAACCTGCTTGCTTTATCCCATAGAAAAGGAAGCTGTGAAGAACTGAGTGAGACCCAGTTTGTGCAATTTTCCCATGGGTTCTACTTTTTTTGCTCAAGCTAGACTGCAAAAGAATATTTGGGAGAAGAGGATGGGTTATCAGGAGCTAGTTTTGAATAATAAATAATGAATATAAAAAGTGCCGCTAGATGACTTTGTTCCCTTCTTTTGCATACTGTATTTTAAAACATAAAAGAGAAATTCCTAGGCATCAGTATCTAATTTCCAGGACCTTCCTGGATTCTTAGATGCCTGGAATTTTCCCAGTTCTACCAGAATGTTGAGCCATTTCTCTTAGGCTGCGCAGATCACCAGAAGGGCTGTTTCTGTGGGTTGGCATCTTCTGCCATCTGTCAAGCCCTGAACACAGCTGCCCCTCCGTTTGCTGCTCCCCCTGGTTGGAAGAGCCTTCACTGGTTTTTTTTTAAATACTTTATTAAGGTTTAAGATTAAAATACAGTCCACGCATACTCAAAGATCACAATCATACCAAACATAAATTCAAATATACAAGATCATATAAATTATAACGTACAGAATCATACAAAATCATGTAAGTTATAATATACAAAATCATATAAATTATATGATAGTAAAGAAAAGAAAGAAGGAGGGAGGGAAGGGGGGAAGGGTGTATTGGGAAGAGAAAGGGAAAAGAAGAAAGAGGAGGAAAAAGGAGAAGAAAGACAAATGAAAAAAGAAGAAAAGAAAAAGAGGGAAGAGAGAAAGAGGGGAAACATACATTCATCTTTTCATTCTCATCCAGAAACAATCCGTAGTGATGTTATCTAAACTCCTACTAAAGACTCCCACTTATCCCTATTCTCAGATTTCTCTAGATATTATTTCCTATTACCGCATTCCCCATTAGATATAATTCAATACACGTGTCCAATATCCATTTCATAAGGTATCAGATTAATAGCATTAATAACATTTAAATTGTAAAAAAAAAATATAATAGTATAATAGTATAATAAGATAATAAATTTATCCTTTCCCTCATCTCCATATGTTTTATTTTCTTTTGGCTCAATACGGGGTGCTAGAAGTAGACCCAAGACTTTACCATGGGGCACTGTCCCTTCATGTACTCCCCAAATTTGTCCCAATTTTGCTGAAATTTTTTTTAGAGTGTCCTCTAATTGAATTAGTCAGGTTGTCTAAATCCAAATAACTTAATAGTTTTTCCTGCCATTCCAATATGCTGGGTATTTCTTTCTGCTTCCAATAGGATGCGATCAGAGTTCTCGCCGCTGCTGTTGCGTACAAGAACAATGTCTCATCCTGTGGCTTAATTGTACTATCTGTAATCCCCAGCAGAAAGGATTCAGGGCTTTTCTTTATATTATATTTAAGTATTTTTTTGATTTCTTCAAGAACTTGATTCCAAAAATTTTTAATTCCCTCACAGTGCCACCATGCATGTATGTATGTCCCCGTTTCCCCTCTGCACTTCCAACATAAATTATCTTTGGTCTTATACATATTGTGAATTTTGACAGGGGTTAAGTGCCACCTATAGAACATTTTGACCATGTTCTCTCTGACTCCCTCTGAGGCTGTAAATTTCCATGTTGTTTTCCATAAACGTTCCCATTGATCAACATGTATACTTTTCCCTATGTCAATAGCCCATTTTGTCATCACCTCCTTGCCCATTTCATCTTTGGTTTCCCATTCTAACAGTACATTATACATCTTTGAAATGATTTTGATTTCCGGTTGTATTAAATTCTTTTCCAATAAAGAGGGTTCTTCCAGAAAGCCTAGTTTTTGTTTATGTTCTTTAAATTTACTATGAATTTGGTGAGCCTTCACTGTTAGGACCAAGAGCCAGGGGCAGTCAGGGACTGCTCCACAAGCCAGGAGGTCCCTCGTATCCCTTTGCTTGGAAACCCAAATTGGCTGAAAAGTGGAATAGATGTGTGTTAAAATAATAATAATTGTAGGGGGACTGCGGAAAGCTCAGTGTTGTAGCACATGCTTCACATGCAGAAGGTTCTCTGTTCAGTCCTAAAAGAGCACCTTCCCCAATCTCAGTCCTCTTGGACCCTACAACTGGCAGTTGAGGCCTTGTTGCTGGTGCTACCGCTAGCGGCTGCCTAATCGGTGATGACCTGTGACAGGGCCTTCCTGGTGGTGGCTCCATTTGTGGAATGCCCTCTCTGGTGAGGTGTCCGTCTCTTTCATTACTGACCTTCAAGAGAATTTTTTAAAGGTATTTGATGCCTGAAAGAGGCTGTTCCTGGCAACCCTGAGATAACTATTTTAGAGTTTTAAAAATGATTTTATTATTGATATGTTTGCTGCCCTGGGCTCATTCAGGAGGAAGGATTTCACAGATACTGTACCACAAACTGTACCCCCGATTTCACAGATACTGTACCACAAACTTTTAACACTTGCTTGCATGGAGCTTGCTCCTGAGAGAAGCATCCCAGTGGAGTTGCCATCAGGAATAAACTGCAAGGCCGTGAAGTGATGACTTTAAAAAAATTATTAGGCCCTTATCTGCCTGACAGGATGAAATTGTTGGCAGTAGAACTAAAGGGCCATTTCTCCACATAGGGGAGTATTCAAAAATGGATTTCCGTACTATGTGCTGCATATCTAAATTCAGTCACAGATGGCTTAAAAAATAGATTAGTCAAATTCATAGCAAAGGATCAGCTGTGATAGTGAAATTGAACCTCTGTAGAAGGCAGTATATTGCTGAGCAGCAGATATTGAGACGTAGTCGAGGGGACAGTCATATAACCTTTGTGCCTTATCTTGCATCTGGATGATTCTCTGTTCAGAAGGACAGATTGCTGAATTAGACGGACCTTGGTTTGATTCAGCAAGGCATTAATTAGATTTGTATAGCTGCAAAAGCTGTTGAAATGAAGGGGATTATATATATTTTTACCAGTTTTGGTTCTTTTATTGTGTGGAATTTAATTTCACGGGTGGTGCTGTGGTCTAAACCACAGAGCCTAGGGCTTGCTGATCAGAAGGTTGGCGGTTCGAATCCCTGCAACATGGTGAGCTCCTGTTGCTTGGTCCCAGCTCCTGCCAACCTAGCAGTTCGAAAGCACGTCAAAGTGCAAGTAGATAAATAGGTACCGCTCAGATGGGAAGGTAGATGGCGTTTCCGTGTGCTGCTCTGGTTCGCCAGAAGCAGCTTAGTCATGCTGGCCACATGACCTGGAAGCGGTCTGCAGACAAACCCCGGCTCCCTCGGCCTACAGAGCGAGATGAGCGCTGCAACCCCAGAGTCATCCACGACTGGACCTGATGGTCAGGGGGTACCTTTACCTTTACCTATTTAACTCTCCAAACTAAAAGCCGAACTTCAGGTTCCTGGAGGATGCAAACACAGCTGAGGGCACCCTCTGGCAGACAAGCCCCGTCCCCTCTTTAACTCCTTTAGACTAAAGTCTCTCCATCAAAGGGTCAAGGCTGTTTATCAGAAGACAGGCAGGAGACCAGACTTGTTAGTTGGATAACAGAGGGAAGGGATTCTCTTAATGGGAATCAGTGCCTGGAGTGTGGAAGGTGGAAGGAAACACTGCAACCCCAAGGATATATTTGGCCTTGTGTAGCTGCTGGCTGCTGCTTTCTCGGGCCCAGCTTAGAGAAGATCAGGTATAAATAGGAAGTTTACTGGGCCAGGGCTGGGCTGGGGTGGTGGAACCAGAATGACCCATGCCTGCACCGCAGATGCAGAACATCTTGGAATGTTTTTGTGTGCATTTTGAAGTTGTCTGTGTTGAATTAGGGTGTCAGGGAAGCAAAAACATGTTTAGGTACCAGCCTAAAGTTGTTGCATGATTGGCAGGACTAGGAGAATGCCAAGCACTTGGGGAAGCTAAATATTGAAAACATTTGTCCTTAGTTGCACTGCCCATGTGCTCTTCTGATTTGGTCAGGCTGTATGGAGTGATGTGCTGTATGAATGCTAGATGTGGACTGACCCCAGTGGGAACCAGCCAGAAGCTGGTCTCAAGACCAGATGCTGTAATCCAGCAGCACCCAGAGAGCATCTGGCTGGTTACCTGGTTACCAGCAAAGACTGGAGCTGGAGCTACCTGGCTCACCTGTGGCTCCCAACATGCCTTTTTCACATGCTCCTGAGCTGCACTCTTTTCCGCTGTTCTGCCATAATGCAGCCGCCTTTGCCCACAAGGAGTAGTCATGCTGAATCATGTTGCTCTGTTGTAGTTGGGGGGAAAAAATCCTTCCAGTAGCACCTTAGAGACCAACTAAGTTTGTCATAGGTATGAGCTTTCGTGTGCATGCACACTTCTTCCGATACACTGAAACAGAAGTCACCAGACCCTTATGTATAGTCAGAGGGTGGGGAAGGGTGGTGGGAATGGGGATTGGCTGATAGGAGTGGTAAACCTGTTGATGACTGTTAACGACTGCAATTAGTCTTGCAGGAAAAAGCAAGGGCTGAGTTGCTAAAGAAAGCTTGATCATGTATAATGAGATAAGAATCCAATGTCCAATGTTCTTATCTCATGACCCAGGAGAGCCACTGCCAAGCACTGTAGAGCAGGGGTGGCAAAGCTGCTTGGACTCCAACTCCCACCCCCCTTGACCATTGTCCCTCCTGGCTGGGGCTGATGGGAGTTGGAGTCCAATTGTAGACAGTACTGAGCTTCGTGGTGCGATGCTCTGACTCTGCGTGAGGCGCGTTGCTCTCCGCTTCCTACGATTGCCACCGGGGCCACGAGGGCTCCCCCCCCCCGTCCCAGTCCTCTTTAACGCAGAGTGACAGACCAGGGGGAGGAACATCATCTTTGCTCACAGCCTGCATCCGCGCTTGCTGCCTCCTTCATGGCCCTGGGCGCCCAGCTTGTCACATCGCACTGGCTTGGCCATGCCAGCCTGGCAGAGAGGGAGCCCAGGGCGGCTTAGCCTAAGACGCAGGGGAGGGAATGACCGCTGATCCAGGTTTCAAGGCTCCATCGTGTTCTGCCAGCCTCACTGCCCTCCTCTTAAACTTCAAGGATACCCAGGAAGGTTAGAGGTTGGGAAAATGTAATCGACCACAGCACACACATAATGTTTGTGCCATTTATCTCGAAGACCGGACAAAGCCTTTATTTTTGCTGTTGCAACAGGGTCCTTCCCCTCATGCAGGAGAACAAGGAAGGAACCCCAAACAAAGGTGTCCTGCCCTTAAATAGAAATTTGAAATTGGTTTCAGCCCACCCCCCAGAAGCATCACCCATACGTCAGAGAAGGGGTGTAGCCCAAGACCGCCCTCCCTAAATTCATCATAGGTACATCATGAAAGGGGAGGTCTGGTGGCAGAAATCTGAGCATCCTGGACCCTGCCCCCTGCCCCCAAAACCTAATCAAGTAAAAAAAAAAAGATATTTACATCTCCCTGTTTCCCAGCCAAGTTAATCACACCCTTTTGTCTGGCACTCAGGTATCAGGATGCCAGGGATTATCACTTTAATTCCTGAGACAATGAGAAGGTTCCCCCCACCCCCCTTCTTCCTTGCAGAGGAACGCCTGGTCAGAGAGCGTCAAAATGGTGTCAGTCAGGCCTGTCTTCCTGTGCTGCTTCAGACATGTGCCTGTACACTCATGTACATGTTTATGAACAATTATTATATATATAACCTTAAAATTCAATATGTTACAGTTGAAGAACCTGACCCCCAGCAGACCATCACCTGTGTTTTTCTTAAGCTGCCTTTGGATTCCATCTGTCAACTGAATACCCAGACTGGGCGGTTTCCTTGCACACTCTGGCTCCTGGGGCTATATTTAACCCCACCATTCATTACGGAAAGGCTCAAGAGGCAGATGAAAGCAAGAATACCCCAAAATACAGCTTGTGACCAAACGAGGCCGGTTGAAGCCTCCAATGAAATCATTTCCCTTCTCCTCTTTGTTATGGCTGGCTCTTTGTGTGTATGGTGAGCGTGGACACACACCCTCCAAATTATGCGCTTGGAATGAATTATGCTTAATGGTGTCGCTAGCCAAATTGCCCTGGGGCAAAATTTCTTTCCATCTCCAAATATGGTGAGAAGCAGAAAATAAAACCCATCCTTATACAGAAGGAAGGATTTGGGTCACCCCCCTCTCTCCCTCTCTGTCTCATTTGCCCCCAAATCTAGTGTAAAGTCCTCAAATGGGAATTTTTGATGCCTCAGAGCAGTGGATTTCACATTTTCTCTTTTTTGGGGGGAACACTTTTGTCAGCCTAGGACCCCAAATCTGCTATGGAGCCCCTGTATGTTGCAGAGGAGTCGGGGGGGGGTTGAGGCTGCACATTCTGTTCTCTTATAGGCCTCCTCAACCTCTACATGAACAGAGAGCATGTATTCATATCCCCACCGCTTCTGTGAAAGGGCCATAGCTCGAGGTAGAGCAGGTGTGCCCTGGTTCAACCCCCAGCATCTCCAAATAGGGCTGGAAATGTCCCCTGCCTGAAATCCACTGCCAGTCAGTGTTGGGAATCCTGAGCTTGATGCACAAGTGGCTGGACTCTGCCACTTCCTATGTTTGGGGTTGGGCAAGCTGTCCTTCAAGCAGACTTGTTTGCAGTTGCTAATCTTCTTGAGGAACCTCTTATCAGCTTTCTTTGCAACCTTGTTTGAAATAAAAGCTTGGGAGAAACTGAGTGACAGACGGGGTTGTCAGTTACACAACTGAAATGGCAAATTAAAAGGCTAAAGGGCCCTTTCATAAATATATCCATTTCCAGGTGCTTCTTTGCTCCCAGATTATGCTGTAATCCTAACCTACTTTACCTGCCAGAAACCCCATTGAATTCAATAGGGTTTATTTCTTTGTAGAGGCTCTTAGGGTTGTGCTGGCATCATAGCCGTAGAGGCTAGTGGTGCAGGGAACCACAGCGCCAAGTTCGGGAGGGCGCTGTGGAAGAGGGGGAGGCTGGATGCTCTGCCTCCCAGCATCACCTCGCAGCCCTTGTCGCTGTGCAATAGATGCCATGCAATATTCTGCATTGAATCTGAAGTAAACCACATCGGCCAGCCTCCCCGCCCCTCCGGCCTCCTGTACAAAATCCCAATTTATTTAAAAGTGTGCTAGTTTAATAATAATAAACAAGAAGAAGGCCCTGGTATTTAGTTCACTTTTTAAAAACCATCTCCCTCCCTCTTGGACTTTCTCGCTAATCACGTCTAATGAAAACGTAGAGTTTCCCATTCTTTCAGAGCTGGTGGTTGTGCATGTGGTAGTGGTGGGGAGAACAGTGAAAATATAATGTATTGTCATTAGGAGAATTGACTGCTCTTAATTGAAAAAGGCAACCTGTTTTTAATGGTGTGGTGGTGGAGAAAATTACAGACTTTAGCCAAACATGGAGTCAATAAGGGCTGGGGGGGGGCATTAACCCTAATGCAGGGGCATCGGTGTCAGCTGTCCGGGGTGTGTGGGGGGGGAGGTAGGGAAGCTCCTACCTGAGCCTTGGGGGAAGTGATGCACACCCCCCCACACCCCCACCCACTGCCATCCACGTCCACTCATTTTAAGCATATGGTCAATTCCGCACCCGAGACAAGAAAAGGTTAGCCGGGCTTTTATTGTCTCGTTCTGTTCAGTTCCGTTCCGTTCCATCCCATTCCTCCCTCCCTCCCTCCCTCCCTCCCATTGAGTGAAGTATAGCTCAAGGCAGGGATGAATTTGCTCTTTCCCTCAAAATTCATCCCAGACCCTAAAGGCTATTCCCTCCCCCCCCCCTCGCAGAAGGTACATCAAACTCTGGCATCAGGTTGGGGAGACATATAGGAGTCCTTTTGAAGCCCAAGGCAGGGAGGGCCCTGATCTCTTGCAACTGGCTTTACTTTGAAGTAAGTCCCACTAGGTTCAACGGAGGTCTTTCCTAGGGCAGTGTAAATGATAAAGACTGTATTGCCGACAAGGGGCAGGGAGAAAGCTTGCTTCAGAATTTTGTTTTGCTCTTGCATTCAAACCTGCTTAGGATCGCGCTGCACATGCTTTAGATACACAGGGCATTTTCAATCAACAAGCAACAGGGAAATGTGGGGGGGGGGGCCCACCGGAGGGATCTTTGAACCACGGCGCTAGATAGGCTTAAGACGGCCCTGGCTGTTAAGGGGGCCTGCGGTTGGGCATTCTCGGGGGGGGGGCACTGCAGCTGTGGAAACTTCCCCCTCCTTACCTGCATTCCAGAAGCATGTGGGGACCTTTTCTTTATTTTTCTAGGCATCTGATTGGTAGTTTTCTTAACTTTGTAAAATTCCTTCCCCACATACTTCCAGAGACTTTTTACTTGTAGTCCTTTCACTGTAGTCACCATAATACACAACCCGAGACATAAATATTTTACATGTCTAAAAATACAGTTTAAGACAGATGCATTTTGAATGTGAGTAGCATGTGAGGTGGCTCTTCAAAGGTCCAGGACCCTTGAAGCATTCAGGATCCACAGTGCACTCTTGCTGTCCCTGGATTAGCACCCCCCCAACCATGTAAAAAAATTCCTTCAGTAGCACCTTAAAGACCAACTAAGTTTATATTTTGGTATGAGCTTTCGTGTGCATGCACACTTCTTCAGATACACTAGAAACAGAAGTGTCAGACCCTATATATATACAGAGGGTGGTGGGGGTGGGTGGGAATGGGAGATGGGCTGATGGGAGTGGTAAACCTGTAGATGGCTGTTAATGGCTGCTGATTGCTGCAGTTAGTCCTGGGCTGAGGTGCTAAAGAAAGCTTGATCATGCATAATGAGATAAGAATCCGATGTCTCTATTCATCCCAGGTGCTTCCATGGTTTTAAGCTTGGTAATGATTTCCAATTCAGCAACTTCTCTTTCCAGTCTGTTCCTGAAATTTCTCTGTAATAAAACAGCTGCTTTGAGATCTTGTATAGAATGTCCTGGGAGATTGAAGTGTTCTCCTACTGGTTTTTCAGTCTTATGGTTCCTGATGTCAGATTTATGTCCATTTATCCTTTGGCGTAGGGTTTGGCCTGTTTGTCCAATATAGAGAGCTGAAGGGCACTGTTGGCATTTGATGGCATACACAATGTTAGAAGATGAGCAATTAAATAGTCCTGAGATGGTATGTTGGATGTTGTTGGGGCCAGTAATGATGTTGTCCGGGTGTATGTGGCAGCAAAGTTGGCATCTGGGTTTATTGCAGGCTCTGGTACCAGTGTCCATGTTAAGTCTGGTGGTTGTATTATTGTGGGTGAGGAGTTGTTTAAGATTGGGTGGCTGTCTGTAGGCAATGAAAGGTCTTCCTCCCAGAGCTTGAGAAAGGGAGCTGTCATTGTCCAGGAGAGGCTGTAGATCTCTGATGATGCGTTGTACTGTTTTAACTTGGGAGCTGTATGTGATGACTAGTGGTGTTCTGTTATTTTCTTTTTTGGGTCTGTCTTGCAGCAGGTTCTCCCTAGGTATCAGTCTGGCTCTGTTGATCTGTTGTTTAACTTCATCAGGTGGATATTTTAGTTCTAAAAAGGTTTGCTGGAGATCTCTTAGGTGAGATTCTCTGTCTGTAGAGTTGGAACAGATACGGTTGTAACGTAGGGCCTGGCTGTATACGATGGATTGTTTGGTATGTTTGGGATGGTAGCTAGAAGCATGTAGATATGTTTGTCGGTCAGTTGGTTTTCTGTATAAGGTGGTGTCTATACGTCCATGCTGTATTTTTATAGTAGTGTCCAAAAAATGTATTTCTTGCATGGATTGGTTCATTGTTAGGTTGATGGTGGGGTGAAAGTCATTGAATGTCTGGTGGAAGGTTTCCAGGGTCTGTAGTCCATGTGTCCAGATAATAAAAATATCGTTAATGTATCGTAGGTACAAGAGAGGTTTGAGTGGGTAGGAGTCTAGGAAACGATGTTCTAAATCTGCCATGAAGATGTTGGCATACTGTGGGGCCATGCGGGTGCCCATGGCTGTGCCGCTGATCTGGAGGAACAGGTCATCACCAAATTTGAAGTGGTTGTGGGTAAGGACAAAGTGGCAGAGTTTGGTAGCAAAGTCCGCTGTGGTTTTATCTGAAATGGTGTTCCTTATGGCTTGTAAACCATCATTGTGTGGGATGTTGGTGTATAGAGATTCCACATCCATAGTGGCTAGTATAGTATTGTTAGGAAGATTGTTCAAAGATTGTATTTTCCTCAGAAAATCTGTGGTGTCACGTACGTAGCTGGGAGCACTGATAGCATATGGTTTCAGAACAGAGTCCATATAGCCGGAAACACCCACTGTAATGGTGCCAATACCTGAGATGATGGGGCGTCCTGGATTTCCTGGTTTGTGTATTTTAGGTAGAAGGTAGAAAGTTCCTGGTCGAGGTTCCGCTGGTGTGTTTGTGAGGATCTGTTCTTGGATGTGTAGGGGTAGCTCCTTGACAATCTTGTTCAGTTCCCCAACCATGTGTTATTGACTTTTAAGTGGTTTTTTTTTTTAGCATTGAAATATTTTATGGGCCACCTTGTAGGCAAAGAAGCAGGATCAAAATGATAAATACAGGGTGATTCATAATGAAGTGCACTGTATAGGCGTACATTTTGTTACATCTGGCTTATCCTACATTAAGAGTGGATTGGGGTTAGGATTTGTATATCACCCCGTGGACTGGCATTTCCCCGTCCCCATTCCCTATCAAGTGGGAGTTGCTCATATGCTCACCTTGTGGGTTAACGGTCTATTTTCTTGTTGCCACATGCAGTGACTCCAGCCGTTTCCCCACCATGGATCGGATGAAGAAGATCAAGCGGCAGCTGTCCATGACGCTGCGTGGGAGCCGGACAGCGGAGAAAAACCTCAATGAGCCCATCAACCTAGAGGAGAACAACAGCAGCGATAATGGTGAGTCCTCTCGATTGCCAGCAGCAGAGAACAGGGCATGTGGCGGGGGAGCTCCCCTGATGCTCTCTCTCACATGCCCAGGAACGCATTCAGGAGTGCCATGTCCTGCTCAAAGTCTGCTGCCTACTATGGAACCCTCCAACTTGAAGTATTGCTAAAAGAGCAAGTTTCTGTTTTAGAGAGTAGGAGCTGGGGGGGGGGGGAGTCGAACACTGGGAAGTTTGTTTGCAGTTCGTTCAGGCTGAGGATTTCAGTGGTCAGGTGCTGGGACCTTTTTGCTTAATACTTTTATTTATTTGGAAAAGTTTACAAACTGCTTAATAAAGAAAAATTGTAAGTGTAGCTAACTCAGTGCATACATCATACAGACACTAGTGTCTCCTGGTGGTTCCTCAGTCCCTGTCTTTCTGCCTTCATACGTTCATTGTACTTTTCAGAGAATTTCTGGTTCAAGGTTCTAACTTCTTTAAAAAAACCTTAGAAAAGAAATTGTAGGAAGATACAAGTAGCTTAACGTGTGCAAATATTACATAATTGTTTTCAGTCTTGTTGGCGTTGGGTAAACTTTTCCTATCAGAATTTGTAATTAGCTCACCATGTTACAAACTCAGTCAAAAGTCTGCTGCCGTTGTAGCCTCTGCTAGCCGTACTCAGAGTATGAACCTGAGTTAGTCCTGTCCATTAATTATGGTGCTGGAGGAGACTCTTGAGAGTCCCATGGACTGCAAGAAGATCAAACCTATCCATTCTGAAGGAAATCAGCCCTGAGTGCTCACTGGAAGGACAGATCCTGAAGCTGAGGCTCCAAGACTTTGGCCACCTCATGAGAAGAGAAGAATCCTTGGAAAAGACCCTGATGTTGGGAAAGATTGAGGGCACTAGGAGAAGGGGACGGCAGAGGACGAGATGGTTGGACAGTGTTCTTGTACATGAGTTTGACCAAACTGCGGGAGGCAGTGGAAGACAGGAGTGCCTGGTGTGCTCTGGTCCATGGGGTCACGAAGAGTCGGACACGACTAAACAACTATAACAAACAAAATTAATTTCAGGGAGTGCTCTGCTCTGCTCAGGACTGACATTGGATGCAGCCTTATCTTTTAATTCAAGACCTCAATGAATGTGCCAATTCCTGAGAAAGTAGCGGACATAAAATGGTGGTTTCCACCAGGCTCGCTGGTCTCAGGGTCATGCATCTCCACGGACCCTTCTCTGACTAGCTGCTTTCTTGCATGCTCTGTTTACTAACCTGGAGAGGAAGCAGGAACATGCCAGTGCCACCACGCACTCGAGTCTAAAGGTTTACTGGTCAACAAACCAAAAGGAGCAGCTTTTCAGTGTGATATGCAAGAGAGATCTTGACCACAAATCAAACAGCTGGATCAGAAATGAACACTGTATGAAAAGGAAATGTTGAATCTGCCAGGTAGATACTAGTCAAACGTGATAGGGCTTGGTTTCAGATCCAGCCTTTTAAAATGTTTAGTTTAGGGCAGTAAAAGACTAACATAAAATGGGACATTCACATTTCCTTCAAAAAAATAAAGGGGTGGGTGGGTAGCAACCAACACCAGAGCATGTGAAAAACAGTGGTGTTTGGAAGCTTACGGTAGTCATGCAGACCATGTAGGCACAGAGAATATAAACTAACCCCTAATCCATTTGGTTTTGAATTACAGAAATATTAAAGTTTGTTGACGCAGGCTTGTTACTGATTTGGGAATTAGGCATTTAATAGATTCCACTAAACAACCAATTTCAAGTTTCCATGAGTGTTAGCCATCATAATTCACAAATGATTTATCCAGTGCTTTTTTCTGGGGGGACGCAGGAAAATGAGAGTACCCCCAAACATTTTTTTTAAAGCACTGGATTATCCTAAGAACAAAGATGTGGAACCTACAGCCCTAGATGTTGCTGAACTCACAACTCCCATCAACCCCAGCCAGCAGGGCCAGTGATCAAGGATGATGGGAGTTGGAGTCCAACAGCAGCTTCCATTTCCCTGCTTCAGAAAGTACTTGGCAAGAGCTTCCTGTTCTTTGCAAGGATCTTGGCAACCAGAACTAGGTGGCCACTGGGAATTGGCAAGGGGCCTTCTCTTCTGCCCATAAGACTGCACCGCCTTTGCTAGAGGGTGACAATGAAGGGGAAGTGGGAATAGGACTCATCCACTGCCTTCCACAAATCTCCTTGGCAGCGTGACATCCCCTCCTCCTGGTTTTAGGAATTGCAGAGAACGCGGATGGATTCAGCAGACACATGGGAGCAGGGAGTGTTTCTCTCTGTTTATGCTGAGCTTTGGTGTCGGCAGAAGCAGCACCAAGAGGCTTTTGGCTGCACTGAAGCCCAGTAAGAGGCCTTCACTCCCATCTTGCAAATCCTCTGGCAGTCAGAGGGAGGGAAAGACCACAGAGAATGGCTAGCTACTGATCCAATCACTGAGCACTGAAAACCAGGAGGAAGGGATGGAGAAGAGGGATAGTTCCCCTTGAGGAAAGAAGAAGGAACTGTGAAGAGGGGGTAATCCTGACCACCAGAAGTCTCTCATAGGTGTATTCAGATTATAGTTGTCTTTGCCATTTTTAGGTTATCTCTGTCATACTGCAGACTAGAAACTTGTTGGTTTTCTTTTTTAAAGTTTAACCTGGGGATTCCAAGGTATCTGCTAGGTGCTCCAGAGACCACACTAGAAAACATTCTTGATTTTAAGCCATATAGTCACCTGTCCCTGCCAGGTAGAGTAAAGGCCTTGATGTGGCTCTGGTATCAGATGCTGGAAAGTTGGGTCCTCAGTTGTGACGGATCAGGTGGTCATTGGGGTTCATTATAACTGTCCACCCCACTCCTCTAATATTGAAGTGGGGATGTCTCAGGTTACCAGAGCTGTGGGGAGAAGGTTGTCCCTCTCAGGTAAGTCCTTCCTTCTTTCCATTATGCCCCTTTCATTCCACTTTAAGTTTGATTTCCGTTCTACTTTGATTTTTCTTTTGTTTTTCCTTCCTTCATATTTTTCTCTCTCTTTTTCTTCCCTTCTTTTTGTGTATCTGCTTTATTTCTGCCTTCCTTTCGTTCTGGTGGTGTGACTCCCTTTCCCTCCCTGCCTCTTTATGCATATTGCTTTCTCTTTCTGTCACCTTTTGCCATCTGTGCTTCTCTTCCATTGTGTCCCAACTTTCTCCCTCCCTTTGGAGTGTCTGCGATTCCTATTTACCCTCCTCCCTCTTTATATCACACTTTCTTTCCTCAATCCCTTAAACTCTCCTTTGTGGTTGGGTGGCGCAATGGACATTTGGGGGGGCTCTTTCCCCAATGCCAACGCTGCCGCTGCCTCTGCTGCTGCTAACTGCTGTGTCCCCCCCCCCAATCCTGCTCCATCCCACTGCCCGCTTGACTCTCTGGCACCTCTCATAACCCTTGTATCACCTGCCCCATCTGGCTGTCCATGTGTGGGCTTCTCTCCCTCCCCGCTTCCCTCCCCCCAGGCCCCACAGGGAAGAGCGTGCGCCCCAGCACCTCCCGCAGCGTCCACGCCCTCCTGCACCGCTACGCAGGCTCCTTCCGCAGGCCCCGACTGGCCGTCAGCCGCAGCCTGAGCACCCACCTCAACCGGTCCGCCCGACTAGGTGACTATTGCACCTCCCACTTGTGCCCAGGAGGGCTCCTTGCTGTGGGCAGGGGCTTGGCCAGTGCTGGCCGGTTCAAAGGAGAGCCTTTTTGGAGTCCCACCTGAAATCCTTCCAACCTGGGCCTCTCGTCACTAAGCTGGGCTGCATCAGAGCTGGGAATCCCTTGAACAAGAAGTCTGGGGAACCCTGAGCCTTTCATTTCTGTTTCTTGCTTCAGAAGGCATTTGGTAAGGGTGCTGGGAACCAAGGCTTAGGGGCCTTATTCCCTGGGAACTTGGTTTCAGGTGCTAGCTCCTTATCAACACAGATCTTAAGATTTGTGTCTCAGTATTGCGTCAGTTGCCAGTTTTGACCAGATGGAAATGTTTCGGTTTCATCTCAGTTTCACAAAGGCTCATAGGGACAGGGCTGTGGCCCCATGATGGAGCCTGCCAAAGCCCCCAGCATCTCCAGAAGGACTGGAAGGTCTCCTGTGGACCAGCAGAATGACTTGTTCTGAAGCGGCTTCCTGTCCTTCTAGATCCCCAGGAGTGAAAACTCCCCAATCTCCACCTTTATGAGAGTCAACCAAAATGTTAAAAAGTGTGACAGGCTTTTGCATTCTTCTCAGCTCTTTATCAGGTAAGATGTCACACAGAGCAGGGTGGTGTGACGTGAAATGGAAGTGAAACTGACACGAAACCAACATAACATATATCTGTTTAATTTTTTTATTGAAAGTTTATTAGACACAGGTTATAAGGTCGCTGTTAGTATTTAAAACATGTTCAGTGCCTAGAGCAGGGATGGGGAACCTCTGGCCCTCCAGATGTTGTTGGACTACAACCCTTGGCCAGGCTGACTGGGGGGGATGGGAGTTTGGAGTGCTGCAATACCTGGACAGCCACACTTTTCCCATACCTTGCTCTAGAACCTTGGGTGTGGAACCGGGTCTGTCACCTGTCTTGGCCATGAACTCGTTACATGACATTGTGCAAGTTTCTGTTGTCTGACTTATCAACCATAACAATCTATTAAAAAAATTAAAACCACCGGGTACTTAAATACCATACTGGGCTATAGGGGGATTTTCTTATTAAAATATGATACTTTATAACACACATGGTCAAATCGTGCCAGTGGGTATTTTTAAAAATTGGATTGGGGTGAGAAAGGGGCATGTTATTCAAACCAGCGAGGTCTTGGTCTACGTAAGCAGCAGACCGGGGGGGGGGGGGGCTGGAGGGAGTGGCTTTTGAATGGTCTAACATGGAAAAATTAACTGAAAACAGAAAACAGATACATCAGGAAGAAACGTTCTAGCCCAGATTTTTGCCTCCTGCACTGATTTTCTGTTTGCGAGGAGTTTTAAATGTACGTAGGGGAGTATTTCAAAATGTGACAGCCCAATTTAGAAATCTGTTACATTAAAGACCAGACCTTTTTTTTTTTTTGGCTTGTGGGAGGCCAATTGTGGTGACAGCCTGTCCCACAGAATAGACATTTTTTGCAAAGGTGGGGGGCAGTGGGTAGGTGGCCATGAAGGGAAGGTGAAATGACATATTGAGAACCACGGGAGATCCTTGAGGGGTATTAGAGGGAGTTGCTTGAAAAGAAGGTTGTTAATTTCCCTGCCTGTACTATCTCCATCTCTCTGTGATGCAGAAATTGTCCACGAAGACCTCAAGATGGGTTCAGATGGTGAGAGCGACCAGGCGTCAGGGACATCATCTGATGAGGTGCAATCTCCAGTCCGAGTGCGCATGAGGAACAACCCAGCACGCAAGATCTCCACTGAGGTGCGAGCGTTAAAGATGGGCGTGGAAAGTTCAGGGCAGCTGTCACTGAGGGGCTTTCTCCATCTCCCTTTAGCGCAAGTCACTTTTTAGAGAGGACCATGGAAGGGATGTATAGAGATGGCTCTACAGTGGTACCTCGGGTTACAAACACTTTGGGTTACAAACTCCGCTAACCTGGAAGTAGTACCTTGGGTTAAGAACTTTACCTCAGGATGAGAACAAAAATCGCGTGGCAGCGGTAGCAGGAGGCCCCACAAGCTAAAGTGGTACTTCAGGTTAAGAATGGTTTCAGGTTAAGAACGGACCTCCGGAACAAATTAAGTTCGTAACCAGAAGTACCACTGTATATATGACCCACACTCATTCTCTCCCCCCCACCCTAAAAAAGCCAGGAAATAACAAAGTCTGCACCAAGAAATCTTAAACAAAATACAGTAGTGCCTCGCTAGACGAATGCCCTGCTCGACGAAAATTTCGCTTAACGAAAGGATTTTCTGATCGGAGGTTGCCTCGCTGTACGACGAGGTTTTCATCGTGCGAAGCGTGGCCATAAAATCCTCTGATCAGAAAATCAGGGCATTCATCTAGCGAAAGGGGAACCAGCTGTAGCAAGGGAAGAAGGCTGCCAGCGCCTCTCAGCTGATCTTCCTTTGCCTTCTTTCCTTGCTGCAGCTGGTTGCCCTTTGTGTTCCGTTGGTCTCTGCCCTGGCAGAGACCAGCGGAACACAAAGAGGAACTAGCGGGGGAGAAGAGGAGGGGGGGGAAGAGGAACGAAGGAAGGGAAAGCAGCCCTTTCTCTTCCTTCCTCTTCCACAATTCCTCTCAATTTCAAATTCATCTGTTTTTGCCTCATCTCAATCAAAGCTAGGTTATCAAGCATTTGTTCATGCGCTTTATCCAATTCTGATACTTTTTCTTTTACCTTCTCTGTTTCTTTGACTCACGCACCTCCTTCTGTCTTTTCTTCACCGTCTCTTCCATTCTCTTAGATCTTACTGACAAATCATTTATCTTAGTTGTGAGTTCACCCACTGCTCCCTCAATTTTTTTTATCAATTGTCTCTTGTACTTCTCCCAATTTTTTCTTCATGCATTGTTCATTTTGTTTAAATTCTTCTTTAATTTTCTGCCATAACATCTCCAAGTCCTTGACTTCCTCTTGTTTTGATCCTCTTCTATCAGATGGTGTTCCTGTTATTTTATTCCCATCTTTTCCTGCCATTTTGGACTTAAAAAATTATATATATATTACAATAACACAGACTGCCTCTAAAGGGATTCTCGGACTACCAAATAAATTTTAATTTATAAACACATGTAATGTCAAATGCTTTCTTCCAGATGGCATTCTACTAACACAACATTAAAAGTCCAACAATTTTACAGTTCACCACTGGATGGCAGCAACCCTCCCTCCCTCCAAAGGTTTCGTTTCCTTAGTCCAAAAGTCTAAAATCACTGTCTAATTCCAAAATGTCTACGCTTTGACTTTGACCACTTGTTGGTCTAATCCACAATATAGGAAACCTGTAAATAAAAGCCAAGTCTCGCTACTCTTCCGCCACTTACTGGCTGAATCCAAATAGGGAAGTCACAAGATAAATTTAAATGTTAAAAAGCAAGAAAACCAAGCAGGATCCTGTCATCTTCAGCCATTTGTAGGCTTAATTCCACATCAATCTCCCCAGACTCAAAGGATTAAAAAACAAGAGTGCAGCTTGAAAGTTTATAGTCTAATTTGCTAATTAAATCCGCTTCTTCTCTCCCCCTTCTGCTCAAATGCTTCAGTCAGTCTTTTCAGTTCACCCTCTCCTCACCAACTTTAGATAAAGGTAAAGGGGCCCCTGACCATGAGGTCCAGTCGTGTCCGACTTGGGTTGCAGCGCTCATCTCGCTCTATAGGCCGAGGGAGCCAGCGTTTGTCCGCAGACAGCTTCCGGGTCATGTGGCCAGCATGACAAAGCTGCTTCTGGCGAACCAGAGCAGCGCACGGAAACGCCGTTTACCTTCCCGCCGGAGCGGTCCCTATTTATCTACTTGCACTTTGACGTGCTTTCGAACTGCTAGGTGGGCAGGAGCAGGGACCGAGCAACGGGAGCTCACCCCGTTGCAGGGATTCGAACCGCCGACCTTCTGATCAGCAAGCCCTAGACTCTGTGGTTTAACCCACAGCGCCACCTGGGTCCCACAAAGGTAAAGGGACCCCTGACCATTAGGTCCAGTCGTGACCGACTCACCAACTTTAATTACTGTTAAATACTACGTTGCCGGCAGATATCACCTCCGGGCTGAAGTTTTAGACGTCTAAAGTTCCCCAGTCGAACTGCCGGGTCTCCCTCACCAGAGAATAACAAAGTAACACCGGGCTTTGTTACAAAGTAACACCGGGCTTTGTTGCATGACTCACTCAGCAGGCATTTTCACTTTCTGCTGTCCTTCTCTGATTTCAGCTCTGCGCCATTTTTCTCCCCGCTGTCGGGACGGACTCCCTTTTTTCGCCCCTCGGCTCACCAAACTCGTACTTTCTCCAAAACCAATTTTCCAATCTCCTTCTTTTAGTCCGAATTCTATTATTTTGGAAATTCAGTGCTTTCCATCCGAAGCCTGAGACTGCGCTTTGCAGAGCTAGTGGTCTTTCCCCTTCGTGCCCACAGCTCAATCCTGTCCCTGGATTTACAAATAAAACCCCGAGAACAGGAGAGCAGTTTGGGCACTGCTGGGTGCCAAGACCCTCAGGGTAACCCCCCTCCCTGAGGTTTCGAGGTCCGCAGAGCCTTTGCGTGACCTCTAGATGCCCCTCAAAGCTCAGAATTCCCCGGAGGGCTATTCTGCGCTTCTGAACGATGGCCGTGCTAAACCGGAAGTCTCGGGATATCCTTTCCTAAGATACCCAATACACTTCTAGTTTTCTCTCTCTAGAAATTTGTAACATCTTTTTTAACTCATCATGGATACATTCCCAGAATCTTTTAACTTTTTTGCAGCCCACCATACATGGATCATAGATCCTCAGCTGGCATTTTTAACCTTCTGTGATATCAGGCAGGTAAAAGTCACACCATGCAGCTGAATTATCTCCTAATGCTCTGAGGAATGCCTGTGTGAAAGCCTGATTCATAGAATTGTAGAATTGGAAGGGACCATGAGGGTCATCTAGTCCAACCCCCTGCAATGCAGGAATCCTTTGTCAATGTGGAACTTGAACCCACAACCCTGAGGTTAAGAGTCTCATGCTCTGCCAACTGAGATATCCTGAGGCGTGCCCTTCAGAAGGGAATCCTGCAGAGTGGGCACAGCAACAGAGAAAGCCCTCAGAACACAACAGCCTTCATTGAGGGTTTACAAGCTCTAGTTCTGCCTCCAGAATTTGGATCCCATTTTCCACCCCTCTCCAGGACATTAACAAGCGCCTGTCACTTCCCGCTGATATCCGCCTGCCCGAAGGTTACCTCGAGAAGCTCACTCTGAACAGCCCTCTCTTTGACAAGCCCTTGAGCAGACGGTTACGGAGAGTCTCTTTGGTAAGTCAGATTTAAATGCAATTTGTTCATTTGGGTTTTCTTCATAGTGCCCCTCCCCAATGACATAGTTCTCTGGGTGGTTGGCCAAATAAAACAATAAAACACAATATTAACAGTATCATGAAAACAATGACTGTGTACACATTTTCAGCAGGGGGGGAATGCTGAAATAAAATTCACAGTAGAACTAAAAATACAAAATATGCAATCACTGGGATCAAAATTCAGGTTGGAATTCGCCATTGTGCTTTGTGGGTCTGCATGTGTGCAAAACAGGACTTTTCACCCTCTTCCCTGCCCTGCCCTATTCTGGGGATTCCCCCAATCCTCTACAGCAGATTTAGGGGGTGTGGGGCAGCAGGTGGTGGGGAGTCCCATTGAGCAAGGGGGCCTCATTTTGCGCGCACAGCACCTCCGTTAATCCAACTTTCAGATCTTTAAAGATCACAGATTATGTTGGGATTCCGGACAGTATAGAGTTAACACTCCAGGAGGCTTTCTGGTTCACTGGGGGCCATAGCTGCCAAGTTTTCCCTTTTCTCGCGAGGAAGCCTATTCAGCATAAGGGAATTTCCCTTTAAAAAAGGGAGAACTTGGCAGCTATGCTGGGGGCCTGCCCAGATTATCCAGGCATTTCTCCTTTGTTCTGAGTTAGTTGGTTTTGGTTTTGGTGAGAGAGAGAGAGAGAGAGAGAGAGATAAGCACTGCAGCCATGCAGCTTGCTTCTGTAGGATTTTCTGTTCATTTATGCTTCTGAAATAAAGACTCTTGTTAGAATAGAAGCACTGGTGTCGAGCTGTTCATTGGAAACATCACTAAGACACAGACAGCTGCCACTTCTTGCTGCGTTTTGAGCTCTGCATCGTCCGACAAGACAGAAGTGTGGCTGAGCGCTAAGGAGGCGTGTAGGGCGGCCATAAAAGTCGGACCAGGTCATAAATCAAGCTAATTACAGTGCCGGGTAGAATAAAGAAAGTCATTCACCTGGCGCCAGAAAGATTTTAACGAGCACCACCACTGAAAAGGCCCTTCTCCTAATAGCCGCTTTCCTTGTCTCACATGGTGGGGGGTCTCTGAAGAGGTTTGGGCAAGTGTGTATGGGAGAAGGCAACCTTTTGGTCACCTGGCCCCATGCCATTCAGGGCTTTAAAGGCTAAGACAAGTACTTATAGCCTTTCACTGCAGTAGGAACAGTGACCAGGAGCCCCTCCCAACTGGGGTGTGGATTCTGCAATGGGTCATTGAGGCTGGAATAGTGCTTTAGAGTCACATTCATGCTTTCCCAGAGCTCCCACCTCCTCGCCACCTTCTCTGCAGCACAAAAAAGGTGGGATAAAGTCTCTACCAGACTATAACCGTCCTCCTGCTATGACGAGCACAAATAATTCTGAAGGCGTTGAAGGGGTGCTAGTGCAGTAGGGGCCCCCTGGCTGGAGAAGGGCAGCCCCTCCCACCCTGACTCTTTGTCTTTTCTTGTGCAGTCGGAGATTGGCTTTGGGAAGCTGGAGACGTATGTGAAGCTGGACAAGCTGGGAGAAGTGAGTGCCCTGACTGCCGTCGGGAAGGCGGAGCTGAGAACGAATTCCAGTCTAGAACACACTTGGGATGGCCACTCAGCTAGGCTTGCTTCATCTCAGGGCACCTGGGACAGGGTCATTCTCACACTGATTTGAATATCTTTCTCTCTCTTTAATGTATTGATTTCTACTTTGCTCTTCCTCCAAGTCCAAGGAGTGCAGAGTGGTGTGCCTAATATCCTCACAACAACCCTGTGAGGTAGAATAGGCTGAGACAGTGTGGCTTGCCATAGGTCAGGGAGCTTTGTGGTCTGAGCAGGGATTTGAACCCGGATCTCCCCAGCACTCAACCCAGGACACCACCTTGGCTTAGCCTTAGAGCAGTAAGCTTGGCCAGTCCAGTGTAGTTGTTCCTTTATCTCCATGAGACTTCCAGCTCATCTTAGTATCACTTCTCACAGTGGATTTGATCTGGTCAACTTGGGAGGGTTCCTTTAGTTCTGTGGATTTAAGAGTTCCTGGTTCAAATTCCAGAATGGCCTTGGGGAGTTCCCTTCAGTGACCCATTCTTTCCAGCATATTCGTTCAGAACATGTTAAAGCACATGGAATCTGTTTTTTTCCGGGATTGCCACTAACACCCTTATCCAGAACTTCTTGTTGACCCATATTTCTTGTCAGCCTCAACCCTTTCTTCTTTAAAATGGGCCAATTAATGAATCCATCATAGGGCTCTTGAGAGAAGGGAATTGCATTAACTCCACCCAAGGTTATGAACTCAAGAGTAAATCATGCCTTTCCAGGGCAGAGAGCTTTCTTCCCCTAATCAGACCAGTCTGGTGTTGAGAACATCTTTCTGCAATTACATAGAGGAAGTTTTGCACTCTGGTTTTTGTGGTAAAATTTATTCTTTGCAGGCACGGGGGCATAACTAAATTGCAGGGCAACTTGGGACTTGGAGGAGAGTTGGGGTGCGAGGCAAGTTGATTAGAGGTTGGGCATTGGGCTGCTATCCTGAGCTCTGTCTTTGCTGCCTTAAGGGGACGTACGCCACGGTCTACAAGGGGAAGAGTAAACTCACCGATAACCTGGTGGCCTTGAAGGAGATCCGTCTTGAGCATGAAGAAGGAGCACCTTGCACAGCCATTCGGGAAGGTACATCAACTCTTCCGGAAATCACAAGGGTCAGCCACTTTAAGTGGGTTCTGGTCCCTTGGGGAACTCTGCCCTCAACAGACCTCTTCCTTCCTTGCGCCCAGTCCAAGGGATGGCCCTGGCCGACAGCGTCCTGCACCAGTCTCAGGTTTGCCCTTGTAGAACTCAAGGCAGAGGAAGGCTCTGCCTCTCTTTGGCTCTTGCTCCATCTTCTGCCTGTCCCAGAGAGCAGCTGCAAGAATTCCACAGCCAGTGGAAAGTGGAAATGGCTGCAGACGTTTGGATGAGCCAAACAGCTGCATCCATGAATGGAGGGGGTCCCAGACTGAAAATGCAGGTGAACACAAAGACTCATCATGAGATATTTGCATTGAACAGAAAAATTACTGTAGCAGCCAGAAGTCCAGAGGAATTCATGTTAGGGCAGTAGAGACTCTGGGTTAAGTCAGATGTGGCCAACAAGAGGAATATCACCTGCAGTGCTCTTATCATTTCCTTTGCTAGTGTAGTTCAGGGGAGCATGCGCAGCCCTAATGACATGCGCACACACACCTTTCCCATGCTCAGGAGGGAGGAGGGATCAGTGGGCTTGGGGAACTCTGAGGTTAGCAGATCATTCAGTCAAAGAAGCATAAAAGCAAGGCAACAAATCAAAGGAACCAGTGTTGTTAGAACTAGGATAACATTCATCTCTAGTCAAAGTACTGAAACCCCTCCTCTTTAACACACAGAGGTATTCCATATAAACTGCAATTGTCAACAAACTTACTCCACTTTAGCAAAAATATATTTTCCTTATTGCTGTTTTTATATTCTTTCTCTAAGTCTAATTAAAACAGGTTAGTTTTTGCCATTGTTACACAACTCCACACCTTATTATGCCACAATTTAAAAAAACCTTAGGGAGCAAAGGAAGAGAGGTCTGGACAGAAAGAGAAGGATCCCTGTGCTCATGTGTGGTTCACATGAAGAGGGAAAGAAGACGGTCGCAAACGTACACACAGCCAAGGGAGGTCATTTTCTGATTTGTAACCAGATCTCTTTGGCCCTCCAATCTCAGCCAGTTCCCCTTCACAGCTTTACCTGCCTCACTAGGACCCAGTAGGTATGTAGAGGGCAGACCCAAAGGCCCACCCACCCAGTCTGCAGGGAGCAGGAGGAAGACGGACTCTGCTGCCCTTGGTGAGGCTGAGCGAGAATAAGAGGAGAGGCAGGGGAGCTGCAAACTGGCACACACAAACCCACACTGGCCTATGTAGAGGAAAGCAAAAGGACCCACCCCAAGCAGCAGCAAGTCCAGAGCAGTGGATCATGCAGGGACACAGCAGATAACCTCCTCCCTGGTGGGGGCTTTAGGCTCCCTGGAGCTTTCATGTCGTGTGCTTGCTGTTCTTCTCCCGAAGCCCAGAGTTTGGGAATGGCTCCACTAAACTGTTGCAGGTCCCACAACATGCCTCTCTTTCTCTGTTTTCTAGTTTCACTTCTGAAAGATTTGAAACATGCCAACATTGTGACCCTGCATGATATCATCCATACAGAGAAATCCCTCACGCTTGTCTTCGAGTATTTAGTGAGTAAACGGGCGGGCATGGGAACTGTAACTTATACTTCTTTATGAATGAAAACATCTCAAATTATTTACGACTGAAGGCTGAACATTCAGAAAATCTTTCGCTGGGGCTCAATTAGTGTCAGCCCCTTCTGTCAAGAGCTTGGGTCCTTTCCATGGAGGTGCAGGTTGCAACCACAGCCAAGGTGGCATTTTTTCGTCTCCGCCGCATTAAGCAGTTGGTCCCCTACCTTTCTCAGCCTGACCTGGCCACAGTGATCCATGCGATGGTCACCTCTAGGCTTGATTATTGTAACTTGCTCTACGCGGGGCTGCCCTTGAAACTGACGCAGAAACTCCAGCGGGTGCAGAATGCTATGGCGAGGCTCCTTACAGGGTCCTTGCCGCGGGATCACATTCATCCAGTGCTTTACCAGCTGCACTGGCTCCCTGTGGAGTACAGGGTCAGGTTTAAGGTGCTGGTTTTGACCTTTAAAGCCTTATGCGGCTTAGGACCCTCGTACCTACGGGACCGCCTCTCCCGGTATGCCCCGCACAGGACATTAAGGTCCACAAATAATAACATACTGGAGATCCCAAGTCACAAGGTAGTTAGACTGGCCTCGACCAGGACCAGGGCCTTCTCAGTACTAGCCCCGACCTGGTGGAACGCTCTCTCTCTCAGGAGACTAGGGCACCTCGGGAGTTGTCATCTTTCCGTAGGGCCTGCAAGACAGAGCTGTTCTGCCTGGCCTTTGGACTGACTCAGTCTGACCCCGGGGTTACCCTCCCCTAAGGTTTTATCCTACAGATATTTAAATGAGGTTCCACTTGTAGATTCCTAATTTTAAAATTGAATTTTAACATTGTATTTAATCTGTATTTTAATTGAATTGTTTCTTTTATGCTTGCTTTGATATTCTTGTTGTTAGCCGCCCAGAGCCCAGTCTTGTCTGGGAAGGGCAGGGTATAAATAAAATTATTATTATTATTATTATTATTATTATTATTATTATTAATTATTATTTTGTACAGCCTGGCTGATTTGAAGGAAGATGTTGCCTACAGTGCACATTGAGAGGGTGTTAAAACTGTCATGGCTTCCTCCCAAGGACTCTTGGGAATTATAGTTTTATGATAGGTTTAAGAATGCTTAAGGTAGCTTTCAATGCCCTCCTGAAGCAGCCACTTCAGTAGGAAATTATTGTAGCATAAGTGGGGGGTGAGTTTTTCAAGGATAGTCTCCTGAAACCTAGGAAGCACAGGAAGTGTCAGTTCCATGCCCCTGAGACCACTACCAGTGCTGGGCCAATATGGAGATGAGGGCTTGGGCCTGACTCCCACATCTCCTTCCAGCCCTCTTGCTCAGCCTGGTGCAACCCATCTAGCACCAGGGCACATTCCTGGGTGGGGGAATTCTGCTGAGTCCTATGGCAGGTCCACCGCATGGGAAGGATTCCCATATAGTCTTAACGATAAGGGGCGCCATCCTGCCCATGTTTACTCAGAAGCAAGATTCCCTTGAATTCAATGGGACTAACTTCCAGCTAGGTGCTCATAGGATTGCAGACTTATTTGCACAAATCAGTCATTTTAAATAAATGAAGAGGAAAGTTGTCAATCCTGTGTCTTCTTTCACCCTAGGATAAAGATCTGAAACAGTATCTTGACGACTGCGGCAATGTAATAAATATGCACAATGTTAAGGTAAGTTGCTGGATCCCATCTGAGTCTGTTTCAGTGGATTCTTTTACTGCGTAGCAAGCAACTTTACGGATGTTGCTGGCAAAAGCTCGTTTCAGCATGAGATTGCATTGGGGGTTTGATACTTATTTTGCATGTTCTCCTTCAATGCTCTGGTTATTGGTGGTGACCCCATCAAACGAACGTGGAACTGTCCTGAGAAAATAAAGGGGTGTTTCCAAATAAAATCCCACCATTTGAAGAAGTTATATGAATCAGAAACATTTACCTAAATGCACTTGTTTTGCATCCATGGGTGGTTAGAATCATAGAATCATAAAGAGACCACAAGGGCCACCCAGTCCAACCCCCTGCCAAGCAGGAAACACCATCAAAGCATTCTTGACATATGCCTGTCAAGCCTCTGCTTAAAGACCTCCAAAGAAGGAGACTCCACCACACTCCTTGGCAGCAAATTGCCCTGTTGAACAGCTCTTACTGTCAGGAAGTTCTTCCTAATGTTTAGGTGGAATCTTCTTTCTTGTACAGTTGTTTGAATCCATTGCTCTGTGTCCGCTTCTCTGGAGCAGCAGAAAACAACCTTTCTCCCTCCTCTATATGACATCCTTTTATATATATGAACATGGCTATCATATCACCCCTTAACCTTCTCTTCTCCAGTCTAAACATGCCCAGCTCCCTAAGCCGTTCCTCATGAGGCATCGTTTCCAGGCTTTTCACCATTTTGGTTGCCCTCCTCTGGCCACATTCCAGCTTGTCAGTATCCTTCTTGAACTGTTAGAAGTACTGTATATGCCAGATCTTGCGGTGAGCTAGAGGGAAAGGCATTGAGATGGCTCTGTTCTCTCCTCCAGCTGTTCCTGTTCCAGCTGCTGCGTGGCCTCGCCTATTGCCACCGTCAGAAGGTGCTGCATCGGGACCTCAAGCCCCAGAACTTGCTCATTAATGAGAGAGGGGAACTCAAGCTAGCAGATTTTGGCAAGTACTCATTATCTCTCTGGCCTTGCTTTGCAACATTTACTAACAAATGTAATGAAATGTAAAATGTTATGCAATGAAATTTAACTTTCCCAGGACTTGCCCGGGCAAAATCCATTCCCACCAAGACCTACTCCAATGAAGTGGTGACACTTTGGTACCGACCCCCAGATATCCTATTGGGCTCAACAGAATACTCCACCCAGATTGACATGTGGTAAGGATTCAGCAGCCTGTGGCCAGCTCTCCCTCCCTGTGGTTGAAATCTGTGAATTTTGATAGTACTTTCCATTTGCCCATCAGTTGTCATCTCCCACAGGGATGGGGGACCTGTGTCCCTCCGATGTTGTTGGACTAGCTTGGCTTTGGCCCATGGTTAGGAGAGATGGGAGTTGTAGTCCTGCAACATCTGAAAGGCCACAGGTTCCCCATCTAGGGGTGCAGTCTGCTTTCTGCATGGTTCTTGTCTTTTTAAAAGGTGATTTAAGTAAACAGAGGCCATGTAAAGGAAACAGCGGAGAATGCCTATAGCTGAGCCGCTTGGATCTCGGGAAACTGCAGAGCTGGAAAAGGAGACTGAAGCTAGAGGCAAACAAATGCATGGAGCCAGTAGCCGAGTCACAGTTGCCCGCTAGGAACACTTACTGTGTTTGTGGAGTTCCTTAGAAGTTTGTCCCCAATCCCTCCATGTAGAGACAAGCTGTTCTGAAGGACAACTTGCCCACCGCCATGTAGCATTCCCCTGTAATGTGCATGAACAAGAGCATGCAAAGTGTGGTGAACTGGGTGCACATCCGAGGACTGGCATAGCCAACGTGGTGCCCTCCAGCTCTTGGTGGATTCTAGCTCCTGGCCAGAGGTCAGGGAGGAGGAGAGTTGTGGTCCACGACATCTAGAGGACATCTGATTGGCTCCCCCTGCCCTGGAATGCCTTCCCTTCTACACTTCAAAACAAGGATTCTGGGTGTCAGGTGGCATCCCAAGGGAACGTTTGCCAGGGAAGAGGATAGGATGCTAACAGTTAACGAGATTCTCCAACAGCAGCTCCAAAATGGTACCCTCTTCAAGCAAAAGGGAGATGCCAGCAAGCTTGGGGCACGGTGAGGAGAATCCAAAGGTTTGCAGAAAGAAGTACATGGGACCTCGGTTTTCAAGCGTCTTGGAAGCTGAACGTTTCAGAACCCGAATGCCAAAAACCGTTTCCGAATGCACCTTGGAAGTCGAACAGCTTCTGCTGCATTTTCCCCCTTTTTTTCCTCCATTGACCTTTGTGCCTCAGTTGTCGAATGTTTCGGAAGTCGAACAGTCTTCCAGAACGGATTACGTTTGACAACTGAGGTACCACTGTACATTGGGAAGTGGCCAGGAGTGGAACAGAAGGAGAGAGACTCCTCCCCACTAGCCTTAGGAAGTCTGAGAATACTTACTGGCCATAGATGCTGACTAAGCATTGCCAGGGTGCTAGTGAGGAGGACTCTGCGCTGTAACATTTAGTTGCAGACCCTACTTGTTTCTGAAATATTTCTGGCCCTTCTCAATGCATGCCAGAATCCTCTGCAATATGCAGGCTAAGTTCCATGGCAGAGATGCAGGGAAGGTCTTTGGCCGACTAGTTCTAAAAAGTATGCTCTAAAGGCGGAAAGTTTGAAAATCCCTTCCGTATATGATAACGAAAACAAACCATGGAAGGGAAGTCGGTGTTAAATGTATGGTCTGTATTTTGGTAAATGTAAATGTGCAAATTTTGTATGATTAAAAGTGATAATTAAGATTTAAAAGGAAAAAGAAAGAAAAGTTTAATTCTGCACCCTGTTGAAATTATGTGAATTTTGCAGACTTTCTTATATCTTTCTAATTCTGCTTCTGATTTTCATGGGTGGGACAAAGATCTGTGCTGAATCCAGAAGCTGCTCCACCCATTGACTGTGTAAAGCCTTTGTTGCTTCTTTTTCATCAGAAAAAGGAAATGGTGCTGCAAAACGAAGAAATAGATGCATATTTGGTTAAGTCGCATAACACATTCAAGTGCCAGAATTTGGATTTTCTCGGAACATAATGTTTTGATCCAGTGGAGAGAATCAGGGTTTTGATTAAAGCCTAAAGTGCCTGGTCCTTGCTTTGACCTTCCTCTCAGTGATGTCCTTGTCTTTCTCCCCACAGGGGTGTGGGCTGCATCTTCTATGAGATGTCCACAGGACGACCACTCTTCCCAGGCTCCACAGTTGAGGAGCAGCTGCACTTCATCTTTCGGATATTGGGTATGGTCCTGGGGTGACCTTGCTGGGACTGCTGTGTTGCTGAAAAGTCAGTGGGGAGAGGCAGGAGGGCCTTACAGAAGACTAGACTGCTGATTCACAGGAGTCTTCTGAGCTGCTTTGAGGAATCTAGACAAGGAGGGGGATACTACTCAGTTGATCAATAATCAATTACCATAATAAATTCATAACGACAATCAGTCTATTATATATTCATAGCAAGTTGCTTGTCTACTTGCTATTAATTTGGATAGCTTTTAGGGTATTGTAACCAAATTTTGCATGGTAGTTTCTGAGATCAAAGAAGATAAAAGATTCAGCTATTCGGTAGATGCCCTTTTGAATCAAGATGGCAGGCTGAGCCTTTCAAAACTGCACTGATTTTAACCACTGATATCTTTGTTTCTTAGAATTCCCAAACAACTCTGTTAGTCAATAATAAAAGACAACATATACATAAGTAAACATGGCAGAAGTGCTGGTGGGGGTGTTCCGTAAAAGTCCTGTTTCAGGATCAGCGCTGCTCTCCTGCTCAGGGCAGCAGTGCGACCGGCCTGTGTCCTGAGCTGACTCTTTTCTGATCTCTCCTCCTCTCTCCTCTGCATCACCAGGGACTCCCAATGAAGAGACATGGCCTGGAATCCAGTCTAATGAAGAATTCCGAGCCTATAATTACCCTAAATACCGTCCCGAGGCCCTAATCAACCATGCCCCTAGGTGAGTGTCATAGAATCATAGCGTTGGAAGAGACCACAAGGGCCATCCAGTCCAACCCCCAGCCAAGCAGGAAACACTATCAAACACCTGACAGGTGACTGTCAAGCCTCCGCTTAAAGACCTCCAAACAAGCTGCCATTCAGGGGATGTTAGGGTGGGTTGAACTTTTCAACTTTCCAATTCCCCAAATGAAGGCTGCTAAAAAGTTGTAACGTGACTTGGGAATTCAAAAGATATTTTTGTTAATTAATATAATTTAGTTTAGCTTAGTAAGTAAAATGTGTGCAAAATTGCATAGAAATCATTAGAAATGATTGCCAAGTACTTACAGGTGGTTGTTGTTGTTATAACCGCCATTTTTCTACTTGGCCCTTGATCCCAGAGGCACTCCGTCCCCCTTTATGCACTGGCTTCCATTGCTTTCTCCTGAGCAGAGGTGCAGATCAAAGGCCTTTTATCCCTCTCCTTTCCAGAACATGGATTCTGTCAGAGATGTCGGCTTGTGCCCCTCCTCTGATGACTCTGAGGCATGAGCCAAAACTGACTGCCCCAATCCCTGCTGTTGCTCATCCTGGGCCTTTGCCTGTGTCTTGGCTCTGAAGGGTTTGGGGACATTGCTGGCCCGCCCTTGAGTCCTGCTCCAGACCTGCCCCTTTTTCAAACCAGTTGCCAACCTGTAGTTGGGATGTACGTTGCTAATTTACAAGCCTCTATTAATGCTGTTAGCAGAGCAGCTGCGCACCCCCACCTGGGAAGCAGGGCCTCCGTTTTCCTTCCAGAGCCTGATTTTCCTTTTTTTCCTGGATCTCCATAGGCTGGATAGCGAAGGGGCTGACCTCCTGGGGAAGCTGCTGCAGGTGAGAAGTTGTGGCTCCCTCTTTGTCTCTCCCTCCAGCCGGATGCGGACCTTTATGGTTTTTGCAGCCTTCTCTGCTGGGGCTGGCAGCCATGGCCATTAGGATAGCGTGGCCTTGCCCTCCTCAGGGAATCGCAGAATGGATTGAGGACTGTGAGCCTTAGGTGGCAATGCATTTGTCCATCTTCAGGGGCTCGTTGTTGTTTGTGCCAAGAGAAACGTAACACAGCTGCCCTTTGGGAACAAACTGGAAACCAGGCTGGGGAAAGCCGGTGTGGGGGTTAGAAGATATGGTGAAGGAGTCCTCTGTATCCAGGCAGGTGACTGCTGGGCATAGCTATACATTCCCACTTCCACTCAGAATGGCATTCCTGGTGGAAGCAGAAGGGCAGGCACCTTTTTTTGCAGCACAAAATCTACCTCTGGAGTTGATCTCTCTCGTCTTCTCTTCTTCCCCCTCCCTGTTCTCTCCCGACGCAGTTTGAGGGCAGGAAGCGGATCTCTGCAGACGAGGCCATGCGGCACCTGTTCTTCCACAGTCTGGGCGAACGAGTCCTCAAACTCCCAGACAGTAGGTGCAGGCTGGGGAGGGAGGGAGGGAAGGAGGCCAGCACTATGGGATATGGGGGTGGGCATATCGATGTACGGAAGGGCATGTGGTGTTGACCTCTGAGTGTGGACCAGCAGGGTGAGGGTCTATGGTATTGATAATGCTCTATGATCTGTTGTCCCAGGAGTGCACGATTCCCCCCCCCCCATTTCTCAGGTTCTATCTTGTCAGGATTCAACCTCAATCTGTTAGCCGCCATCCATCCTCCAACTGCCTCCAGACACTCACACAGGACATTCACCACCTTCACTGGTTCTGATTTGAAAGAGAGGTAGAGCTGGGTATCATCCGCATACTAATGAACACCCAGCCCAAACCCCCCTGATGATCTCTCCCAGCGGCCGCATATAGATGTTGAAAAGCATGGGGGAGGACAGATCCCTGAGGCACCCCACAAGTGAGGGCCCAGGGGTCTGAACACTCACCCCCCCACTTTCTGAAGGAGCGGAACCACTGTATAACAGTGCCCCCAGTTCCCAGCCCCTCTAGACGGTCCAGAGGGATGTTATGATCGATGGTATCAAAAGCCGCTGAGAGATGCAGCAGAACTAGGAAACAGCTCTCACCTTTGTCCCTAGCCCGCCACCAGAGATCATCAACCAGCGCGACCAAGGCAGTTTCAGTCCCATGATGAGGCCTGAATCCCGACTGGAAGGGATTCAAATGGTCTACTTCTTCCAGGTGTACCTGGAGTTGTTCAGCAACCACTTGCTCAATCACCTTGCCCAAGAATGGAAGATTTGAGACTGGGCGATAGTTGGCCATATTGGCCGCATCTAAAGATGGTTTTTTTAGAAGTGGTTTTAAAACTGCCTCTTTCAGTGGGTCTGGGAAGGCTCCCTCACAGAGAGAAGCATTCACCAACCCGCAAAGCCCATCACCCAGCCCTTCCCGGCTAGCTTTTATAAGCCAGGATGGACAAGGATCAAGGAAACAGGTGGTTGGTTTCACTCATCCAAGCAGCCTGTCCACATCCTCGGAGGAAACAGATTGGAATTGATCCCATGAAACTTGACTAGTCAGGACTCTGGCCCTCTCCCCTCCCGGCCCTGCTCCCATGGTGGTGTCTACCTCTTCCCAAATCCGAGCGACTTTATCTGCAAAAAACTTTGCAAAATCATTGCAGGAGATTGTGGCATTTCCTACTACTAATTGGGATAGGTTATTTAAATTTAATCAGTTAATCATTTAACTAATGTCAGCAGTTAATTTAAAAAATCATTTGATCACCGTATTATTTTTTCCTCTTAACACTGAAGGTTGATGAAGAATGTATAGTTTGAACCTAAGCTGCAATAAAATTTAACACACTTTCAAAATTGATCTGAATTTTTAATATATGAAGTGTCATTGTTGAGGGGCACTTAAGCAACCCCCCTCCTCCATCCTGCCCCATCCCTAATTGAAGAATGTGTTTTAAAAATGTGGATCTAGAGATCTGATTATTTATTAAATTTATATCCAATCTTCCCAAAGGAGCCCAGTAAGGAAAACCACAATTTTTAGAACAGTTCCCACACAAATGGATTTTAGCTGCAGTTCAGATGCTTTCTCCCATTATTTTTGCAGACTAGCAGCTCCTGTGAAAGGCTCTCACTTGCTCTTGTGTTTCTTCCTTTCCATCTCCTTCTCTTGCAGCAACGTCAATATTTGCACTAAAGGAGATTCAGTTACAGAAAGAGACGGGCCTGAGATCGGCTTCCCTCCCCGAATCAGGTGAGAGGCTACTGCCTAAGCAACGAGAGCCCCGCCCACTGGGAACCAAGCCCCGCCCACTTTTACTCCAGCACTTTCCCCAAACGTTCCTCCCCATCCTTTCCTACTCAGAAGTCACCCAAGCCAGAGTCAGCCCTTGGATGAGACCAAGGCGAGGCAGCCGCAGGAAGTTGCCAGAGCAGGAAGTAGAGAGACCCCACCACACACTTGTGCAGGAGAACTTCCCGGCAGATTATGCCCCTGGGTGTTAATGCATGAGAGGGGAATGGGTGCCGCTTAGATTCTCTGCCTTGGCTCTGGACGGAAGCTCTCTCCACCCTCCCTCTTGAACAGGTAGTCCTGCCGCTCAGCATTGTAAGGGGCAAGCTGGTCCTTGACAGCCTCTTCCTTGCCTCTTGTCCCATTTCCTCCCTCCAAGGCCATAAACTGATGGGGGAGTGCTCTGGTCCCACCTTCCAGGTTAGAGGTGCAGCTGTACAGTCCCTGTAGCAATCGTCTACAACTGTGCGGTGAACGGTCTCTCCTCTCCCACAGGCAGCGCCGCGTTCCGGGTAGTGGACACTGAATTTTAGCCACCAGGTCAGGTATATGTGCCGCCTCTCTTCCATCAGCACCCCTTCCTGTTCTCAGCATGACAAGGTGGCACCCCTCCCCCCTCATCAGCATATGGTTGTGGTCCTTTCTGCATCCCTGATCCCACCAACCCCGATACACACCAGCTCGTGGGTGCTGTATCGCTTGGGATCAGAAGCAGGGAGAAGAGAGGTCAGGTGCTGGCGGTGTGGGGAGGGAGCCAGGGTGCAAAGAGCACACGGAGCAGAGCGCAGAGGCCTAGAGACTGAGCTGTGAGCCAGGAAGGCCCTGCACTATGAACTCAGTACCAAGAGGGCCTCAGGCATGCCACCCTGAGTCTCAATCTCTCATCTGCATTGTGGGAATATGGTGCTCACCTACCTTGTAGAGTATGGTTACCAGATTTTTTTCAATGAATCCGGGGACACTTTTTTTTTTTTTTGGAAGCTGAGTAGCAACAGGGAGTCAGTAGTGGGGATAGTGAGGCAAAAGACCCTGGGCCCAAGCATACGTGCATATTGTATAAAAGTGCAAAGCCCTTCTTTTGCACCCTGTGAAACATAAATGTACAGAGTTCTTTAAAAAATGGGGCAACGCCTGCCCGTGACTCCTGAGCCTCCCCCAATCAGTCAAAACAAAGGGGAAAGGGGGCAGGAGATTGCACAAGACACATCATATGGGGACTTCTGCCGAGGAAAAATGGTGGGTGCCATGGCAGCGAGCAGCTCCTGAAGCCAGCCAGAGCCAACTGCGCTACCAGGCTGGCTCCGGGCTGCTGAGGCTACCGCTACCATGTTTCCCGGGGACAGATTTGCAAATCCAAGCACTGTCCCCGGGAACCGGGGACATCTGGTAACCCTGTTGTAGAGTGATTGCAAAGATGACCGAGATAATGTATGGAAAACATGCATTTACAGAGAGCTGCTCCCCACGTAGTAAGAATCACTGGGAAACACTTCAGGGAGGTCAAAGCATCCTAGAAAGCTTGGAGCTGGAATAGATCCAGAAATGTCATCTAGTCCAGCCCCCGGCCAACGCAGGAAGTCTGCCCAGTCTTTTCTTAGATGCTTAGTATTTTTATCAGATACAAGGAAAAGAATTGGCCAGGGGGGGCTGAGAAGGGGAAAGGCAACTTCAAAAGGCAATAGCAAAATGGGAAGTGGGGGCAGGGAGGGCGGGAATCCAACCTGCCCATAACCCTTTGCTGTTTTCCCGCAGTGAATGGGCAGAACGGACGACCAAGCCTTCTGCTTTGAAACCTGTGGATTGGTATTGGTGGGGGCAGGAGCTAAGACAGCTCTCCCACCCTGCGGACACTCCCACTGCCAGCTTTTCCATATCAGACGGTGGAGCAAGAACTTGTGCTGGGATTCCGTAGGGGTGAGGGCTGGGGGCAACGATGCCAAGTAGAAGTGCCACCTGCCCCAGCACCCAACAGCCAGGCACGGATGCCCTCTGCTGCTGTGGAACGGACTGCCCCCCCCCCCAACGTGGTGTTTCATTTTATTTTTTAAGTTTTATTTTTTCAATGCAATACTATAAATATTATATTTGCAAATATCTATAGAGAGACACCCCTGCCCTCGCCTCTCCATTTCTGGGGAGTGTACAGTATTAACTACAAGGGAGATCACCCCCCTCCCCACTTGGTTGGGCTGGGGGAGAGAAGCCTGGAGGAGGAGGGAGGAGAAGCATAGGGGCCACTGGGTCTGGGTACTAATCCGCTGTATATTTGGGAGCTGTGAACAACGTCAGTGAATTGGAAGAAGGGAAGCTCTTTATTTCATGTGAAATTTCTCTCTCCTCCACCCCAAGTCTCAATCACATTTATGTGGACTTGAGGCAAAATGTTTTCCTCAAGGATTCTTGGGAGGGAACACAATCCCTGCCTGGCTTTCCTGCTACAGCGGCTCCCCCCCCCCCCCCCGCTTCCAATTAGGTCTGCCACTTCCTTGCTCCTCCCGATTTTCTCCTCACACCAAAGCCAAGTCCCATGTTTTCTTCTCTTGCTTGTGTCTTCCTTCGGTCTTGATTTGTGCCTCGCTTGGGCTCTCCCCACACCCTCAGTCAGCGCTGAGCCTCGGCTGAGTTCCTCCTGTCGACCGGTCATGCCTCTTGCATTACTTGCTTATACTCAGGGTTTGATCTTCTTCCTTTGCCTTTGGTGGCCCTGTCCACGGGGAACTTAAACACAGGTGCCATTTATTTCAACCAGGCATGTGTAGGAGAAGTTCCTGGTGGGTTAGGCCTCATCCACCCCCCCTCTGTTTCATACTTACTTGTCCTGCAATGCTTAGATGATCCCTCTTCGTTGCTTGTGTTCCATGTTTCCTGAATCCAAACAGCTGTTTTTAATGGTACCACCCAAACTCTTTACGGATATAATGACACTGAGGTGCCCTCCAGATGTTACTGAACCCCAACTCCCATCAGCCCTGACTAGAATGGCCAGTGGTCAGGGACGATGGGAGTTGTAGTCCGGCAGCATCTGCAGAGCACCATGTTGGACACTCCTTAGACTGTCTTCATGAAGAGAACCCTTGTCTTGGCCCCTATTCCACTCTATTTTCTTTCACAGATGTCTCTGTCGGTCTCTGCAAGCTTAGCACCTTCCCCCTTCTGTGTCACCTTTACTTAGTTGCTTCTCAGACTGTAATCCAATGACCAGGTCCTACTCTGTCCCGCATGAAAAGTAAACCAGTAGCTCTTCTGAGGCTCACCAACTTCCACTCCTGCTTCACTCACAGGCCAGCCACTCAAGGGTTAATGGGCCCTTGGCTCAGCTCTTTATGCCGTGATCTCAGAAGTCACTCAGTTCCTCCCCAAAGGCTAAGCCCAGCTTGTGTCATCAGAAACCAGCGCCAGCACTGCTTGGCCTCATGCTAAGTCTTGACTCCAAAGACTTACTCATCTCAGCTTCTCCTCTTGTTTTTTGCAATACAGAAGCAAGTGGTGCAGAACCGGTGGCCTTCTGGAAGTTGTTGGACTCCAGCTCCCATCAGTCCCAGCCAGTGTGGCCAATGATCAGGGATGATGGGAGTTGTGGTCCAGGAAGATCTAGAGGGCCACAGGTTCTCCATCCCTGAAGCAAGCTATCAGTTCCTCAAAGGCCAGTCAATCCCACATCTCTACTTACACTAAATCTTCCTTTAAGCAAAGGAAACATTGGAGATTCCTGCCTGCCTGTGGGCTCTCCAAAGATTTTGGCCAACTATCCATCCTACTCTGCTGCCGAGAGGTGCCTCAAGAGAAGAGGGAAATACCAACCACACTTGTCCCCAGCTTACAAACCCCAACTGTATTGCAGCTTCCCAGGTGGCTAGGACTGTTCTTTCCAGCTCAGGACAGAGGCCTGGGTGCGAAGAACTAAAGGGAGCAGATCCAAAGGCTACCCATTTGCTCTCTGCGTGTTTCTGGACAAAGTGGCACCCGGCCTTCTCCCTTTGATCACAGCATAGAGTGAGTGAGTGTGTTTGTGTGTGTTTATATGTACATATGTATCCATTTTTATATACAGCATGAAGCACTCGTAAGGTTCACAAATCTCCACCCTCCCACAACGAGAGCCATATTATTATTATTCTGATTATGATGATGATGATGATTACTACTATTATAACCCTCAGGCAACATAAAAGATATCTGGGAAGGAGTCTCCTCTATAGAGGATATGTCTTGGGCTGGAATTCAAGGACTCCACAGCGCAGGGAAAATTTTGCTTGGCACCTGCCTGGGAGGGCAGACAGATTTGAGAGCCCTCAGCACCCAGGCGTGGTCACCTGATGCCAAAGGAGAGCTGCTGTGAATAGGCCAAGGGCAAGGGTCTCTTTACAAAGGGGACCCAATAAGCAGGAAATGCCAGCCCTTCGGATCAGAGAACAGCAACAAAGGGTCTTTGTTTAGCCCAATAACCTGCCTGCATGACCCCCCCCCCCCCATTCCTTTCCTTGCTTGTTCCAATTTAGACTCTGGCCTCCCATTTCCGTTTTGTCTCTTCCATCGGGTACACCATAACTTGTGCTAGGTGGGCCTGTTTCTGAAGCCCATCCAATCACAGTTGCCCTCTTCTTACCTGTTTCTTCCTTAAGAGCTGTGGTGATACAAAAAGCTCTTTTGGCCTCTGAATTCTTCATGCATCTCTGGGCCGGAGGGTATTAACCCCATTTCCCATGGGAGCTTCCATTCAAGGTCTATGTGTTCTGTTGCACCTTTACTGTTACACAGTGAAGACAGAACGCTTTCCTGTGGTTTAGCCCTGGCTACGGTTTGCTGCCTTAATGCTGATTAAGGTTCCAGGTATCCAGTGAAACCTCTGTTTAATTCGCCAAGCTAAATCCTTCTTCCACAGGGTGGATCTGAAAGGGGCAGGGAAACTGCCTTAACCATGGTGTTCACTCAATGCAGATGTAATAGTTAGCTGCTAATAACATAAACTGTTTTATGAGCCCCACTACAAACCATGGTTTCAGATCTTGGTTTGCAGCCTATTCCTAGCCATGGTTTAGGTACTGAGATTAAACACTTTGTGGTTGAGGACAATGGACCATGGTTAATTAAGCGTTGGGTCTGCATTGGGCCTGTGGGAGCTCCTTTTTCAGTGCAGTCTGCGTAGAATAGTGGGGAGAGGCTGGCCAAAGTACATGGTGCCACTTTTTGGAGGGGGTCCAAAATCCAATCTGATTTGGTTCATGGAACTGCTTTCCATTTTGTCTGCTGTTGGCAGATAAGGAGTGGGATTCTAGAGTTCAGGGAACTGTAGCAAAAGGAGGACATAGCTGTGTTGCACCCACCCCCACTCAAATAAGTGCCAGGGTTCCAAATGTAGAGCCCCTCCCCCACCCCCGGATTGAGAATTCTCAGAGGTGAACAGGGGGGGGGGACAAATGCCACAAGAATTCAACCAGCATAGATCTCTTCTTGGGGCACATCTGGGGAAGAACATCTGGATTGGATCTCTGCATGTGAAAGGGAAACCCAAAATGATGTATTGGACAATGAATGTATAGAGGATCTGGACTTTGATTTTGTGTGTGTAGCGGAGGTAGGGCAGTTGCCCAGAATTTGTTTCTGGGCTGGAGGTGATAAACCAACCCTTCCTTGCAGCAAACTGAAACCCTGGAGCAGATAATCATTCACATTTGGAGCGGACTTATCTTCATGTGCTTCCCTGCCCCCTTTGACAGAGTAGATATGGAGATCAGTTATCCTGGTGCGGAAAAGGAAATTCTTGTTCTTGTACATAACTTGAATTGAGGGAGCAGCCTTCTATTTATCAAATCAGAAATTATCATTGCAGAAGACTTTTCTTTCCCAGGTGCTCCCTCTGCCCCTGTTTAGGGTGAATAAATGCGCCATATTCAAATGTACGGAACTGAATAAAAAGTCTCCAACAATTCTGGGTGTTTGATGCTTCTCATTGGGAACCGCGTGGCAGGAGCACTCTCTGGCTTGGTTGGGTTATGGAGTGGGTCTTGGAGGAAAGAGTTCTGCCCAGTTTACACACACACACACATACACACACAGGATTTAGATGTGACTGTTTCCCTTAAGTAATAATCCTTATACCCTTCAAGATTCTGTAATACCTCTTTGACTCCTATGTTTAAAATTGTTTTGTTTTATTCTAATATATATATGGTGAAAAAATGGTGAAAGTGTGGGCTCCACTTTTATCCGTAACCGCTTGACCAATCGTCCTGAAATTTGGACACAACGATCCATGCCACTCCCCGAGTGTTTGCAGAAAAAAAAAATCCCTCAAATCTCACACCTGCGCAGGTAGAAACCTCCTTTTCCACCAAGTAAAACAGCGCCCTCAAGTGGAATTCCTCCCACAGTACACCCCCTCCCTTCCTGTGAAATCTACACCACACCCACAAACCAAATAATGACATCATCAACCAAGCAACTGAAACCACCAAGGCGGCCATTACCAGACCCCTAGGCCCTCCCAGGCTGCTAGGCCCCCACTAGGCCTGGGGCGGGGGGAAGAGGGCGAGCACCCGGATTGCAGGTTGCAGCACAGCCTTTGTTTTATGTAGGCCCCTGCCAGGCCGCCAGGCCCCCACTAGGCCCGGGGGGGGGGAATAACCCACAGCAACGCACTTGGGGGCACGGCAAGGGGTTTTTACTTTAAAATTTAGCGGGTGTTGTGTCACATGCGAGGCTCCAGCAGCCATTTTAAGTAAGGGCACTCATGCCCCTTTTAACCTACGCTGTATACTATGACTGATTGTAAGCCTCTGCGTCTTAAAAAAACAACAACCACGCACTTTCTCTCCGCAGTTTAAGTTCTCAGATATTTGCAGTAGCCAACCCCCCCCCCCGCATTTACAATCTCCTACCTTCCCCTTGCCACTTCCTGGGTTGTTTTTTTGAACCAAACAGCTCGGATTATTATAGTAGTTCTCTAGGTTCTCTGGGTCACCTACTCCAAAATTAGAAAATCCAAATAACAACACACACACACACACACACACACACACACACACAAATCCAAAACACACAACAACGCCCAAATCATACAATACCCACCAAAATAAATGACAACCCCAAATATAAAATTAAACAATAATAACTTCTGCTTCTCATGTTCTTCTTTCAATTTTTTTTAATCTAAATATATAAAAATGTTCACAATGCGTGCGCAGGGGCCAATGTATGGTGATACAGGGGGGAGGGGACAACACTCCTCGGGGAAAACAGAGGGAAGGGTGTCCTACCGAAACACAGGGATGAGCCAGGGGGTTGGAGGGAGGAGGGGTGGGATACGTCATGGATCGGGACAGGGGGGGGAATCACAGGGATGACCCACAGCAACGCGTGGCCGGGCCAGCTAGTTGCGTTATAAATGATGTTTGACGACTTTTCCTAACTGTCATGTTATCAAGGCAGGGAACAGCTACCCCTACTGAGTCTTTGTGAAAATGACAGGAGAGTCATATGAAGTGCAAATCAAAGAAGCTTTGTTTCATGAATTTTATATAACAACAGGATTTCATGCTGGTGCCAAAAGGAAAACCCTTCCCATCAATCCAATCATGTATCTATATATATATAAATGTAGGCACTGCGTGCACAGAGGTCACAGCCTTTCTCCGTAACCGCTGAACTGTAATGTAACAAATTCGGCCACAACGTTCCATGCCCATCAGTGAGGGATCTGGCATTTTAAAAAAATCCCAAAAAGCACAGCTTTCACACCTAAAATAGTGAACAAATGCAAAAAAGGGGCGCCCAAATTAGATGTCACCAGCAAAAGCTCTGAAGGGCGGCGCCAAATGACATCATCAACCAAGCAACTGAAACCACCAAGGCGGCCATTACCAGACCCCTAGGCCCCGGCTAGGCACCCACTAGGCCGGGGGGAGGGCGAGCGCCCGGATCGCAAGCCGCAACACGGCCTTTGTTTTATGTAGGCCTCTGCCAGGCCCCCACTAGGCCCGGGGGGGACAGACGCCCGGATCGCAGGCCACAGCACGGCCTTTGTTTTATCCGCCAGGCCCCCACTAGGCCTGGGGGGGAGGGGGAGTGCCTGGATCGCAGGCCGTGAAGACTTAAGGCACCCCTGCAGAGGAAAAGATACGAGAACATCACCAAACATCCTAGACAAGGGAAATGCATTCAGCACCTTTTGTGCGTCACCCCTAGTCGAAATGGCACCTCCAAATTACCAAAGAACCCACAAGTACTCTGTTTATTGAAAATGTTAATTCTTGGACTTCCAGTCTACCACCATTGCAGATCGGCAGGGAAATCTCGAGCTCTGAGATTCCCCTGCATGGTAAGGGAGGGGGGAGCCGTGAGAGAGACGCGGACCCCGGGAAAAAACTCCAGATTGAGCTTTCTGGGGACGTGGAGATTCAGCTGAGCCCAGACATGAATCCTTTGCCCCCCGGTTAGCCCTATTAAGGGGGCTGAGAGCAGGTGAAGTTGGAGCCATGGGCTCTTGAATTGACTCTCTACCCTTGCCGTGTGAAGCTCTGTGCTGACTGTCAGCTGAGTGGTGGATTCTTCCTAAATTCAAGATTGAGCACATTGGATATCGTGAGTAATTAAAATTAAATTGGATTTTAATAATTCAGACCAAGGAGAGGATTTAAAACAAAGGAAGTCAGTCCTTTCTGCTGCAGTAAAAGTGAAAGTAAGACAAGCGGCTACAGCCGGAAAAGATTTTTAAAAATTTAATCTTCCAAACCTAGACTTAGAAACTATCCCCAAAGTCAGGGCAAGGGGAGAAGAGACTTTTACCTTAACAGCCCTGAAATTTTGTGACAAACAGACTAGAAATATACCGTAATTTCCTTTGAGAATGGAGCCCCGGGGGTTCAGCCAGCCAATGATGTCACAATGGAGGATTGCTGAACTGTTGAACTCTCATTTCCTATTTAGACCTTTTGAAGTTTGCCGATTGTTGATAATTTAGGATGTTTTAAAGAATGGCAAAAGTGTTATCAAAATTTATCTGGCAGGGGAAAAACCCAAGAATTAAATATAAATTGTTAACTGATATTAAAGAATGAGGAGGTTTTTCCCTACCAGATTTAAAGTTATATCTTGAAGCAGCAGCCTTCTGCTGGATGAAAGAATGGTTTTTACTTGATAATATGGATGTACTAGATCTAGAAGGTCATGACAATGCATTTGGCTGGCATGCATATTTGTGGTATGATAAGATTAAGGTTCACAAAGGTTTTAAATGTCATATTACCGGTATTAGAAAATCATTATATAATGTGTGGATTAAAAAGGTAAAGGGACCCCTGACCATTAGGTCCAGTCGTGACCGACTCTGGGGTTGCGCGCTCATCTCGCATTATTGGCCGAGGGAGCCGGCGTATAGCTTCCAGGTCATGTGGCCAGCATGACAAAGCCACTTCTGGCAAACCAGAGCAGCACATGGAAACGCCGTTTACCTTCCCGCTGTAGCGGTTCCTATTTATCTACTTGCATTTTGACGTGCTTTCGAACTGCTAGGTTGGCAGGAGCTGGGACCAAGCAACGGGAGCTCACCCCGTCACAGGGATTCGAACCGCCGACCTTCTGATCAGCAAGCCCTAGGCTCGGTGGTGTAACCACAGCGCCACCTGGGTCCCACTATGTGTGGATTAGATATAAGGATTTGTTAGAAAGGAAAACACCCAGGTGGAGTTCACCTCTTGAAGCTAAGGCACATAAAAAATTGAATATGGAAACCAAGTGGTTAAAGTATAAAGATATATTGGTGGAAGATGGAGATCAATTTAAGCTAAAAACATATGAACAGTTAAAGAATAATGTGAATGATTGGCTACAATATCATCAAATAAATGAAATGTTTAAAATGGATTAAAAAAGGTTTTCAAGTGAAAAAGTCTAAATTGGAGACGGAATTGTTAGAGTCTAAAACAAAGAATCTTTCAAAGATGTATAATTTATTGCTGGAATGGCATACGAAGGATGAACAAACGAAATCTGTTATGATTGATTGGGCAAAAGATGTGGGTCATAATATCATGATGGAGGATTGGGAAAGGTTGTGGAGGAAGAATATAAAGTTTACTGCGTGTAAAGCTTTAAGAGAAAATATGATGAAAATGATGTATAGATGGTACCGTACACCGGTAAAACTAGCAAAGATTTATCATAAACATGATAATAAATGTTGGAAATGTAAGAAAGCAGAAGGAACCTTTTACCATATGTGGTGGACTTGCCCCCCCCCCCAGTAAAGAACTCCTGGGAGAAGATTTATAATGAAATGAAAAAAGTGTTGAAAAACACCTTTATCAAGAAACCAGAAGCTTTTTTACTTGGGATAGTGAGAGAGGAACTACCAAAAAAAGATACTACGTTTTTTTCTGTATGCCACAACAGCTGCGAGAATTTTATTAGCAAAGAATTGGAAAAGTGAAGATTTACCTACAGTGGATGAATGGCAGATGAAGATGATTGAATTTATGGAACTGGCCGAACTGACCGGGAGACTTCGTGACCAGAGGGAAGAGTCGGTGGAAGAAGATTGGAAGAAATTTAAAGTTTATCTAAGAACTTGCAATATTAAAAATGTTTAAGATAAGATTTGGAAGTACAAGGAGGTTGTAGAGGAGGATTTGTAAAGGTACTGTAGTATGTTAAAATTTAGATATAAGGGTAAAATAAGAATTGAATGTTGTTAAAGAATTAATATGAGGTGAAATTTTGTTAGTTAAGGTAAAAATAAGATGATTGAAGTATGATATAGAAATTACTAAGGATGATATACAATGAACAGCAGAAAGGAAGGACTTGAGGAAGTCAACAATGTAAGGACACATGAGTGATAAATATGGTTGTTTTTCTTTTTGTATTTTGTATTCTTGTTTTTTGTGGTTTTTTGTATTTTAAATGTTTTATATGTTTGTTTGTTTTTTCTCAATTTCATAAAATCAATAAACATATTTGGGGAAATGCAGAGCAAAATGTATGTAAGTCAAAGAGTTCCTTTGTTCGAGGTTCCTCATCCCAACTCTCATTTTTTTTGGTGGGGGAGCCTCTGTTGCAACAGATATTATAGTTTTTTTCCTCTGTTAATAAATATCAGGCTTTGCTTTTTCAGAACCGTTGTGGTCTCTGTCATTTTTCCTGACCGAAAAGGAGCTTGACTTTTCCAGAGTCCCCGTTCTCCCCCCTCTTCATGAGGGGGGCACTGGGACCCCCTTGAGGGGAGCGGGTTATTTATTACAAGGGAAGTTCCCTTTAAAAAGGGAGAACTTGACAGCTATATGTCCATGAGGTCACGAAGAGTCGGACACGACTAAACGACAGATGAGGACCGAAGGTTTGGAAGGGGGGGGGGAATCACACATGCCACTCTCAAGTTGGCGTCTCCCTCCGCCCGGCACATTTACCAGCAGCAAAGATGGTTGACTTCAGACGGGCTAGCGCAGGGAGCATCCCTCAATAAACATGGCAGCAAAAGCTTCCTCCCTGAGACACGGGCCTGGTTTTGCGGAATGCATCGCGTCCTCTTTACTTTCTCTCTTTCAGCGATTCTCTGACGGCACCCGACCCGACATATGGATAAAAAGACGCCGCGTCAATTTTCAGCGAGAGACTGGGCACCCAACAGGCCGGGTCCAATTCCCCACCCCATTCGTCACGGGACCAAACAACATGGCGGCAGGGGCGCCGGCCAAGCGACGTTCTCGCGGGACGCCGCCCTCAAGATGGCGCTTGCTCTTGTCCCCTTTCCTCGCCACACCTCTCAGGGCCGACGGAAGCGGGTGGGCGTGACCGCGCGGGAGCCGGGACTCGGGCGCCTCCTCGACTTGCTTCCGGGCTGGCGGCGTCCGGGCGGGAAGGAGGGAGGGAGGGAGGGAGGGAGTTGGCGATGGCTGCGGAGCGGGGGCTGCCGGCGCTGCCGGGGCTGGAGGCCCAGAGGCGGCAGGTCGAGGGCGAGGGGCCCGAGCAGCCCGGGAGGGAGCGCCCGCTTCGAGCCGGAGAGAAGTGGTGAGCGGGGGCGGGGGGCGGGGGGCGGCGGAGCTGGGGCACCCCGGGAGGAGACGCCTCGTGAGGAGACTCCTCCTGGAACCGCCGGAGTCCACTTCTTGCTGGCAGGAGTTCCGCAGATCACCATCGCTAATTCCCCTCCCCCCTTCTGATGGGGGTCGTGAGCAACGGGGGTGAAACTTTGCCCGGGGGCAACTGATCAGCCCAGGGCAGCGCCCCCTCCCCGCTTCTTCCATTTTGTGGGGCAATAAACGCCCTCGCAAAAGCCCCGAGCCCCCGTGACTCTTCCCTCCTCTCGGATGGCTCCTTGCAGAGCGGAGAGAAGCGCGAAGGAAGGGGGCTCGGCCTCGGGGAATCGCCCCCCGTTGGGCTCCATGGGAGGTTTCCCTGCCTCGGGGTAGGATGGAGCTGCCTGGCTGGGCTTCGCGGAGCATTTCCTCTCCCTGAGACCTCGCGGGATTAACTCCCTTTAAGATGCCCTGTTTCTGGCTCCCTTAGTCTCCGATGGAAGCAAAATCCCCAAGTTCTTCTGGAGCGCATTTCTCAAACTGCTGACATGTTCACTTCCGGAATGAAAATTCTATTCCACTTTTACCTTTTGGGAGGTAATAGCTGCTCTGAGTCAACTTGGCATCTTCTTGCCCTTGGTTGTTTAATTCATTTTGTTCTGTTCCCTTCCTGTGTCTTGGGTAGACACTCCAACTACATCAGTGCATTTCCTGAATGCGACCTACATGGTTTTTTTTCTTTTTTTTAAAAAAAGAATTCGCGGTTCTAAACTCTTTGCCAAATATGTGTGTTTTGCTGTAGCATTCAAATATTTCTAAACAACTATGTGATTGAAAACCAGTCACCTCCCTTCCCCCCTTTGTTTTTTCTTGTGTAGCAGGATTATTGAGGTGACTTTGGTTATCCCCAAGAAAAGACTTCTGTGTCTGTAACAGGAAGGATTTCAATAGGTACTTAGCATTAGCATAGAGTTATTGCTCCCCCTCCCCCCCCAGCACTGAGGTGTTTTTTTAAGGGCTACCTTAGTTTTGGAGGTGGGTGAGACATGCTGTGGGCTTGGTTCCAAAGCCATCTCTCCCCCCCCCCCCCCCGGCTTCATCCAAGTGCAGTGAAGTTTTGGATTCTCAGGTGCCCCACCTACAAGGCCAGCCTCATTTGGTAGCAGTCCCTGTCTCTTTTGCATGAGCACTTGGTGATCTTCTGTATCCTTGTGTGGCTTTATCTTCTGTGGAATGAGTTTTAGTTTCACTCTCGATAACCTGGCAAACTTCCTGTTTTTGTCAAGACAACCTAGACTCCCTGTGTCAGCTATATCTACTCTTCTCCTAGATAGGGTTTAGAGAAATCTTATCTCTCCAACCTGTTTTGTGCCATCTAACATGCAGTTGTGTCTGGGGGAAGACAGTTGGGGAACCACAGCCCTGGTAGCGAAACAAACCACCTCTGTTGTCACAGAGCAGAAAAGCAGAGCTTCCTCATTGCATGGGCTTGTACTAGGATCTTTGTGTCCCTTCCAACTCTACAGTTCTGCGATTACTTGGAAGCCAGTAATCCCACTGAGTTCCAAAGAGCTTGTTTCCTAGTAAATGTGTGCTTAGGATTGCAGCCTAAATGAGGTATGTTTGGTAATAAGTTTGTGACAAGTAAGTCGGTTCACATTGCATACCAGCTTCAAGCTTCTGTCCATTGGTTTTTGACCAGTGTGCTGTGGCACCCTGGGGTGACATGAGGAACATTCAGGGGAGCCCCGGGGGGGGCATCCTTTCATTAACTTGCAGCCCATATCTTCCTGCTTCATTTTTCTCTCTGAGGAACATTGGGGGGGGGAGTCGACACCTTTAACTTGCAGCCCATTATCTTCCTGGGGAAACATTTTGCCTCACTGTTTATCTTCTTAAAATCTCCTCCTCCCTACACACAAACAAGAATCCTCCCCAACTTCAGTAATGATAACAGTTCCTTAGTTTTACACATGTTTGCTTGGGTTCCCATTGACACTTGTATTCCCACTGACACGTGTCCAAAAGGGGCTCCAAAAAGGGGCAGGGCAGAACGGGGAAGTCCCCACTTAATGCCCGTCCTGTAATGGAACCCCAGGGTAAGGGGCTTCCACAGGGGAGCTGCAGAAAGAATGTGGTTGGTTGAGGGAGCTATGGACCCCACAAGGGTGAAAACCACTGTTCTAGTCCTTGTTTTTTAAAGCTCTCTACACCTCTCCTGTGCCCTTCATTCTGCACAGGCTCCCCTGTTTCTCCCCTCTGCTCCTGCTCACACAATGGGCTGAGACAAGAACGCTGCTGCAGTTACTGCTTGCACAGTTCCCGTTTGGTCCCCCATTTAATTTCCTCCCCATGACTCACTAGTGGGAGGAGCCAGCCTTGCATGGCAGTGAATGAGTGTCATGATCAATATGTAGCTCCCTGGGAAGCTGGTGCAGACTCTCACCCAGGAGAGGGGGTTGAACTGCTTTCAACAAGCTGTTCTGCCCTTTCCTTCCTAAGATTTGTCCCACTATGGTAGTCCTGAGGGATTTCCCAGCCACTGGTTTCCCCAACCTGAGAAGAACTTAGAACTTTTTCCTAGCATTAAATATGTTTCCCGGACAATTAATGGTCTTCATCAACCCTGCGTTAGAACTAGTCTAGACTAGTCCTGTTTCCGACGGTGGGAAATGGCTGACTCCCATACAACCAGACCCCAGCCGTGCCAGTAATTCAGGGCTGATATGGGGGTAACTAGCCCTGGCAGACTCCCCAGAATGGGGGAGGACTGTCTCGAAGACCCGCAGATTGTCTAAGATTGCCAGCTTTCATCAAGGTGCAGGCAGCAGGACACTGGGTCAGAGCACGATACGGCCGGGACTCTCCGAACTCACTCTCATAGCCGGGAATATCTGTATGATAAAATAATTAGATTTGGACAATAAACAGGTATAGTCTGGACTTAAGAAGACTAAGAAAAAACCTGCAGATCTGTACAGCCCCTGGCTCGGACTTCAAAACTTTGATTTCAAAGAGATTCTTGTCATGATGTTTGATTATTTGTTACGTTCTCTTTTCTTCACGATACTTACAATTGCCTTTTCTATGCCAAGTCTCATTAAGAAATCTAATTTATTTTGAGGAGTACAAATGAACTTTTATTTATAACTATATATTCAACTGCACAGTTTTATTTGGCTTGAGAGACTTGCTATAGAAAAGAAGAAACAAGATAGCACTGGTTAATGATGCAGCACAGAAAAATGCGAGTTTCTCTGTGTCTCAAAGGAAGTGGAGATGTTTGCTGGCTGACTTTGCAGTGAATTGAGTTAATAACTTGGGATAACATGTAGTGCAGCTGTTTGCAGGGAGAGAGAGAAGGCTAAATGGATGTCTAGCAGCCCCCCTCCTAGGGCCCAGGAGTGGGGGAATGTGTGGTCTCCGAAACCCGATCGATTGTCAAATGATTTATATTTGTGGAATACAGTTTATTTACATTGCAAGATGCAACAGCATGCCTTACATCAAGCGATGGATTTGGACAGCAGCCTGGATGGGAGTAATTTACAACATGGGAGTTGCTGCGTCATTAAATTTTAAATGAGGACTTGGACAATAGCCTGGATCGGAAGGTTGGAATGAAGTCAGGAAAAGCTGCGCTGGTAAATAGACAGTTGGAAAAATACATATTTAAAAATAAAGCTGTACTCGATGGATGCAAGGATATATGACTTTTGACAGGATTGAGAATCACACAGCCAGGGATGGAGAACTTTGAGTGTTAAAATCGGAATGTGGAAAATAGGAGAACAACAACAAGGAGGCAGGAACAAGATACGGAAGATTCTTCAAGAGGTCCAGACTATGGGAAGTCCGAAAAAAATTAATAATTGGGATTTCAATTTGGTCTTTTTTGTTTTAGTTTGTTGTTTTTAATTGGATTATGATTATATGTTGATTAACTGTTTTATTGCAAAATGATTTTTTTAAAAAAGAACTAGTCTGGGCCTGAAATCGTGAGCACAGGAAAGAGAGACTATATATTAGACTTGGCATGCTTTTTAGCTACACAGAACTCTTTGCTGGGCTGAAGTCTTGAAGTCTGTCTAACTAAAAGGCATGCTTTCATTTCATGTGTCGCTTTTCCTTGTGGGTCAAAGCCTTGAGGAATTTCAAGGATGCTGGCTTTATCAGATGGTGTAGCTCCCAGGTTCTCAGTGGGACTGTGCCATTGGATGCTGAGCCAGCATAACACCTGCAGCCTGTGACCTTGCCTTTTGGTCCCCCCTCCTCAGCCCTTTCCATTCCTCCTGGCCCTATAGAGCTTGCCTGGATGGAGGAAGCACCCAGGGCTGAGCTCAGTCAATGGGAGTGTGCCATTGGATGTAGGGAAGAGGAGAAGGGAGTCTTCCCCTTACCCCACCTGCTTTCCTTAATGTGCAGAGACCTCTGCACAGTCACAAAAGGACGGAAGCCGAGCGTTCTGCACATGAATGTTAATGTCCAAGGCAGTATTATGAGGAAGGGGTTCAAACCTTGATGCTGCTGCTAGAACAAAGTTTCCTCCGTGAAAAGGTGGAAACTTCGAGGTGGTCTGCTTGCAACGGACCAAATATGTATTTAATATTGTGCCGACCCCTTTTATGGCCCCTGTGGTTTGTGTCGAGCTGCCAGAGATGTGACTGGAAGATCAGGTGGAGGTTCTCCTGCCGTCAGGTTGCTTCTTGCCCTCTCGTGCGGCTGGGGTTAAGGCGACAGCTTCTTAATGTAGTGCCCCAGGGCAATAGAGAGGGAACTGTTTTTCAGGATGGGACCCATATTTCATGGTCTGAGCTGACCCTATGGGGTAATATAAAATCAACCACCTTGGGGGTGGAATGCAGGTTTTTCTGCCCATGGGAATCCAGGCTGTTGGCTAAGAAGGAAGGAGATTATGGGCAGGGATTTTGGTTTACTGCCAAGCAGAAAATTAAAACTGACTTTTGTAGACAATCCACATCTGCAAGTTGAATGCAAGAATAAATTATGCAAATAATTGAGGCTACAAGATTTAATCCATTTAATTGAAAGACTCTTACTTCTAGCGTCCCAAGTGTTTCATATACATTGCACAATACTCTGCATATCTAAGGAGGAAGTCCTGCTGAGTTGAGTGGGGCTTATTCCCAGGTAGGTGAGTGTTGGATTGCAGTCTAATTCTTACACAGTGACCCTGCAAAATGGGGTGAGGAAATGTGTGCCCTCCGGGTCTTGGCTGGGCTAAATTTTTTGAAGAGGTCAGGGGGTCCGGGTGATGGCAGCTGATGTCTGGAGGGACCTCTGTTGCCCTGCCCCTGGTGTGAGGAAAGGGCATTTCTATCCAGCAGTTGCAAATTGTAGGGTTGGGGTTGAGACTGAATGGCAGGGGCTTGCCTAGTAAATCCATAGCTACGGTAAGTTGCTATTTGAACCAGGAGCAACTGGAAGGGGTTATTTTATTCTGTGGGACTGCAAGTGAGGGCCTTTCCTTCTAATGATGAGTGGCAATTCACAATTTAAGAAGCAAACGTTACCTTGTGCATCCTTTCGCATTGTGACAAAGCACATAGATTGAAGTGTGATATATATTTTAAAGTTAAGCCATAGTTTGGTTAGAATCATAGAGTTGGAAGAGACCACAAGGGCCATCCAGTCCAACCCCCTGCCAAGCAGGAAACACCATCAAAGCATTCCTGACATATGGCCGTAAAGCCTCCGCTTAAAGACTGGTTCAAGGTGTTTCCTTAACTAAATATTTTTAGATGATGGGCCTAGAAATAACTTACAATTTCTTAGGCACACCCTGTTTGCTTTCAGTCGAAGCTGTGACCGTGTTGCCCATCTTTACTGTCATAGTCCCAGGGAAGTGGAGGAGAGGAGGACTTTGGATATTAGCAGACCAGGGCGAGCTGGAACTGGGTCTGTGAGAGGAAGCTGCAAAGAGTGGTTGCCAGCTGAAGGGAGCCATGACCCGCCTCCTCCTTATCTGAGCCTTTGGCTGGTGTGATCGTTACCTTTTTAAAGCTTTGTGGTCAAGAGGACTAGAAATTTGCTATTTCAATAAAAATATTGGGAATTCTCAGTTGTCTGGATTGATAAGCTGCAAGCAGATGTATGCAGTATTTGGCACAGTTGCAAGGCCTTGGATCGAGACCTTAGCTTTCCTTGTGGAGAAGGCATCGTTCCTGACCCTGTTTGGGGTGGAGGATGGAGGGAGACTTGCCTGCTTATGTTTACGCACACTGGTGTTCTGGATTTGAACTTGCTGTTTCTTTGCCCACAGGTATTTGCTGGAGAATCATTGGTACAAACAGTGGAGAGCATACGTGGAATCTGGAGATCAGAACTCCATCTCTTTCCCTGGACGGATCAACAATGCTGAGCTCTTTGAAGGTACAGCTTCCTCTGTCCTATTATTTTATTTTGAGATTCTTTCCTTCTTCCCTTGACATACATTCCCAGGGCAGCATGGCTAGAGGAAAACCAGCACTATGCCATTTTTATCCCCATCCTCCAAGGAGCTCAGGGTGTCATTCATTTTATCCAGACAACAACCCTGTTGGGTAGAGTGGGCCAAGATGTAGCAACAGATCCAAAGATGCCCAGTCAGCTGTTTGTCTGGTTCCTGGATGCAGTTGCTGTATCATGGAAGGCGAAATGTGTTGGAAGTTGAGAAAGAGCTTTCCCGTCTTCCAGCAGGGAGTTCTGCTGATGAAGGTCCTGTGCCAACCTTTCTACTTCTCCACAGACAGACGGCCCTATTGGATTTCAAGCCCTTTTCCTTCTTTCCTTCCTTCCTCCCAGATACAGAGTCTTACCGGTTGAAGGATAGACTGGTGGAGCATGAGGAATACATTCTGGTGCCAGAGGAGGTCTGGAACAAGCTGGTGAGCTGGTATGGCCTTGAGCATGACCAGCCAGCCATTGAACGCAAGGTGAGAAGTTTGTAGTTTAGAGAGCATGGACTGATGAGGAATCTGTGCTCCTGATATTGGGATTCCCAGCTGCCATCACATCCCTGAGCAATTGGTTGTGTGTTGGATTCCTACAAGGTCTGGGCGGCCACAGGTCATGCCCCAGAGTTTCATCACTGGCATATTCTGCTGTGACAAAGGGAGAGGAGGAGAGATGGAGCTTTTGAGAATGAGGTAGAGAATTGGAAGGAGGGGAGGAAGAGAGGCTCCCCCCCCATTTAAACCTGATGTGCATATTGTGTGTGTGAGAGATTATCTATCTAGAAGCCAGTTTCCTCCATTCAGTCACACTCTAGGAAGATCAATAGGTGGCACCCTGGCTGGGACTTCCCTTGGTTCTCAGTGGAGAGAGGGTTACCCAAGAGTCATGGTGGTTAGGCAACTGGCAGAGTCCCCACACCAAAGGTATCCCTGAGGTCAGTCTTCATTTTCACCTGTGCACCCAAGCGCTTTCCGTTCACTCTTATGCAGAAAAGTCCCTGGAGACCCTCTTTGAGGTTAATGGACCCTCAGCCCTTGGAAACCGATGTCTGGCCCCCTCTAGCAGGTGTCCGGCAATGGATGGCGTCTCCACCCTTAGCTCAGGTTACTCCCAACACTGAAGCTCTCATTCTTTGCCCGCTTTCCAGCCATTGTAATGGCCAGCACTTGCCAGGATGCCTGCTAGAGGGCCATTTAGCTTAGGTTATAGATAGTGCTTTTTTCTGGGGGGACGCATACCCCTAAACATTTTGTGAACCTTAAGTTTGGCCTCATTGAGGCGCAGTATTTCAATATGAGTAGGAAAATGAGAAAACCCCTAAACATTTATTTAGAAAAAAAAGCACTGGTTATAGAGTACCAAGACAGGAATGTGAGGAGAGGCTGCAGGGCTTTCTGTGTGAAACTCCTCTCATGTCAGTGACGGCAGCTGTCTTGTGTGGAAGAAGAAGAATCTTAACTGGAAGGGTGCTTTATCATTGATCACCAGTGCAGTGCCTGCAGTTGAACATGTGCCTGCAGAGGCTTGCCATGGCACCCGGAAGGTCCCGTGCCCTTCCCTTGCTGGAACTGGACCCAGTGGGAGCCATTGGCCAGCTGGTGGCTTTTGCAAGCCTAATTCTGGCACAGGGGCAAGGGTGTTTCCCGCACGCGGTGCTCAAGTCCCTTCCGGTGCTTTGCAGGTTCCCCAATGGGCCCCAAAAGGTTGGCAACCCCTGGGCAGCATCAGTTCCTTCAACGTCCTTCATAAACGTTCTCTTAGAAATCTTTACCACATCCCTGCAATCTAGGCCAGCTGCACTGTTTTGCAGGGGGCGCTGAATACATTGGCGGGCCTGTTGAGGTCATGGCTGGAGAGAGACTTAACTGGACATATCCCCCTCTGGAGCCCAGCATCCCAGCTAGTGCTCTGCTTGTTCCCTTTTGGTTCTCTCTCTCTCTCTCTCTCTCTCTCTCTCTCTCTCTCTCTCTCTCTCTCTCTCTGCAGTCCTGTGCTTAACCTCAGCTTGGATTGCAGGGCAGCATCACCTCTGAGCAAAAAGGCACATGGAGTTGGGCTGTGAAGTTTTATTGAGCTTTTAGCAGAAACTCCCTGCGCAGTTTCAGTCTTTTGCCCAACAGCCATGAGAACTAGAAACTCACTCTTTGTGAAGAACTGTGCTTTTCCTGTTTTCTTTTCTTTTAATGTCCACATTGCTCAGAAATACTCAGGTTCCTCAAGGATCCCTTGGTGTCGGCAGAGAAGAAACGCATTGCTTCAGGTTCCCCCCATCCCCTTTCATGGTCCACTGTCTCTTACTGACGGATGCAGTTCTGATTCTTCCTTCTCAGGTGGTGGATCTTTCCAGCATGCAGAAAGTGGAGGTTTACCTGGTGGAACTTTACCTTTGCCAGCACAGTGACATGGACAACCCTGTCACTGCCCAGTTTAGCCGAATGGATATTATCGGTAAGGATCCAGATGGGGGAGACAAGTTGAAGACTGGCTGTGAGGAGAAGGAATAAGGCCCAGGATTCTTGGAGCATTAGACAGTCTCACATAGTTACCGTTTCTCCTTTGGTCACGTACAGTGCTTTCTTCCCTAAAAAAATGTTTGGGGTACACTCATTTTCACTCAAGAAAATCCATTTTGTAGTTCACATTGGGGGAAATTAATACATTAAATTGGACAAACGTACAAAGAACATGCATTACCTTATATTACACAGCTGACAGCTCACAGTAACTTCCACATTGGCATGAGGTGCTAGATTCCAACTCCTACTTCACACATTAAATGCTCGCTTCCCTCTGAGACTCAGGAAACACCGTGCCAGGAAATGAGGCCGCCATCGGGGGTAGCAACGGAACTGACGATTCACCGTACTAGAGAAAAAACTAAAAAAATTAATTTTTAGTTTCTTCTCCCGTTAGATTCACAAAATGTTTAGGGTATGCGTACCCCTGCGTACCTCCAGAAAAAAGCACTGGTCACATATCTATTTTAAACAAAAATAAATAAAACAACCTCTTTCCCTCACCTAGAAACGGTGCTGAAGGAAGCACGACGGCAGTTTTCTGTTCCAGTAGAGGCCGAAACAAGGCTGTGGGTGAAGAACTCAGACGGCTCATGTGAGCGGCTACGGAACTTGCAGATGACGGTGTTGGATGCCTGCCTCAGTTCAGGGCAGGTAACGCTCCTATCGCCAGGGTCTGGGGCTGCTTTGCGGGCAGAAGATCTCAGGATCCATCCCTGGCATGTCCATTCAAAGCAGGTGTGAGGAACCTCTGCCCAGATGTTGCTGAACCAGAACTGCCACCAGCCACTGCCAGGAGGGCCAAGAGGGAGGGGCATTTCAGTTCAGCAAGATCTGGAGGGCCAACGGTTTTCCACACCTGAGTCCAAGGGTTTGAGTTGGCCTTGGAGAGCTACGGCCAGTTGGCCTAGTTTGCTCTGAGCTCACTGGTCAACCTGGGCTAGAGGGTAGGAAGGATGGGTTCATGTCCTCTGTGTGTGGCTTGGAGACAATAATGAGGAGCATTTGTGTTGAAGCTCATCCTTCTGGAATCTCTAGCCAGCTCCCCTCCTGCACAAGCCACAGGCTAGCCTTGAAGGGGACCAGATCACCCCCAACCCCAACCTGGACTTGGATCCCTGGGTTGTCTTCCCCTCTCCTACACTGAATGCTAATAAAGAACAGAGAAGAGTCTGTCACATAAGCTTGATTTAAAACCAGCCCATACCCTCTTGCTGTTCCTGCCGTTAAAAACCAACTACACAAAACTTGGAGGAGTGATGGAGGGAGATGAGGCTGAGGGGGCAAAAAAAGAAGAATCAGTTGCCTTGCGCTAGCACCTCTCCCTCACTGCCCCATTTTCCTTTTTTAAAGCAAAGTGTGCTGGAGTTAGTTAAACAGTTTCAAAGTGTATATGAGTGTGTTGAGATGCTTTGCCACCAGTTGGCCTTTTCTGGCCCCCAGCTGTTTTTGACTGAAGGAATGGCAGCTTCTATTATGAGCCCTTTAGAGACCCTTGTCCAGATACATGGCAGTTAATCAAGCCCTTCCTTCCTTCCTTCCTTCCTTCCTTCCTTCCTTCCTTCCTTCCTTCCTTCCTTCCTTCCTTCCTTTGTCCCCTCCCCCTGCTGGCACCTGCACTCCTGCCAGGTGGTGGTAATGGAGACCAGGAGTAAGGACGGCACTTGGCCCAGCTCTAGACCACATATCATGTGAGTACCTGCACGTGGTGTTTGCACAGCTCCAAAGCGGGGCACCTGGCTTTCTTCAACGCTTTCAGACTCTGCCTCCCTGCCTGAGAGGCTGCTGTGTTTCAGGAGCACCTTGAGCCTGAACCGTGGGAGGCTGCAGGTGCTGCTGTTCTCTGGCTGTTGCTTGTCCCAGCAGATAGTTGGGTGTCATGGGTGTCAAGGAAGAAGGCTCATAGCCCAGAGATTTGTGGTGGGACGACAATGTGTGGTCAGAGGAAGAAGACTGGGAAGAGGAGGTGGTGGAAGCTGAGGGGTAACAGGACTTAGTAAAGAGTCTGTGGCAGAGAGCAGTCCAGACTCGGAGGCAGAGCAGAGTCCGGCTGGTGAAGAATCCAGGGGTTCTCAAAATTTCTATATGTACACAACTACAGCAGCATGTGTGGTGTCTGCGCAGAAATGGAAGGAGGGCATGACACCAACAAAGGAAGAATGGCAGATGAAATTGGCAGAATATCTAGAAATGGCTGATCTGACGAGTAGACTTAAGAGATCAGGATGAAAGAATTTTTAAGGAAGATTGGAAAAGATATTTGAAAAAAAACATATTAAAATGTTAACAGCATTAGAATAAATTCAGCAGTAAGAAATATATTGATACAAAATTGGAAAAATGAGAATTGGGGCGACAGCGGAATAGAATATGTAATAGAAAAAAGTTAATAAAATTAACCACAGATCGCGGGGGAGGGAAATCAACGATAAATGTATGTTTTGTATTTGGACTTAATGTTATCTGTTTAAAGTCGTAAAAAATGAAAATGATAAAGTAATAAAAAGCAACCTGGGGGGGGGGTCTCCTCCTCCTGGTGCAGCTCCTCCCCCTGGTGTCCCAGAACCTGAGGAGGCATGAAGAGGGTGGAGGAGAGGTTGGCTTCATGCCGGCACAGTTTCCAGCTGCTTGGGGAAAACCCTGGGGAGGAGGGGACTTAGGCAGCTGTGAGAGGTGGGGACCTTCTGTCTCAGTATTGGCTTCATGCAGGCAAGACCTACTGGAGATGCGCTGCTGTGCTCATTAGGCCTGACACTCCTGTGCCGACCGTGTTTTTGCAATTAAAGAGTTAACTGCAGCCATTCTTCACAGTCTCCCTCTTTCCCCCGCCCCTCTCAGGAAGAACTCCCTCGAGGAGGAGGAACTCTATCAGGGCCAGCCTGGCGTTTGCGGTCTCACCAACTTAGGCAACACCTGCTTCATGAATTCTGCTTTGCAGGTATGAGGTGCAGGCTGTGGCAGGCGCAGAGCTGAGAGCCAGGATGGCGTAGCCGGTTAAGTGGCTGGACTACGGCCAGGGAAACCAGAGTTCAAATTCCCCGCTTGACCATGGCGCTCTCCAGGTGGTCTAGGACCGCTGTCCCACCTCACTCTGGTTGCCATGGGAATAAAAATTGAGGCTGGTGGGGAAAAGAGCAGCAGACTCTGCCCTGAGCTCCTTGTAGGACATGATCACAGTAAATCATAATGGAGGCTTGGTGGTGTGGGGGGGTTTGTTGCTTGGAGGCTGAGCCCTTTGGCCAAAAGGAGGGTTTTGCTTGAGCTCGTGAGCAGGGTGCACTGTTGTTGCAGTTCTCTGTCTGCCCACTAGTGGGGAGTAAAATAGCAGAACTTGCTGCTGTCTGGTGGAAAGACTTGAAGCAGTTCTCCAATTGTTGTTGTTGTTGCTCTTATTCTTATTACCATTTATTAAATTTGTCTACCGCCCTACACCTGTAGATCTCAGGGGTTCGGTGTTGGTGGGTTACTAGGTGGGAACTAGATCCTTGGCTGTGGGAGGGTAGTTGCATTCTGGGTTGAGGGGAATGCTGAACTGGGGAATGCTGTCTTTTCCTGTTGTTGTTGTCGTCATCATCATCATCATCATCACCACCAAATCTAGTATGCCACTGCCCAATATTTGCAGTTGCTTTGTTTTTGTTGTTTTACCACCAGCTACAGAAAGTGAGGAAAGGTCGATTTAAAGTAAACTTCCAGGCCTGATGCTTTTTCCATGAGGGAGGGGGGCACACATGGATCCTCCTAAGGCAGAGAAGCCAAGTGGTCATCTTCTTTCTGCACGTCCCCCACCCCGGCTGGTGAACCGCTTAATATTGTGTCCTTACCGCGTGCTCTCTGAGCTGCTTGAGGAGCTGCCAGAAAGCAAAGGGGCAAAGAAATGCCAAGATAAATATCATGGCTTGGGGAATGAGTCTTCTGTGCAGGTCTCAGTGCATACTTGGAAGTTTATTTTCACTCTCCTGTACCTAAAGACTTGCTTGGAATACACAAGCAGCTCAGGTTCTCAGGATATGCAAGACCTGTTGTGTTCTGGAATTGCTGAGCTCCTGCTATGGATTATGGTCCTCTTTCTCTCTCTCAGTGTCTCAGCAATGTGCCCCCTCTTACTGAGTATTTCCTCAACAACCGCTACCTGGACGAGTTGAACTTCAGCAACCCCCTGGGCATGAAGGGTGAGATTGCAGAGGCCTACGCTGACCTCATCAAGCAGCAGTGGTCCGGCCACCACCGCTCTATCGTGCCTCGCATGTTCAAGGTGAGCTTCCTTGAGGTTCCCAAAAGTATAGCATCTAGATCAAGGGAAGTAATAGTGCCACTGTATTCTGCTCTGGTCAGACCTCACCTGGAGTACTGTGTCCAGTTCTGGGCACCACAGTTCAAGAAGGATACTGACAAGCTGGAACGTGTCCAGAGGAGGGGAACCAAAATGGTCAAAGGCTTGGAAACAATGCCTTATGAGGAACGGCTTAGGGAGCTGGGTATGTTTAGCCTGGAGAAGAGAAGGTTAAGGGGTGATATGATAGCCATGTTCAAATATATAAAAGGATGTCATATAGAAGAGGGTGAAAGGTTGTTTTCTGCTGCTCCAGAGAAGCGGACACGGAGCAATGGATTTAAGCTACAAGAAAGAAGATTCCACCTAAACATTAGGAAGAACTTCCTGACAGTAAGAGCTGTTTGGCAGTGGAATTTGCTGCCAAGGAGTGTGGTGAAGTCTCCTTCTTTGGATGTCTTTAAGCAGAGGCTTGACAGGCATATGTCAAGAATGCTTTGATGGTGTTTCCTGCTTGGCAGGGGGTTGGACTGGATGGCCCTTGGGATCTCTTCCAACTCTATGATTCTATGATTCCTTTTCCTCACCATTGCGCTTTCTCTCGCCATCTTTCTTGGGGCTCAAGGCCACCCTCTTGGCGTTCCTCTTCCCTGCAGACCAAAGTGGGCCATTTTGCCTCCCAGTTCCTTGGCTACCAGCAGCACGACTCCCAGGAGCTGCTCTCCTTCCTGCTTGATGGGCTGCACGAGGACCTCAACCGGGTCAAGAAGAAAGAGTACATAGAGCTGAAGGATGCAGCAGGGAGGCCAGACGAGGTGAGCAGGGTGTACAGGGCCTGGCAGCGTGGGGGATTTCAACTCTGGGGCCCAGCCACTTTTGCGTTTTTAAAAAATGAATGCAGCACATTGGGAGTAAACCTGGGCAAACTCACAACCTTCTGAATTGTGATTTCCATGCTCTTTGTGTGCTGAGTCTTTGGTAGCCTTGATCCGCAGTGCAGCCTCACAGAGCAGGTCACTAGCTCCCTGGTTGTAACATGCGGTGGGAAACCGAGAGGTGCGGACTTGGCCAAAGCTTTTTCTCTGGCAGGTGATGGAATTTGGAGGCCGTTTGAGGCAGTGCCCCTTCCTGAGCAGGGATGGGGAGCCTGTGGTCCTTGAGAGTTCTGGTGGACAGTAATTCCTGAGCCATTGACCACACGGACAGCGGCTGATGGGACTTGGGGGTCTGACAGTCACTGGAAGGCTGCAGGTCCCCAACTGCTGCCATAGAAGGTGGGATGCAGGAAATACTCTGTCACCGGATGTTCAGTTCAGTTCATAATGTTAATGAATTTCTGGAGCCTTCTACCGCTGTACAATATCTCAGGTGACGGCACATCCCACCTTTGCCTCCACAGCCGGCAAAGAGGAGGTTAGCTTTGCCCTTGGGCTTCCAAGCCTAGCGAGAGGGAAGCGGGAGGAGAGCTCTGTCCTTGAGGGGGTTTGCAGGCAGCTCAGTGCTGTTTCTAAGGCAGCCTTCCTCCCCCTGGATGCTTGGCCTGCAGTCCCACCAGCTCTGACCAGCACAGAGCTGTAGCCCCAAACCTCTGGAAGGCAGCAGTGGGACAAAGGCTTTTCTGAGGTCTCGACTGCCAGCCTTGCGTCCTAGAAACTGATTCATCAGCTAGGCCTGTGCCTGGGTTTGGGGTGTATGTATTTGGAACCCCTTGGCCCTTGCTAGAGGGAAGCCAGCAGGGGCAGAGAGACCTGCCCTTCCTTCAGCTCTTCCTTCTCCCTCCCAGGAAGTAGCGGAGGAAGCATGGCGGAACCACAAGCGCCGCAACCACTCCATCATTGTTGACATTTTTCACGGGCTCTTCAAGTCGACACTGGTGTGCCCCGAATGTGGCAAGGTTTCGGTGACCTTTGACCCCTTCTGCTACCTCAGTGCTCCCCTGCCCATCAGCAAGGACCGGGTGATGGAGGTTTTCTTCGTGTCCATGGAGCCCAGTAAGAAACCCGAACAGGTAAGCAACTAGACAGGGAAGGTGCCTGGCAAGAAGAGCGGGGTTGAGTTGCTGGGATTTGCACTCAGGACCAGAAAGCCAATGCCTTGCTTGCCTGCCTGGAGTCTGGTTCCATCCCCAGCACCTTCAGGTGGGGCTTCAAATGTCTCCTGTTTGCAACCCTGGAGAGCTGCTGGCAGTGCTGAGCTAGAGGGAACCAAGGGTGTGATTTGGTACACAGCAGTTTCCTGTAGATACTCTTCTGTCTGGGGACACTTAACAAGGGTGCACCACAGAGGCGGTGGCAGGAGTTGCTCATGTCTGGCAGTGAGCTTAAGGGTGTGACGTACAGGAGCCTTGGGAGAGCCATAGGAGGTGGTCCCCAAGGAGACAGGTTCCACCTCACGGCAACTTGTCTTCGGTTTGGGCTTCTGGCTTTGTTCCAGGCAGACTCTCAACAATAAATTGAACTTCCTTTTCCCCTTTCTTTTCTTTACAGCACAGACTGATTGTCCCAAAGGCCGGGAAAGTGCTAGATCTCTGCCACACCCTCTCCAAGCATACAGGGGTGCCTGCTGAGCGGGTGAGTGTGGGGACAGAGAGAAAAACATCTAATTGTTTTATTCGCTAATTTTAGTGCAAATGTTAAGTAAACTGCTTAGATATTTTGATTGAATCCAGTTAAATAAATAATCAGTAAGAGTTCCCTGAGTTCCTTCTTCCCTCTGTGGTGACTCTGTGTGTCTCTCTTTCTCAGATGATGGTGGCTGACGTGTTCAGTCACCGCTTCTACAAGATCTACCAGATGGAAGAATCCCTCAGCTGCATCCTGGACCGGGATGACATCTTCATGTGAGTGTAGGAGCAGGGGGGGGGCTGCAGCAGAGGAGGGTGGGAGTAGATCCATTGGAGAAGGAAGGTGCCTGGGCATGCTAGGTCTGCAAGAATGTGTATCTGAAGAAGGGTGCATGCACACAAAAGCTCATACCCAGAACAAACTTAGTTGGTGTCACAGTGGCCGGAGTGGGCTACTTCAGAGTAACGACGCTACGCAGCTCTGCATTTTATTCTTTTATTGGTGCTGCGTATTTACAGTGCTGAAGTCATTGCTATTTACACGGAGTGATGTGGTCAGTCGGTTCCAGAACCTCCGAATGGCTTTTGGCGCGTCTTTCTCCAACACAAAAGCTTTGGCAGACCCATCCTCTTTCCCCTCCTCTTTCTGCGTAATTCCGGAGTTGGGGGGATGGGTCTCCCGCCTTTATTCGCCCCTTCCTGTCCCACCTGGGACCCTGGCTCCTCTACCTTGCCTGAGCCTCGGACACGACTTCCTGCTTCCCCATTGGAATCGGAACTCTCTCTGCTTTCCCCTGTGCTCGGGGATGGGCTTGAACTCAGGAGGGGAGGGACTTCGCGATATCCCCTGTCCCTCACATCCACCCCCCCCAAGCTCTCCTTCACCCCTCCCCAGGTCCCCCCCAGGTGTCGGTGACGACTGGAAGCCTAAGAACTCAGTGCTTTCCGAGCCCGTTGGTGTGAACACCTCCCCCCAGTCCTGCGAGCCCCCCCCTTCCGCCTGGGAGGACGGGAATCCCAAAAAGTCCGTGGCGTCAGAGCTGGTAGGGGTAAAAATGTTCTGCCAATCTGCTCCTTCCTCTGACTGGGTGGATCTCGGTGACACCCATACCTCATCCTCTGGTTCCTCAAACTCCGCTTCCCAGCGCCATGGTGAACTGCTCTCCCGTGCTTCCTCCCCCTCCCCCTCCCTTTCCATGTGCCAGGGCTTGGGTCTATGGGGAAAGAGGGCGTGAAATTCTTCTACCAGGAATTCCTCCTGTATCTGAGTGGCTGGGACCCATTCATTCTGGGACGGTGGAGCATCCTCCCATGCCATGAGGTACTCCAGGCCCCCCACCCCCCTCCTTGAGTCCAGGATGGCCGTGGCCTCATTGAGTTGCTCCCTGCCTTCTCTCTCCCCCCCTCCCTCAGGGGTTTGTTCGCTGCCTCGGAGCCTGCTGCTTTCCCTGTACGGCGACAGCAGCGATCTATGAAACACTGGGTGCACCCTCATGTCCTCCGGCAGTGCCAGCCTGTATGCCACCGGGTTGACCTGTTGCGTGACCGTGAAGGGGCCCAACCTTCTGGGCGCCAGCTTTTTGCACCTCCCTCTGATGGGAAGGCCCTCCGAGGACAACCAAACTTTGTCCCCCACCCTAATGACCTCCCCCGGTCGCCTGTGGCGATCTGCCCCCTTCTTGTACGCTTCCTTGGCTCTCTCCAAGTGTTCTCTAAGCTGCTGGTGCACCGTCTCCAGTTCCTCTGCCCAATCCTCAGCCTGTGGGCCCTCCTCCTCCTCCTCCCCCTCCCTCTCTGGGAAAGATCTGAGGTCGCGCCCGTAATTGGCCTTAAAGGGCGACACCCCTGTGGAGACGTGCACCGCATTGTTGTAGGCAAATTCTGCCAGTGGCAGGCGATCCACCCAGTCCGTTTGCCGCTGGCTGACGTAGCATCTCAGGTACTGCTGCAGAATGGCGTTGACCCTCTCCGCCTGTCCATTGGTCTGCGGGTGTCTAGCCGTCGACAAGCTGACCTCCACCTGCAGGAGGTTCATTAGCCGCCGCCAGAACCTGGAAACAAATTGGCGGCCACGATCCGAAATAACCCTTAAAGGTAATCCATGCAGTCTGAATACATGATCCACAAACAGTTTGGCTGTCTCCTCTGCAGAGACCGCCCTGGCACACGGTATAAAGTGGCACATTTTGGACATGAGGTCCACCACCACCAACACTGCGGTCTTGCCCCTGGAAGAAGGCAGATCTGTGATGAAGTCCATCGACACCACTTCCCACGGCCTGTGTGGCGTGGCTAAGGGCTCCAGCAATCCCGGTGGCGCTGCTCTGACCACCTTTGCCCGCTGGCAGGTGTCACAGCCCCGTACATAGTCTCTAACATCTTCCCGCACCCCTGGCCACCAGAAGTGTCTCATGACTAGGTGAGCGGTTTTGTCCCTCCCAAAATGACCCGCCGTTGGGTTGTCGTGCATCTGCTTGAGGACCGTACGTCTAAGCTGGGTGGTGGGCAGGTACAGTGCACCCTTGTAGAAAAGCAGCCCCCTGCGTTCTGCAAAGTCTTTTGCCTGCTCCCCCCCCTCTCAGTTCTCTGAAGATGCGGTTGGCAAATTCATCCGCTGCCGTCAGTGCTGTGAGTTCCGCCTCGCTCACCACTGCTGCTCCGCAGGACCATGCTGACGGGGGGAAAATGTGTCTGGGTGCCGGTGGCGCCTCCTCCTCCATGTACTCTGGCTTGCGGGAGAGGGCATCCGCCCTGACATTCTGCTCTCCCGGGATGTAGTGTATGGAGAAGTTGAAGTTCGAGAAGAACTCTGCCCACCGTATCTGCCGCTGGTTGAGCACCCTGGCAGTTCTCCAGAACTCCAGGTTCTTGTGGTCTGTGCACACCTGGATGGGGTGCTTGGCGCCCACCAGGAAGTGTCTCCAGTGCTGGAACGCAGCGTGGATCGCAAGAAGTTCCCGATCAAACACCGTGTAGTTTCGCTCTGGCTGGGTCAACTTCCTGGAGAAGAAGGCACAGGGTCTCCACTCTCTGTTGGCGTCCAGTTGCAACAAAATGGCGCCCACAGCTTTATCAGAAGCATCTGTCTCCACGCGTAGGGGCGCGTCCTGAACCACGTGGAACAGGTTCTGGTCTGAGGCGAACACCCTCTTGAGGCTTTCGAACGCTGCTTGCGCCTCTGGTGTCCACCTGAACTTCTGCTTGCCTCTCAGGCAGTCAGTGATGGGAGCCGTAACGCGAGAGAAGTTCTTGATGAACTTCCTGTAGAAGTTGGCGAAGCCTAGTAGGCGTTGGGCATCTTTGCGCGTCCTGGGGCTGTGCCAGTCCAGGATGGCCTGCACCTTGTCCTTGTCCATCGCCAGCCCCTTGTCTGACAGCTTGTAGCCCAGGAAGTCCACCTCCTTGGTGTGAAACTTGCACTTCTCCAGCTTCACATACAGGTGGTTCTCCTTCAGGCGCTGCAACACCTCCCTGACATCTTTCACATGCTGCACTGGGTCATCGGAATAGATAAGGATGTCATCCAGGAAGACCAAGCATTTCCTGAAGAGGAGGGACCCCAGGACGTGGTGCATGAAGGCCTGGAAGCATGCTGAGCCCCCTTGCAACCCGAAGGGCATCACCAGATATTCAAAAGAGCCCAGAGGCGTGAACATCGTGGTTTTCCATTCATCGCCTTCCCGGATCCTGATTAAGTTGTACGCCCCCCTCAGGTCTAGCTTGGTGAAGATCTTGCCCCTGCGCGCTGCTGTCAACAGATCGTCCACTCTGGGCATGGGGAAAGCCACTGGCTCTGTCACTGAATTCAGCCGTCTAAAATCCACCACAAGACGGCGCTGTTGCGTGTCTTTCTTGTCCACCCAGAAGACTGGGCTGCCCCCTGCTGCCTTGCTTTCTCTGATGAACCCCCGCTTGAGGTTCTTGTCGATGAAAGCGCGCAGATCCTCCAGTTCCTGGTCTGACATGGCGTACAGCTTGGCTGGGGGTATAGTTGCCCCTGGCACCAGGTTGATCTGGCAGTCAAAAGGCCTGTGTGGGGGTAGGTGGTCGGACTCCGCTTCGCTGAAGACCTCCTGCAGGTCCCAGTACGGCTTGGGTATCGCCTCACCCCCTTTGACGTGCATGGTGGCCACCGTGGCTATCGGAGGCCCCTCCCCTGGTTGGTGCTGCATGCAATGTTCCAGGCAAAAGTCCGATCCAAAAGTGATGCATCTCTGGTGCCAACTGATGGAGGGGTCGTGGCGCGCCAGCCAGCTCATGCCCAAGACGATGGGGGGGTCTGAGATGGTGGTGACGTTGAATGCCAGTGTCTCTGAGTGCCTTCCCACCGTCATTTTCATGGGGGGGGGTTTGATGAGTGATGGCCCCTCCCAGCAGCTCTCTGCCGTCAATGGTCGCCACGTGCAGAGGAAAATCCAGCTGCAGAAGCTGGATCTGGTGCTCTTCTGCAAAGTTTCTCGAGAAGAAGTTCGCTGACGCCCCACTGTCAATTAGGGCGAGGACCGTCAGGGGATAGCCATTTGGGAGCGTGAGCGTCACTTCTAGAACCACTCCTGCTCTGGGAGGGGTGGGCTGGCTCTGCTCCTCTCTGTGCGGGTGGGTGGGCTGGGGCTGTTGTTTGCTGACTGTGCCTGGCTGCTGCCCCTTGTCTCCTGCAGCCAGGCTTTCCCGTTTCCCTGCTGTGGTGCTGCGTCAGTGGGGGAGGGCACAACCGTTCCCGGCTTTCCTTGCCACTCCCTGCGATGTGGGCAGTCTCTGACGAGATGCTGGGGGGAGTTGCAGAGAAAGCAATTCCCACCCCTTCCCTCCTTGCGTCTTGGCGCCGCTGGGGTTTGAAAAGCCCGCGCGCGCGCGCGCTATCAATCTGCATGGGTTCCTGGTCCTGGCTGGCCCCAGGCGTGGCTTGAAAGGGTTGTTGGGGGAGTGGCTTCTCCTGCGACCGTGGGAACCAAGCCCGCTTTGCGCGCGTTGCTTGCTTGTCGCTCCACCGGGATTCCTGTCTCACCCCCACCGCCAGAGCCGCTTTGCTCAGCTGATCCATATTACTGGGCTTTGGACCTCGAGAGCTCATCCTTCACCTCCTCATGCAACCCCAAGTAGAACGCCGCTTGCATTGGGGGTGACTCCAGTTCCCACCCCAATCTGTGCACCAGCATGGTGAATTTCGCCCAATACGCGCGAACTGTCATATTTCCTTGGCGTAAATTATGAAGTTCCTCCTTAGTCTGGTCCATATGACTATCGGACGAATACATCGTTTTCAAACCTTCTAGAAATAGTTTGACATTCTTCATGCAAGGATTCTTTGTTGCGATTAACGGTCTTAGCCACTCCCTGGCTGCCCCGGTAAGGTGCTCCACAATAAACGCTACCCTGTGCTCATCATCAGGGAACTCATCGTGGTGCAGCTCAAGAGCATACACAATCTCAGTCTCAAAGCCCTGATATTCCCTCGGGTCTCCATTGAACTTGCTTACTAGGGTCCCGGCTCTCCTTCCTGGCAGCACTTGGACTTGGGGTGCCCCTCCCGCCTTGTTTTTCTCTGCATCCAGCTTGTTTTGGAGGTCTACCGCCACCGCCCTTAATTCCTGCTCTCTTTCCTGTAGCGCTCTCACCTGTTCCGCAAGTTGTAGCCGGTCGTCCTGGACCTTCTTAGTCTCTTCTTTAGCTGCCTTCAATTCCCCCTGCGCCTGCAGCGACAGCTGCTGCAGTTCTTGCTGGGCTTGCTCCGCGATCTGCCGCCATCTCTCCGCCTCTGACACGCTCATCCCGGCAACTCCAAAGTAGCCCAAAAAAGGATTCGGAGGTTGCTGTCACAGTGGCCGGAGTGGGCTACTTCAGAGTAACGACGCTACGCAGCTCTGCATTTTATTCTTTTATTGGTGCTGCGTATTTACAGTGCTGAAGTCATTGCTATTTACACGGAGTGATGTGGTCAGTCGGTTCCAGAACCTCCGAATGGCTTTTGGCGCGTCTTTCTCCAACACAAAAGCTTTGGCAGACCCATCCTCTTTCCCCTCCTCTTTCTGCGTAATTCCGGAGTTGGGGGGATGGGTCTCCCCCCCTTATTCGCCCCTTCCTGTCCCACCTGGGACCCTGGCTCCTCTACCTTGCCTGAGCCTCGGACACGACTTCCTGCTTCCCCATTGGAATCGGAACTCTCTCTGCTTTCCCCTGTGCTCGGGGATGGGCTTGAACTCAGGAGGGGAGGGACTTCGCGATATCCCCTGTCCCTCACAGTTGGTCTCTAAGGTGCCACTGGACTTTTTTTCTTTTTTTTTACTGCGTCAGACCAACACGGCTACCTACCTGAATCTGCGAGAATGGGTGTGTCTTGGCTGCACCTGAAGACCAGCAGGGAGGAGCTCTCTTTGAGGAGGGGGGCATCTTTGCAGTAGCTCCCTGGAACCTGATGTTGGCCAGAGCTGGAGAAATGGGCTCATGTGTATAAAGAGCGCCTTCTGGAAGGGATCTAGGAGTTAGTGAGATAATTGAAACTGGCCCTGGAAATAGCATATCTGGGCAGGGACAGAAGTGGATCTTTGGCTCCTTGGCTATGGCTAGCTACAGAATGCTGCATTTCAGGGGGTTGGACAAGGTGCCCTTGGGGTCCTTTCCAACTCTGCAATTCTATTATTCTTTCTGCCTGCTGCTGAAATGTATCTGGAGGCCTGACAGGGCCTGCCCTCTGCTTATTGATTACCGGTAGATTTCTTACCCACCCTTTACTTCAAGGCCCCAAGGTGTGTTAGAACCATGAAATATACCACTGTAAAATAAAACAAAGAACAGTTACAAACATAAAACAAGGAAAGTGTAGAAAGAAAAATAGTTCCATATATCTAAAACACTTGTTGAAACCCTTGGTGGGTGCCAAAAAGACAAGGGAGGTGGCACCTGTCTAATATGTCTTCCGGGGGGGATTCCAGGTGCCACCACACTCCAAGCATGACTCCAACCTCCTGGTAATATGCATGTCTCATCTTTTGGGGGAGGGCAAGGGGGGCATTGCTTGTTTCCCGCCCCCTCTGGATCTTTCTCTGTCTCCTTCTCCCTCCAGATACGAGGTGTCGGTCTCCACACTGGAGGATCCGGCCACGGCAGATGCAGTTGTGCTCCCTGTGTACCTCCGAGAGCGCACCCAGGGCCGCGACTACAGCAACACCTACTACGGGGTGGTGCTCTTTGGCCACCCGCTCCTGGTGTCTGTGCCACGAGACCAGCTCTCCTGGGACTCGCTCTATCAGCTCTTGCTGCACCGGCTCTCGTGAGTTCCTGGCAGCAGCCTTAGCTCCCCCCCCCCCCCAGACCGAGTGCCCTTCCTGCTTTTGCCTACCTTGCTTTGAAGAGGGTGGGAGCAGAGGGGACAGAAGTGCCTTGCCTGGGCCTGTCTTGTAGGATGTGCCTGCAGCCCAAAGGCAGTGGGGAGACTTAGAGTTTTGCCCCACGGGTAGGTTATTTTTGCCTTTGTTTTCCTTTTTGCCTCAGTTAGGCCAGTAGTCTTCAACTTTGGTCTAGACCTGAGACCCACCCTTAGCCCAAACATATGTATTTGGGGACCTTGGGAAGGTTCCTGTTGCATTTTGTATGAAGCTGGTCCTGGTGCGGCTCACCTGTGGTCAGGCTGCTGCCCACTCCTGGGTCCCAACTTTCCAGTTGGAGGCCAGAAGGTGAGATCCAGGTGGTTCAATGTCCATCTCTTGATTTTACTCCATATCGTAGGGCCAGCAGCTTGTGTGTCTGAACAGTCTCTTGTTTTATAAACCTTGGAGGGGACATGGAGCCCTTGGTTCTGGTGGCCTCGTTCATGCTTGATGGTAGGCCTCAAAATGATGTCTCTGTGCATGGGTCAACCAGCCCTGGGTGACTTTCACAGACAAGATCACACAGCAAGCATCCAAGGCTGAGGATGCATTTGAACCTCAATCCCCCATTGCCCCCCCCTGCAAGTAAATGGCTCCTCTTTTATCCCAAAGGTTTGTGGGATGGGAATCTTCTTTCCTTTCCCCTTGGGGCTGTACAGTTTCCTAGGAATTCCTTGCTGGGGTCTGCTCCCTTTTTGGTACTTTTCCATGTCTGAAGCAGCCTCTGCCTCCCCCTATGCTGTGCTTCCTCCTACCCCACCCCATTTTTTGCTTTACATCCCTCAAGATCCACGTCTTAGGCAGGGCACTTCCTGAACAGCTTCAGCTGCACTTTGCATCACATAATTCAGTAGAAACAAAGGAACTGCCTTACCCTCAGCCCAGACCATTGGTCTGTCTAGCTCGGTATTGTCAACACTGGCTGGCAGCAGCTCTCCAGGGGTTCAGGCAGTGCTCTTTTCCCAGCCCTACCTGGAGATGCCAGGGTTTGAATCTGGCGACACTCCTGCATGCCCCTAAAACCTGATTTGGGTTCAGCAATCCAGGTTCTCTTCTTGTGTGTGAGGAGATACAAAAGTCCAGCTGGGTTGTTTGCTCCAGTTTGAGTTTGAACTGCCCATTCAGGCGCTTGAAAAGCAGGGAGGCCAGTGGGGCAGCCATCTGACTCTAGTTGTCTACGGCTTGCAGGGGAGAGAAACCTTCACAGGGAGCTGTGTTTGCAGTTATGGCAGATGGAAGAACTGCCCTGGGGCTGGCAGGTGTGTTGGATTGGCCTCCTGGACTGGCCTGCCCTCTCCCCACAGCAGCCTTGGCAGTGCAGGGCACCATAGCTGCACCCTGTTGGTCTCCAGGGGCTCAGAGGGATATTCCTATTATCAAAAAGCGAGAAGTGGTCCTTGCATGATCTGGGGCACTTGAGATGTGGCCCATTCATGTTCAAACGCTCTGCTGTCTAATAAACCTAATAAACCTTGGTACATGCCTGAAGCAAACTTTACGGAATCTTCTTTTAATGTTATTTTTCTGCAAGGTAGCTTTGCCCCTGCTCTCCCTCCAGCCCTGTGCCTCTCCCAGTTGACAAGCATGTCTCTTGCTATCTTCACTCGATTCCTCATCCAGCGGCACCTTTCATTGCACAGTGCTGCCACAGGGGGGAGCTGTGGAGCATGCCATTGACGGTGCTGCCCCCTAGTGCCCAAGGGTGTGACTTGCTTCTCTCCCTACCCTCCAATTTTGGCAGCCGCTACGTGACACGACCAGACTCTGAGGAAGAGGACGATCCGAGTGAGGACGATGAGGAGGAGGACCTCTACAACAAGAGGCCCAATGGGCTGAGCGAAGGTGAGGGGTTGGCGCGAGGGCAGAGTGTTGATGGGGGGGGCGGGTGGCTGACCAGGTTTTTTATTTGGCTGCTGCCTGTCCTTTCCTCTCCAAATGCACAACAGGGGAGGACGACGATGAGGAAGAGACGACGGCAGAAGGCTCCACGAGCCAGGAGCCCAGCTCGGAGGCGGAGGAAAACCCCTCGGACGCCTCTGTGGGGGAGGAAGCAGCTGGCGTGGAGGGGAGGCCCAGCCCCAGCCCAGCTCCTCAGCAGACACCCTCTTCCAGTCCCAGCCCCCCGACGGCCAACCAGGCCAAACGCAAATGCTGCCAGAAGCGGCGCAAGCTGCTCTTCACCCTCCAGGCCGTCAATTCCAACGGGACCAGCGACCGGATGGCTGCCCAGGACGAGGGCAGCACCGTCTCCTTCAACTGTGAGTCTTCCCTCTGGCTCCTGGTCCATGCAAGCTCCCAATATTGGGGGGCGGGAAAGTTTCTGGGATTCCCTTGCGGTTGTCGCAGCAACATGGCAGCGGGGGGTGGGGGGTGGGGGTGGGGAGGCTCTCTTCTGAGCCTTTCTCCCAGCCTGGCTGCACACATGTCCATGGGCTGCTCCAGCTGCCTTCTCTGAAATTCTCAGGCTCACCTTTTTTGTTTAACGGCCTCCAGCTCAAATATGCAAACACTCATCCACTGGAATGTTGATTAAGGGTTGTGTCCTGGGTCAGTCATAAGCAGAGTGGACCCCTTGACGCTAATGAACACGACTCGCTTAGGTCCACTCATTTTGGTGGTCATATCAGTTGCTGAAAATTGCAGGAGGGGAGAGTGCTGCTCCCCTTAGGTCCTGCCTGGGGTCTCCCCACAGGCATCTGGTCGGCTCCCGTGAGAACAGGATGCCAGACTAGGTGGGGCCTTGGCCTGATCTCTCAGGGCTCTTAAGGATACAGCCCTAAGAAGTGAGCCTGTTCTCACCTTTCCGCCCTCAGGTCAGTGAGTGTCAAGGCTTCTTGTAGGATCTTAATGGCTGCATTGCTGGAGTAATTGCAGCCACCAGTGACGTGTGCCCTACGAAAGATTACCTGGAAGGGAAGTTGGCACTTTGGCTGGAAACCCTTTCCTGCCCCAGCAGCAAAATTCCTCATTGTTTGGCCCCTTTCCTTCTGATGCAATGCCCTCTGGCTACTTCTGTATGGGACTGTACTGGGTGTGGCAGTGGTGACTGGAGAGCAGCAGGATTAGTCCTGTTCAGGGTCCTTCTGGCCTGGGGTTTCATAAATGACTTCCCCCTGCACTGCCTTGAGAGATGCTCAGGGTTCCTGCCACTTTAACCACAGTTTCTCCCCTTGGCACAGCCCAACCGTACATTGCGATGGACTGGGACTCCAACATGAGGAAACGCTACTACGATGAGGCGGAGGCGGAGGTGAGGGCGAGGCATTTTTCTGCCCCTAATCCTCCTCCTTTCTCTATCCCTTGCCCTCCTCTCCTCAAGCTCAGCCACAGGGACCTGGCAGACCTCCAGAGGCTTCTGGACTCCCAGTTCCTGCCAGCCTGGCTCTCATGGTCAGGGACAACAGGCAAAAAACTGGAGGGTGATGGGTGCCCCCCCCCGCTGCCGCTCACCTCCCCCCCCCACTGTGTGCACTGCCAGGGCTACATCAAGCACGAGTGCATGGACGTCACGCCAAGGAAGAATCCAGTGAAGCTGCAGGAGTGCCTCGAACTCTTCACCACCGTGGAGACGCTGGAGGAGGAGAATCCCTGGTGAGAGCCTTGGTGGTCGGGTGGAGCTCTTGCTTCCAGAGGCACAAAGGAAGGGAAGGAGCTGCCGGTAGAGCAGAGTCGAATCCTGGAGGCAGCTGGCTCTGACCATCCAGTCGTGGGTTGGCACAGGTGCACCGCTTTGGATTATCTTGTGGCTCAAACTGTTCGGCCTGGTATTGCTTGCTGTGCAGATGGCCCCATTCAACTCTGGCCTGGTAGAGGCAGCCAAGGGGCCTTACAGCTGGAACCTTCTTGCCTAGCCTGACTGGAGAGCCAGAGAAGGAGGGAGTTCCCCCCCCCCCCGTGCGATGTGATCCCATGCACTTTTGTTATGTAAGGTGGGGGGACAACCCCCACCCCTCCGCGCACACAGGAGGGGCATAGGTTTCATCATGGGCAACATGCCTTCATGTGCAGCGGGCATCAATGGCAGTCTTCTGGTCCATCACAGCGGACGGATGACACCAGACTTCCAGACTTCTCACTTCAAAGGGATGATGAACCATGGGGCTAGTGGGTCAATATGCCAGCCTCTTTGCAGATCCTCCTGATGACCCTCTTTTTCACCTAGTGTTTGGCTAGGCATTTTTCAGTTTTCAGGATTGGTGTGTGTTGCAGGATTTTGGGTGCCCTGACCAAATCATTTCCCCTTTTGTTCTCCCACCCCCAACCCAGATACCTATCTCAGGATTCCTCCTTTGTGTCCTAAGATGGGTTGCCTGCTAGTCCTCATGCAAACACCTGTGGCTTTTCTGCTGTTCTGAGTGCTGTGCTCACCCCCAGCTCCTCTCGTGCAGGTACTGTCCCACCTGCAAGAAGCACCAGTTGGCCACCAAGAAGCTGGACTTGTGGTCGCTGCCAGAGATCCTGATCATTCACCTCAAGCGCTTTTCCTACACCAAGTTCTCCAGGGAGAAACTCGACACCCTGGTGGAGTTCCCTGTCCAGTAAGCCACTTGGTCCAAATCATTAGACAATTTCTAGGAAGGAGAAGAGACATGGGGCAGCGTATTTGGGGTGGCTCAAGCTTCTGAAATCATTCCACTGGGGAGAAATCTTTCAGAGGGAACAGGCATGCTTGTTAAATTCTCAGGATTCCACGGGCCAAAGAGTTACCTCCTCCTTTCGAACCCAGTATCAATAAAAGTTTTTCAGAAGGCATGTTGACTTCCCACAGGTGCTGGCTTATGCAGCTTGCAGAGAGCACTTCCCCAGTTCTGAAGAGACCTGATAAAATGGAGCACATTTGCTTTTTAAAAAAATGGCTTTAATGCAGGACTGGGGAACTTGGGGCCCTCCAGGCACTGTGGGCTCTCAACACTCATCAGCCCAAGTCAGGGGGGCCCAAAGATTGAGATGATGAGAGTCAAGAGTCCAACAAGGGGTCCCCCCCATGTCTGACTTAAGGGCATACAGAGTGCATTCAAGAATTGTGTGGTGGCTTGAGAGCCCGAGCCAGCCTGGGATTTGTTGCTTTGTGGCATTTATCATTAGCATGTCTTAAGCATTCCTCCTACACCAACCTAATTGGTAGAAGACATTTGTTTTTACTAGCCTGCTAAGAGGTTAGTCATCTGCATTTTCCTGCTTTGCAAAGCAAAGGGTTTCCCTCCCACCACAACCTGCTGGGAAACAGAGGTTAGAAGTCACTTGTTTGGCATCTGTCTGTCTCAAGAGACAATGGAGTGGGCAGTCAAACCACTGTGTTAGCAACACCAAAGTGACCTCTCTGAGCTGCCCAGAGACAAGACCTGCCCCCTTTCGGCCTCACTGAAGCAGAGCAATACATTTGTCACTAGCCTGGCTGCAGGAGTTGCCGGAAGGAGGCATTCAAGGTGCCACTTGGCCATCTTCAGGACTCCACTCAAGATTTTTGTGGGATTTACTCCTTAGCCTTTTCTTCTCCCTCTTAGCAGTCTAGTAAAAACAACTGAAAGCTAGTAATTTTCTATGGGCTGATTCACAAGACTGGCCTCAGCTGTTGGCAGGAAGTAACGGGCCTTACAGGGTGGCGGAAAGAATCACTGATTGGGTGTTCGTGTTTCAAGGTGTTCTTAACCAGAAGTTAGCATGAGATTAGGAATATGCCTTGGGGGGTGGTGGTGATTTATGATGCAAATGCTGGTTTCCCCCCAAAACTATGTGGAGGATGTTGCTGAGGGGATCCCCCTCTGGCCCTAGAAAACAGCAGCATTATGATCTCTATCCTGTAGGGATCTCGATTTCTCAGACTTTATCCTCAAGCCACAGAAAGACAAGGACCCCACACTGTACAAATATGATCTCATCGCCGTGTCAAACCACTACGGGGGTCTCCGAGACGGGCACTGTATGTATCATTTGGGGGCTGTATGTATTCCTTTTGGGTTGAAAGGAATGGATGCAAGGTGGGGAGGAGGAAATGGTTAACAGCAAAATTAGAACCAGCTTTGTTGGGCAGCCGAAGACTTACCGTATTTTTCGCTCCATAACACGCGCTTAGTTTTTAGAGGAGGAAAACCCAAATTTTTCTGGTTTTCCTCCTCTAAAATTTAGACTGGGAGGGGGGTGCTGGAGGGAGAGCGAAGGAGGCAGGGGAAGTCCGGTAGCTTTCGCTGGTGTCTGAGGAGGCAGGGGAAGTCCGGTAGTGATGCTACCGGGCTTCTCCTGCCTCCCCCATCCCTGCCGACACCGACGAAAGGGGGGGGGGAGAAAGGGGAAGCCCCATAGCGATGCTGTCAGGCTTCCCCTTTCTTCTTCTCCGCTTTCGCTGGTGGAGGAGGCAGGGGATGCTGCTGCCGGCTCTGGTAGGGGCAACCGCGGCTGCCCCCCACTCTTAGGAGAGCCGGCGGCAGCATCAGAGGCCCGGAGGGAGCGCTGATGCTGCTGCTGGCTCTGGCACGGGCAGCCTTGGTAGCTGCGGGAAACTGGTTCTCGGCGGCCTCCTTGACAGCGGGCAGGGAGGAGGGAGCTCTCCTCCCTGCCCGCTGTCAAGGAAGGCGAGCGGGCAGCGGTGGTGGCCCAAAAAGCTGCCGTTTCTTGCCGCCGCTGCCTGCCTCTCATAGGAGCAAGCGCAGCGCCTCTCCAACTATGATAGGCAAGCGGCGGTTGCCCGGACCCCTCGCTCGCTCACTATTTGCTGGGCAAGAGGCACTGTGCCTTGCCCATTGGGGCTGTGCATGTCCGTTCCACCGCCGCCACTTATCACTCGCTGGCTCTGAAATGGTGGACGCGCCGAGCCTGGAAGAGTCGCCCGAGCCTCGGCATGTTCACAATTTCGGAGCCGGCAAGAGAGGAGCGGTGGTGGCGGCGGACACCCCTGGCCTGATGGGGTTTAAGAGAGATGCTTCTCTCGCTCTCTCTTTGCTGTGCCTCGCCCAGCAAAGAGCGCGCTGGGTGGGGGCAGGGAGGAGCGAGGGGCGGGAACCATGGCTCTGACAGTGGAGGCTTCCCTGAGCTCCCGACTGCAGCGGCTGCCGAGGGATCCCACTGCTGGAGCCGTGGCATTCGCTCCATAACACGCACAGAGATTTCCCCTTACTCTTGAGGGGGGAAAGTGCGTGTTATGGAGCGAAAAATACGGTAGGTCTTTGGTTCATTGATCCTTCCTACAAAGTGAAAATGCACAATAGGTAAATCTGAGATCTAATGGGTGGCTTTCCAGTAATTCTGTCTGCACAAGCATTTCAGCTTCCCAGGTGGAACGATCCCTCCCCTCCTCCCCATGTGCTGTTCTGCCGAGTTCTCTCAATTTCCACACACACCCAGAGCCAATTTCAGGGGGAGCTCAGAGAGGGGAGAGGGAAGGAAAGCCCCATTCTGGAAGTCCCTGGGCAGGGCTTCTGCTGACCGGGGCTTATTAGGTGAATCCCACCCCATGTAGTACCATATTTTTGCATGTATAATACGACTCCAAACTTAATTAAGAAAATAAGAAGTTGCTCAGCTTTTGTGGAGGGGGGGTGATTGCCCTCAAAGCTGTTGAGATATTTTTGGCTGCAACCCCCATTCTCCCAGCGGTGGCACTGAAGGGACATTGTACTTTACTGCTGGAGAGCCTGAAGTCTCCCTAGGCAGCCGTTGGCACTCGGTCTCTTTTTCCAGGGCACACACGCCAAGCAAAGGGGTGGAGCAGGCCCTGGAAGCCCTTTCCTCTCAGTGCTCCAGTTGCTGCCCTTAACTTTGCGTGGTTTGCCGCGCAGCCCATGCATGACCCGGCGCGCATGCGAGAAAGAGTGGCATGTATGGAAGCATTTCTCTGGCGGCTGTAGGAAGATCAAGGAAATACCATATTTTTCCATGTATAAGATGACCCCTGATTTTTGACTAATAAAATTTAGCAAAAAACATCATCTTAAACACAGAAAAATATGGTAATCTGAATTTAAATCTGTATTGTTGTTATCACCATCTTGTAATATACCTCTAGTTACAAAGAACCCCTCCTGGGAGTGGGGGGTTCACATCAAACAGTAGAATAATATAACTCAGTATTAAAAACTGTACAGACCAACAGAGCAGATAACATTTGCAGAGTCAGTGAAAGCAACTAAATGAAACCAGCATTGGTGACATGCTGTATAGATACAATGAACAATTCATTGTTGCAGAATTTTGCATGGGGAGTAAACAGCTGCTATTAGAAAAGGTTAAGTGCAAACAAATGTTGGATATTGGTAGATGAAAGTGGGGCGGGTAGGAAGTGGCATCCCTGAGGGGAGGGGGAAAGCTCAGTGCGGAATGAAAATCCCTTCTCCAACTGCTAAGACCTCACCAGCCCTTTTGTAGTTTCAGAGATATTAGTGGACACTACTTCAGCTTATCTGGGACCCAGGTGGCGCTGTGGTTAAACCACTGAGCCTAGGGCTTGCTGGTCAGAAGGTCGGTGGTTCGAATCCCTGTGACGGGGTGAGCTCTCGTTGCTTGGTCCCAGCTCCTGCCAACCTAGCAGTTCGAAAGCACGTCAAAATGCAAGTAGATAAATAGGAACCGCTACAGCGGGAAGGTAAACGGCGTTTCCATGTGCTGCTCTGGTTTGCCAGAAGCAGCTTTGTCTTGCTGGCCACATGACCTGGAAGCTATACGCCGGCTCCCTCGGCCAATAATGCGAGATGAGCGCGCAACCCCAGAGTCGGTCACGACTGGACCTAATGGACCCTTTACCTTTACCTTACTTCAGCTTAGAACTTGCTTGGTTCCGCTTTAAATGTCAACTGTTGGTTCCGCTTTAAATGTCATCCCTGTTGATGGATGCCTCAGCTAGCTGCAGGATTCATGCAGCAGAGGGGCAATGCAGGTAGCCCACCCCTCAGATTCCCTCCCCAGAGGACTGGGTGCTCCACGCAAAATGCTGCTTGTGCAGAAGCTCCAGCTCGCCCGATTTTTTTCTCTTCAAATGAGAGGAAGGTTCCACAAAGGGAGGACCCAAGTGCTTAGGTAGTGGCTGACAGGTGATGTGATTGTGAAGCATCAGACAGGGGCACAATGGGTGTCAGAAGGCAAAGCAGCACTTTGGTGAGCCTGACTGGTCTTTGTGCCCTCTAGACACGACTTTTGCCCGGAACAAAGACAGCGGAACATGGTTCTACTTTGATGACAGCAGTGTCTCCGCCGTTTCCAAGGTCCAGATTGAGGTGAGTCAGGCAGGGCAGCCCTGGATGGGCTCAGCTTCTTGGCACTTGCTGGCAGGTGTCTTGGATGGCAATGCCACCCCACCCTCTTGGCTAGCAGGGTGGCAAAATCTCTCTCTCGATGGCCTGTGCATCTCTTTACAAAAACACCTCCATCGCATCTCAGCAAGGCATGTCTCTAAGGCTAAGCAGACTGTGCTTTTCATTTGCAAGGAAGAAGCAGAACTTGGTTGTCCTCCAGTCTCTTCTCAAGCAGACTGATACAGTACTTATCCCTTTTTCCTGTTTTAGAAGCCCCCTGGTGTTATCCTGAACAAGTTGAGGGGGTGCAGTGGGGGCAGGAAGGAGGCCTTGGCACCGTGGTCTGTCTGCTTCCTTGGTCTTTCCATGGACTAAGAATGGAGGGTCGGGAACTTGAATCTCTCACGTTGGCACCTTGCCCTTCCTCCAGTGAGCTCAGGGTAGCAGTTATTCAGCCCTCAGCCAATGGATCTTGAGATCTGACTGATCTCCTTCCCCTCTCCAACCCAACAATATCCTCACAACTCTGAGAATGACTCAGTTTCATGGCCTGGAGATGTGGGGCGAGGAGAACTCAAACACAACCCCAACACAACTTCTTGGTTATGTGATCTACTCTGCCCCATTGCTCCTTTGTGAACTGAGTTTCCTGTCGTGCAAGTTGCTTTGATGCGCAGGACATTTTAACTCAATGGTGTGGACCTTTGGACTTTTGCATGTCTCCTGTCTCTCCCCCCCCCCCAATTCCTATGCGACTTGAACTCCCCCTGTGACTCCCTTATCCCCTGATCTGCATCTCAGGCTCCTAAGCGTCTCTCTTGCCCTCACCTATTGCCTCTTATGCTTCTTTTCTCCCCCAACAGTCCAAAGCTGCCTATGTGCTCTTCTACCAGCGCCAGGACAAAATCCGGCCCCCTCTCCTCCTTGCTGTGCCCACGAGTGCCGCAGGTGCCAGAGACCAGGACGGTGGCGGCGGGTCCTGCTGCGAGCCCCACCCCAGAGAGCAAGCCAGTAGGGACTTTATGGATGTGGACTGACCTTGACCCCCTCCCTCCCTCCTCCATTTGCAGCAGGGGAGGGGGGGCTGCATGCCCTGCCTCTTCCCTTCCTCATACTGAAGCTAGCAGTGGATTCTCTCCAAGGGCAGCAGCTCTTTACTCAAGCTATGGAAGAGGGGGGAGGGGTCCCCTCTGCTGTGCCCCAAAGCGCAGGGCCCTTTGCTTTGCACATAGTTCCCCTGCTCTGAAGGGCGCGTTTTGGGGTTTGTGTGTGTGTGGGTGTGTGTGTGTGTGTGGGTGTGTGTCCTGCCCCCTTGACAGGGCCATTGTCTTGCACCAGCAATTTTTATAAGGTGAAGGGGGAGGGGGTGAAGTGTCCCTCTTTTCCATCTCACATGGGGGAGGGGATGCGTGCATTATTCGTGTGATCCCTCGTGGGTGCTGCCCCTCCCCTTTTACTCTCTAGCATCAGGGGGAGTTGCCCTTATTCTGCTGCTCCTGGTTTTAGGGCCTCTGCTCTAGACAGCCATGCAGGACTTTGCAAAGGTATTCAAACCCTGCTGTGGTTCTGCAGCCGGTTGGGACACTTCCCCCACCCCAAAAACCCCCTCCCATTGGTCACTGGTTGGATAAACAGACCCTTGTTTTCTCCCCCCTCACCTCCCAAGTGCCTCCTCTTCCCCTCAACGAGAGCAATAATTCCAGCCATTGCCCCACCGCCATCTCCCTCTCAAAGCCATGGACCTCCTTCTGGCAGCCGGCTGCTTCCAGAGCCCCTCTCTAGCCACAGGGGTGGTGGTTGAGCTGCTGGGCTGAGGTGCCGCTTCAGAGTCTAGCAGCAAAGCCTGTGGCAAGGCCACGGAGGGGGTGGGGGCCTGCACCGTGTCACAGCTGCTGCTGCTACCACCACATCCCCCCCCCCAGCCGAGGAGGAGTGTCTCCGCCCCCCCCCCCCAGCACTGAATGCCCCCTTCTTCTCTGCATGGAAGTTCTCTCCCCTCTGCCACTGAGTGTCTCTGGTGCCACGGCTGCTGCTTCCAGGCTCAGGGATTGCACTGGCTTGTAAATAGGTTTCTGCCTGCAATGTTTAGGGAGGGCAGGGACAGGACACCCAGGGGGCAGGGCTGGCCTGCAGAAGCACATTGGGTATTTTCTTAAGGAGTTGGGAAGAATATTCCTTCACTTGACTCTGGGGGCTTCTTTCTTTTCTTTTGAAGGTGTTTTTTCCAGAAGAAAATATTTTTGGCATGTGGCAAAACTTGTACATAAAGTAACTTCTTTCAAATGGCATGTGGCCTCTTTTTCCCTCCTGAGCACTTCATTCCTCTCTTTGGATCCCAGACTCTTCCACGAACGGGACAAGCCAACTGGATGCCCCCCAACACCCCCCATGGCCTTATAGGACTTTGTAATCCCAGCAACATCTGGAGGGCACCGTGTTGGCGACTTCTGCTCTGCTTCAGATTGTGATGCAGTTGTGGTAGTGCTTTGACTCAGTCCAGCGCTCCTGAGGCACTGGCATCTCCAGCCTCAAGCTGCCACTGCATGTCCCATCACAGTTATGCCCACGTGTGGGAATAGAGAATTCGAGGCTCTCTGCTGGAACATGGTGCCACTCGTGGGGACTTGGGTTGCAAATGTTCCTGGCCACTGGAGCAAGCCATAGGAGAGTGGGAGCCTAATAGACTTGAGCTTCCTTGTGCTGTTTTTGCCGTCTGCTCTGCAGAGGGATGGGTAAGGAAAACCAATGTCTGGTAGCAAGAGGCCACACCAATGAATTCAAATCTGGGCAGCAGCAGCAGCAGGGAGGGGCATGCTTCCCTGGTAGCCTTCAAGCTGCTCCATGCTCTGATGCTGGATAGCTTAGAAGTGAACTGACCTCTGGGGAGCTTCAATGATATATTTACCCCTAAGTAGAGGAGGACTGTGTTCCCCAAACCATCTCTATTTCAGCCAGCAAGGACAGAGGCAACCACAGCCTGCATCTTCCAACTTCTGGACAGCAACATCCAATGTGGTGGAGGCCATGGAAGGAGGAAAGAACTCGAGTGGGTAGGCAGAGTATACCCCATATTGCAGGATGGGATTCAACTTGGGTGCCTGGAGAGGCTGGGGGTGAAGGCATTTTGACAGTGCTAAGTAGCCTCTTCAACTTGGTGGAAGCATTACTGAAGTTCTCTCAGTTAAAACATTGTGTGCCCCCCCCCACTCAAAACTGGTGCCTTATATTTCAAGTTACACTGGCCCTGAGCTTTCCCTCAGGCCTCCCTTTCCCTGCAAAGGTTAAGGAGGTGCTGCTTTTCTCGAAAACTTGAATCTCAAGGTGCAGCGTGGAAGAACCTAGGCAGTGTTTATGCACCAGCCACCAGGGGCAGGCCAGACATGGAGATTGCAAAGAAGAACAGTAAAGCAGGGTGTGTTGCAGCTACCTTGCTTTTAATAGCCAAACTTGTTCTACACACACTTGGGACTGGCATTCCATAAAGCTGTCTGCCACACGATCACACTTCAAAATGACTTTTAACAGATTAGACAACTGGGCCAAAGCAAACAAGATGATTTTTAACAGGGAGAAATGTAAAGTACTACACTTGGGCAAAAGAAATGAAAGGCACAAATACAGGATGGGTGACACCCGGCTTGAGAGCAGTACATGTGAAAAGGATCTAGGAGTCTTGGCAGACCACAAACTTGACATGAGTCAGCAGTGTGATGCAGCAGCTCAAAAAGCCAATGCAATTCTGGGCTGCATCGATAGGAGTATAGCATCTAGATCAAGGGAAGTAATAGTACCACTGTATTCCGCTCTGGTCAGACCTCACCTGGAGTACTGTGTCCAGTTCTGGGCACCACAGTTCAAGAAGGATACTGACAAGCTGGAACGTGTCCAGAAGAGGGCAACCAAAATGGTCAAAGGCCTGGAAACGATGCCTTATGAGGAACGGCTTAGGGAACTGGGTATGTTTAGCCTGGAGAAGAGAAGGTTAAGGGGTGATATGATAGCCATGTTCAAATATATAAAAGGATGCCATATAGAGGAGGAAGAAAGGTTGTTTTCTGCTGCTCCAGAGAAGCGGACACAGAGCAATGGATTCAAACTACAGGAAAGAAGGTTCCACCTAAACATTAGGAAGAACTTCCTGACAGTAAGAGCTGTTCGACAGTGGAATTTGCTGCCATGGAGTGTGGTGGAGTCTCCTTATTTGGAGGTCTTTAAGCGGAGGCTTGACAGCCATATGCCAAGAATGCTTTGATGGCGTTTCCTGCTTGGCAGGGGGTTGGACTGGATGGCCCCTGTGGTCTCTTCCAACTCTATGATTCTATGAAAAGGAGCCTTTTGACATTAACCTGCTGGCTCTAGCTACCCCTACAAGACTTCAGGCACGCGGAGCCAGTTCCACAGAGGCTATTTGCCCACTGCTCTGACTGACTGACTGGGGTGGGGAGTCATGCTACAGACTTCAAGCTCTCTTCTGCAACCTTCCTGGCTCTAAGACGAAAAGCCGTTACACACTGATTACGCTGGGAGGGTCAGCCTCTTCCATCTCCCAAGGAGGTGAAAGGGTCTCTTGCTCACACACATTTGTCCCATAGGACAGCAGTAGCTTGCAGTGGTCACAGGATGGGATCAGTCAGGCCCAGGCATCCCTGCCAGCTTGAGGTCCTGTGACATCAATTGCTCTTCCACATCCTGTAGAGCCCAGTGGTGAGAAACCAGCTCTAAAGCTTCCCACTCAGCCTGGATGAAGAAAAAGAGTGTGTCAGCCTTGAGCAGCGCATCGCTGCAGAAACACAAGCTCTGCATCAAGCTGCAATCCAACAGCACCAAGACCATCGTTCCATCAGTGTAAGGACTGCTGGTTGTGCAATGGACTCTTCTCCCATGTGCCCCTTAAATCTGCTCTATATGGTTCCCCCAGCCCTCTGGGACACTTTTGGGGAGGGCATGGGGGAAGAAGAAGGAAGTCCCATTGCACAAACAGAAATCCTTGTGCTGAACAGGATGTGTGCACAAACACCACTACCACCAGAGATGTTTGCAAGGTGGCAGCCCTGGCAAGCACAAGGCTTCAAAATGAGCAGCGCTGACTGTTCCTGAGGTGTTTGTGTGGCCCTTAACTTCCCAAGTGCTCCCGTGCTCACAATCCTGCTTTACAATGATCCCATAGGAAAGGTCAGCACTGTCTTGTTGGGGGTGGAGGGAGGATAGCTGAGAGGGTTCTCTGAAGACCACCCAAGGAGGCCATGGCAATGATTTAAGTTAGGAGGGGAAACTGGCTCACATCATCTCTCACCAACTGCCGTGGTGTCTGGGGCCTGATGGGAGTTGAAATCCAACCATACGTTGAGCCCCCCTCCTGTCATTTCTTTAAACAGATATTGTCTAGTGCACATATTGGACCACAGCACCAGCTCTTGGGATATGTGGGCCTGCCTATGCCCAAGTTTCCCTGTGGCACAGCAGAGACCCTGGAGTGGCACAGCTGTAGCTCCGCAGATAAGATGCCATCCAGCCAATTAGTCTTGCATCCAATGGACTGCATCTAATCTTCTCAGCTACATGCTCTCACCTAAGTGAAACCATTGAGACAAACTCGGGCAGTACCTTGAAAGCCTTGTTGGGATCAGGTGGGGTGGGGACAGCTGGGCTGAAGAACTGGTCCTGCAATAGCAGTTGGTTCTGCTCCGCAGCTGTGGAGAGAACGTCAGAGAAGCTAGTGAGGGAGGAAACAAATTCAAGCCCTGCGGCATGTAAACATTGCAAGTTGACGACAAGGCAAGAGATAACTCCGCTACTAACAGTCTGACTGCCTTTGATTAGGTGTAAACTCTGCAGAAATGGGTTTTTGTTGCCACTTGTTCCTCTGCATTGACCTAAAAATCAATAGTGAAGTTGCAAAGAGTAGTCAGAATGCAGGAGTGAGTGGCTGTACAGAGCAAGTTCCAACATGTGACTGCAACAATCCTGAGAGTTTGGGCGCTGCCCCCCATGGTTTCAAACAGGTTCCCCAAAGTATCAGCACCACTTCATGCAGCAAAGTAGTCTTTAGTTCAGGGGCTCCCAAACTAAGGCCTGGGGGCCGGATGCGGCCCAATCACCTTCTAAATCCGGCCCACAGACAGTCCAGGAATCAGCATGTTTTTACATGAGTAGAATGTGTCCTTTTATTTAAAATGCATCTCTGGGTTATTTGTGTGACCTGCCTGGTGTTTTTACATGAGTAGAATGTGTGCTTTTATTTAAAATGCATCTCTGGGTTATTTGTGGGGCATAGGAATTCGTTCATTTTTTTTTTCAAATATAGTCCAGCCCCCCACAAGGTCTGAGGGACAGTGGACCGGCCCCCTGCTGAAAAAGTTTGCTGACCCCTGCTCTAGTTCATGAAAGCTCATGCCGCAATAAGCACTCAAACGCCCACCCTCCACTTTGCAATCTGAAGAGGTACATCCCACACAAGACACCCACCCCACCTTGAAGCCCAACACTCCCTGTCCCCAAGCTGCCTCTCACCGGTCTCCTCTCCCAGGATGAGGCTGTACACTCTGCGGAGGCCAAAAACGTTGAGGAAGTACCAGGAGGCCGAACTCACCCTGGGAAGTGAAAATATCTGTCAGTGACTATCTCAGGGAGCGTTCCTGGCCCCCAGTCCCAAAGGGTGGAAACCCACCCCAAACTCATATGCGGGCAGGTAGCTGCTTACCAAGAGGGGTCCAAGGAAGGCAGGCTAATTCCACGCTGCAGCATGGGCTTGAAGCGCAGGGTCAGGGGGAAGGGAACCTTGGCTGGGAGGGAGGGAGGGAGGGAGGGAGGGAGAGGTGTTAGACCTGGACCTGCCCACCCCAAGCTCTACAGCTGCTGCCCCACCACCCTCCTCCCCAGTGATTTACAGCTCCCAGCTGTCTTGCATATAGTGGCACCCTCCGGATCAGCTCAGATCCCAAGCTAAAAAACCCCTTGCAAGCAAAGGAGCCACTTAAGGGGCCTACAATCCCTTCTTACCAAATCTTCTCATGCAGGTCACAGAATCCCAGGAAATTAATGGGCTGGGTGGGTGGCAGGGAGGGAAAGAGGCTGAGTGGGGTGATCACTTTCCTAAGAGTTCAGGGCAGGGGGCAGATTTGGATGGGGGTCTTCCTGATTCATAACTACACCTAATTTAGCTAGAGGCAACCTGCCCTCAGCCCAAGCTCTCTCTGGTCTGGAATTAAAGGACGACTGGGGTGGTGGTCTGCTTTACAGGCAAGCTGAGCCAAAGGCTATGAAACACACTGGATGCTGGAAGAGTGCATTTTGGCGGCACAGGCAAACTCCGGCCTTCCAGGTGTTTGGGACTACAATTCCCATCATCCCTGACCACTGGTCCTGTTAGGTAGGGATGGTGGGAAATGTAGTCCCAAACATCTGGAGGGCTGGAGTTTGCCTATGTCTGTCTTAAATGATCTCTTTAACTATTGTTATTTTAAAATATTTCTACAGTATACTGCTCTTGCTAGCAAAACAAAAACAAAACAGCAGCAGATTTAGAAACAAAATACAGTGGTACCTCGGTTTACGAACTTAATCCGTTCCGGAAGTCTGTTCTTAAACCGAAACCGTTCTTAAAACAAGGCGCGCTTTCCCTAATGAGGCCTCCCACCGCCGGTGCCCTTCCATTGTTCGGATTCCATTCTTAGACCAAGGTAAAGTTCTCAAACCAAGGCACTATTTCCAGTTTTGTGGAGTGTGTAAACCAAATCATTGTTAGACTGGACTGTTCTTAAACCAAGGTACCACTGTAATCAAATAGCACATACAGCAATACTAAAACTGTCCACCAGGGGGAGGGGGTCCCCTGTTGCCTGCAGGGGATATTGGGCTCCCAACTCCCATCAATCCTAGCCAGCGTGGCCAACTGTGGGGTGATGGGAATTGTAGTCCAGCAACCAACTAGAGGGCCACCGTTTCCCCTCATCCTCTGCTGCACAAGGAATGGGTCTCCACAAGGGCACCCCCCTGCGGCTTCCAGGCCTGTGTTAAACCCCCACATCACTCACTGGCCACAAAGCCAGAGAAGGCCCAATTGATCCAGCCTCCAACTAGGATCATGGGCAGGACATGGACCAAGTTGCCCTTCATCATCTCCATAACCAGGCTGGGATCTGCAAGAGAGAGAAGGGGGGGGGGTGTCAAACAGGGCGCTGTGCAGCCTGGGATTCCACAGGGACACATGGAAACCACAAGGAAGTGCCAGGAGCAAAATCTGGTTTTATGTGAATATCAGCATCTTTCAAAAACAAAAGCAAGTTCTAGCTCCTTGGGGTTTGTGGGCGTGTGGGGACACAAAATGTCCAAAATAAGGGAAGGGTGCTTGAACAGCATAATTTATATGCAGACCACAGAATCCAACCGCTCGTTTTCTTGCAGATTTTGCACCACGTTGGCCCAGAATAAACTTGAGCACAGAGCACTCACAGCCCTGCCTTTAAAAACTGGGTTGTTTGTTGGTCTGATATCCCGCCTTGCTCCCAGTACAGGACCCGAGGCAACTGACGTCTGTTAAACTAATCTCAGATTAACCACAGAGCTGGTGACTCTGGAGGGCAAATCAGGTTCTGTCCACAGCCACCAGCCCCAGGACACACAGAACCAAGCCCCCTAATGGTTGGCAGCTCGTCTCCCCCCTTATTCCACTGCCAAAGCCTCACCTGCCAATTGTAGGGTCCAAGGTGGTTTATACTGGAGAACATAGTGCTTGGTTCCCCAGCCATTTAGGGCTTTTTACACTAGTACTAACTAAGGGTCGCCAGGCTCAATAGAGGACAGGACTTCTTTGCCTTTAATTGCCCTGCTCTCTTGAGTCTGGAAACCTTAAAGAGAAACCAGCAGACCCTTTGCTTGGAAATTAAACAAAGGGTCTGCTGGTTTCTCTTTAAGGTTTCCAGACTCATTAAAGGCACAGAAGTCCTGTCCACTATAGAGTCTGGCAACCCTAGTACTAACACCTTGAATTGGGCCCAGTAAAGTAGCACCTTCAGAACCAGTGCCGCATGGTGCCCCACTTACCAGCCTAGCAGCCGCATTCTGCACTAGCTGCAGCCTCTGGGCCACCTTCGAGGGCTGTCTCACACATAGGCTGTTATGGTAGGAGAGGCTGTAGCTGGCAGATTGCCCAAAGCTGGGCTGAAGGACACATAGGACACATAGTCACAGAAGGCAAGTTGGAATCCCTGAGCATTCCCACAGTCCCAAGCTGCTCCTTCAAGGGGAGTTCCACCTCTCCAAGAAGAAGGCGGGATACACAAGGCACCCACTCACAGGACCTCCACCTTATCAGCTTCAGCTTCTTGGGCCCCATCAAGTCCATCATTGCTTCCAGGCAGCAGTCCCACGGTTGGACAGCAGCACCGATTGAGCAGAACCCTCCCACTGCCCCTTCCCAGGCTTACCTGTCAGCAGGTTTCGGGGCTGCACTTTACGCTTGGTTTGGCGGAAGAAGCCACTTTCAGGGTTATTGAAGTGATGCTTACGCATGAGGAAGCCCTGGGGAAAGAGGAAGAGGAAGGGCTCAGAAATCCAGATGAGCTAAAGATGTTTTCAATAAGGAAAATAAAAAAATTCCTTCAGTAGCACCTTAAAGACCAACTAAGTTTTTATTTTGGTATGAGCTTTCGTGTGCATGCACACTTCTTCAGATACAGTGAAGAAAAAAAATGGAAGATTATCATTCCATTTAAATGGTTTGAAGGCTTTCATATGCATTATCTTCAGAAGCCTGACATCTTGCATCAGGGAAAAGGAACCTGCAGCCTCCAATGCTGGACTAACTCCTCTCATCCCTGACTGCTGGCCATGGTGTCTAGGACCCAAGGGAGCTGGGAGGGGGGTGGGACAGGTTCCCTGATAGGACCTTAGAATGGCCTCATGCCATGTACCCTCTACCCTCCTTTTCAAGAATGACAAGACAGAATTACAAAGGAAATTCAGAGAGGGGAATCAAGTTTCACTTCTGCTATTCAAACCCTCATCAGTTCTTTTTAGGCCAGCAGCCTAAGTAAAACAAAAACCCCTCTGACTTGCATCAATCTGGTGGTTCCAGTATTAATCCAGAACCTCTGTGGGGAATAATCACATTTGGGTCATAAGCCAAAGGAGGTTGTGTGTGGACCATTAAATTTCCTATCTTTATGTCTGTACCCTTGCTGAGGAGCCAGTGACAGGCCTCTCTCTGTGCAAGGAGGCAAGTGGCTTTTCAGAAACAACTGCACCCACACTCTCCCTTACCTGATGAGTTAGGAAACGTCCATTTTCTCTCAGGAGGCGACTACGAGCCAGAATCTGCCTGACAGACAAAGAACACTCAACTCAGCTATAGGTCCAACAGAATTTGCAAACAAACGTAATGGGATCAGATCATCAAACCAAATGCGGCAGTAAAAGACTGGCCCACTCACATCTACTCATGCAATCCACATGACTACATACAAACAGCTGCTTGGAGCAATATGTTCAGGGGTGCGAACAAAGCAGTTGTGCAATTCTAGAATTCCACGCTTAAGAACACATTTGGACACATTTCACAGGACCTGTCATCTATGCATCTGGTTTCAATATTGTGAACCACTTTGAGAAAATGTATTCATTTATTGCATTCATATCCCACCTGTTCTCCAAGGAGCTCCATGGTTCTGTTCCCCTCATTTAATCCCCACAACAACCCTGTGAGGTAGTAACTGGCCCAATGAGCTTCATGGCTGAGTGAGGATTTGAGCCCTGGTCTCCCAGGTTCTAGTCCAACACTCGAACCACTGCATCACACCAGCTCTCCTTATGGTTAAAGTTAAATACTGCAAGGAAGAAAATTGTTTTCAGTTGATGATTTTGGTTTTTAAAGCCTTAAATGTGCTGGTCCAGGGTACCTAAAAGGGCTCCATGCTCCTGGCATCCATCCTCTGAGGCCATACTGTTGTTATAAGAATTCTAAGGTCTCAAATATAAAATAAATGTTCATAAATGTACAAGGCAAACACATACATAAGTTATAAACCACATGTCTGAAATCGTACAGGAGGGCATTCCTGAAGCCATTTTGACTCTCCCAGTGATGCACACGAAAGCTCATACCTATGACAAACTTAGTTGGTCTCTAAGGTGCTACAGGAAGGAATCTTTTTTATTTTTTGATTCCTCTGTAGTATGGGAGGAAAATGGGGAAAGCCTTCCCATTGTCTTTTTGCTTACAAATCCAGGTGAGCTCTGACCAGAGCAGAATACAGTGGTACTATTACTTCCCTAGATCTAGACGCTATACTCCTATTGATGCAGCCCAGAATTGCATTGGCTTTTTTAGCTGCTGCATCACACTGCTGACTCATGTCAAGTTTGTGGTCTACCAAGACTCCTAGATCCTTTTCACATGTAGTGCTCTCAAGCCAGGTGTCACCCATCCTGTATTTGTGCCTTTCATTTTTTTTGCCCAAGTGTAGTACTTTACATTTCTCCCTGTTAAAATTCATCGTTTGCTTTGACCCAGTTCTCTAATCTGTTAAGGTCATTTTGAAGTGTGATCCTGTCCTCTACACATCTCTACATGTGCTGGCTATTTGTTTGAATTCCTCTCTGGTGGTTTCCCCCCTTTTCCATTTTTTGTACATATCCCTTTTAAATCTTAACTCAGTTAAAAGTTCTTTAGATAGCCACCCTGGCTTCTTTAGGCACCTCCCATGTTTCCGTTTCATTGGTATTGCCTGAAGTTGTGCTTTTAATATCTCCCTTTTAATGAACTCCCAACCATCATGAACTCCCTTCCCTTTTAGTATTTCTGTCCATGGGATCTCACCCAGCGTTTCCCTAAGTTTTCTGAAGTCGGCTTTCTTAAAGTCTAGGATTTGAGTCTTAGTATGCTTGGTTGCTCCTTTCCACTGAATAATAAACTCCAGAAGAGCACGATCATTCCCACCTAACGATTCTGCCACTTCTACTGCACTAACCAGGTCATCACTATTGGTTAGGACCAGATCTAAAATGGCTGATCCTCTTGTTGCTTCTCCCACTTTTTGGACAATGAAATTGTCTGCAAGGCCAGTGAGGAATCTGTTCGACCTTATGCTCTTGGCTGAGTTTGACATCCAACAAATATCAGGATAGTTGAAATCCCCCATTACTACTGTCTCACTTCCTTTTGAATGCCTGGTCATCTGTTCCAGGAAGGCTTCATTTGTGTCCTCAGTTTGGCTTGGGGATCTATAGTAAACTCCCACAATGAGATCACTGTTATTTTTCTCTCCCTTAATTTTGACCCAGATACTCTCAATTTGGCTTTGAAGTTTTAAATCCTGGATCTCTTCACAGGTATACACATCCCTGACATATAACGCTACTTCTCCTCCTTTCCTGTTTGGTCTATTTCTCTGAAATAGATTGTATCCCTCTATTACTACCTTCCAATCATGAGACTCATCCCACCAGGTTTCAGTGATGCCTATTATGTCATATTTAGTTTGCTGTACCAAGAGCTCAAGTTCATCTTGTTTATTTCCCATGCTCTGTGCATTAGTATACAGACATTGAAGACCATTGATTCCCCCCCCAGCCTCTTATTTAAGGATTTTTTCCTCCCACCACTAAGTCTGCATGATGTTTGCTCCATTTGGTCCCTGACATTTGGATGATCATCTTCAGCACTTGATAGATTCCTACCTTCAGGACCACTGTCTCCCTCCCCCACATAAGTCAGTTTAAAGCCATCCTGATGAGGTTTTTGAGTTTCATGGCAAAAACATTCCTCCCAACCCTTGTAAGGTGCAGCCCATCACTTGCCAGAAGTCCATCTTAAAGAAACTGCAGACCATGATCTAAGAATCCAATGATGCATTGGTGATGGTACAAAATCCAATGATTCAATGATGCATTGAACTGTTTTAACTTGGGAGCTGTATGTGATTACTAGTGGTGTTCTGTTATTTTTTGGGTCTGTTTTGCAGCAGGTTCTCTCTGGGTATCAGTCTGGCTTTGTTGATCTGTTGTTTAACTTCATCAGGCGGATATTTTTGCTCTTAGGTAAGAATCCCTGTCTGCAGAGTTGGAACAGATGCGGCTGGAACATAGAGCCTGGCTATATATACAATTTCATTTCAGGTGGAGTCGCTGGTTCCCATGCCTTGGGATATGCAAGGAGGAAGGAAAAACACATATTGGCGAGATTACAGGTAAGTGTTTGTTAGACAAAAGCAGCTTGCTAGAATGTTGATGTTTCGGTGATGGTACAAAAGCATGAGCACATATGTAGATGGTTGAGTGTATGAGAGTCCTGTACCGCCCATCCTGGTGCTAAGGATCACTCTTTTGTTTATGACTGCAGGGACGGAGACGGGGGTGGGGTAATGCTTGGTGGGCAAAGGGATTCTGAGGTTATCTATAAAGATTGGGCGTTCCTAGATCCTGCCGTTAATAATTGACAGCTATTGTACAAGGGGAAAGGAAGGATTTGTGAATAGGCTATTGACATTTCTGAATGGTGTATCTTAAACAGGGGACCTGTCAAAGTTGCCAAGGCGGCTAGACAGAGTGTGTTCATTTGACAATCCTAGGTAGCAATATGATTATTTTACTTAAGTTATGTTTTATCATTCAAGGATATAGTAAAGGTATAGTGGTTTAGACTACAGCACCACCCACGTCCCTTAAGGATATAGTAGTAGTTACATATAGTTACATGAAGTGGAGACATGCACAAATTAGGGTTAGTGGCCAGCAGGTATAGAGCCTTTGCAGCAGTCCTGGAACACCCTGCCTATCTAGTGGCCTCTTTCCTCTTCATCAGAAAACAGGTTAAAGCAGGGGTCAGCAACCCACGGGGGTCATTTAACTGGCCCACAAGCTGCCCCCGAACCGAGCCGCCAGCTTGGTGAGTCCCTGCACGCTGCACTAAACCGGCGCTGCGCGGTGCTCGCATCCACAGCACTGGAAATCGTGTCTGCGCAAATGCAGACGCCAGGAATAGTAGGCGCACGCACTCCGCTGGAGTGAACCAGCCCAGATGAGGTAAACCTTGCCGCCCCCTGGATTAAAGCATCCCTGCTCCAGATTGCTTTTGGAGGGAGGCAGGATTCCAATATTTTATGCAGCTGTGCTTTTTCATTATTTGGCACCTTGTTCTCACAACATTTGGGAAGCCTGCGAGCTGGACATGAACACACAGTACTCTGTCCACCTGTGATCAGGAGCGGAGGAAGGGGGTTGCGGTGGGGAGGTGACATTTGGCAGTTGCGGGTGGGCAGCGTGCCGAATGTCTGCCATCAGTGGCTCACTCTGCCCCAGGCTGCTCCATGCACCCGAGCGGCTATCCCGTGCCCGGGAGAGCACCCACCACGCCACGCCCCCCTTGGGAGCGCGCCTGGCCTGGGCAGTGGAGGCATATGGTCTGTCGCTGCCTGTGATTCCCAGCAAGTGGTATTCAGAGGTGTGATGCCTCTAACAATGGAAGTAGAACATGGTCCTTGTGGCTGTGAGACACAGACAGCCCAGCAGCACAAGGGATCAGGGGGTCTGGCTGTGAACTGGAAGGGGTGGTTGTGGGCAGGACAGGGGCTGGACTGGATGACCCTTGATTCCCTTCCAACAGTACAATTCTATGATTCTATTATTTGAGGAAGATGGCATATGGAAGGTTGTCATTTATTACTGGTAGTGGTGGCTTGTGCTTTTTTATTCTAAGTGTGCATATTTTTCTGGATTGTCAGCAAGGTGCTATTACACTTGATTGTAGCAGAAACAGTATTTTAAACTGACGAATAAATAAAGAAAACAAACATGCAGGCTGCAAAGCGTCACAGGACTCTTGGTCATGTGTAGCTTAAGGTTACCAGACGTCCCCGATCCCAGGGACAGCCCCCGGATTTACAAATCAGTCCCGTGATAAAATCCATCTATTTAGTAGGAAGTTGAAAAGTGTCCCGAGATTCATTGAAAAAATCTGGTAACCTTAGCGTAGCTCAGACTTCTGTAAAACTTAAAAACTTGCGAACACATGCGCGCACGCCCAGAAACACCCATTCCAGCTTAAGGTGGCCCAAAATAGGAAGGCGTCACTTTCACGTCCTCTTCCCTGACTCCACCTTAATCGGCGTGCAATGTGGGCGTGGCCCCCCGCAGCCCCGCAGCAGCTCACGTGTCCTGCCGTTGCTCGAGCCAGCCTAGCACGCGCTCGCCGCGCAGCAGGCCCGCTATGCGCAGGCGCAGAACCCCTATGGCGAGCGCGATCCAAGCCACGGGCAGCAGAACCCAGAAGCGAATCCAGCCGTCCAGACGCAGTTCCGGAGCCGCCATGGCATCTGAGAGAAGAGCCTCCTGGGGCGGGAAACGCACAAATATGGCGCCGGAAGTGGCGCCATTGACTCAACGTCGACTTCCGGCTGCCTTTCTCTTGTGCCCTACCACGGTTTTCAAGCTATGTGGTGATATTGATATGTGTCTATATTTATATGCTCAGGGGAAAGGGGGTCGGAAGTTGACCCTGCGTAAACGACGTCATTTCCTGCACCGTATTCGCTGGCTCAGAACACAGTTTTGTTTAACAAAAGAAACTTATCTTGAATTACGTAGACGGGCGAGCAGTTTCTAACGAGAGGAATCCTTTTTGGGGCATAAAAGAGGCACGGTTTCTTTCAGTTACAGTACAAGATTCCCCCTCTGAAGGGAACCCGGATGTAGCAGCCGGAAGTCGCCTTCTGCACCTGCGCAGTTTGTGCCCGGACGCTCGCCGCGATGGAGTGGCCCGCCTGCGAGCGGCGCGCCATAGAGTCTGCCGAGCAGAGCGCCCGCCGCCCCTCTGGGCTCCGGGGCGGGAAGCGGGCGCCGCAGGAGGGAGGCGAAGGCAGCGCCCGAGTTTCCCCTCCGCCGCTTCCCGGTCCCTGCCATGAGCTGAGAGACTTGCCGGGTAAAGGGTGGGGCGGGCACCGAGGCCGGGAGGCGGGAAGCCTCCGCGGGGAGGGAGGGTGGCCTGCCTCGCCCGCGTCCCAGCCAGAGGCCCTCCGCCCGCCCGCCCAGCGACTGGATCGCGGAACGTGCGTCGCACTTCTTGTTTCCGTGGGAGGAAGGCGGGCGGGTCCAGTTACAGCGATTAACGGTCCCGCTGTTCTCCCCTGCAGGCTCTGGCATCGAAGCTCCCGCGGGAACCTCGCCGGAATGCCGGGCGAGCGGCAGGTGCAGGAGAAGGTGCTTCAGTACGAAGCTTTCGTCAGTGATGTTTTGCAGAGGGATCTCCAGTGAGTGTCTCCTTCCCAGGCCCATCCTCTGCCTCTCCCATCTCATGCAAAACCCCGGGCTGTGAGATCTCCTCGGTTTCTTTTGCTCCACTTTCTGTTCGTGCTTCCAGACCGTTGTTGGTGTTTCTCCCCAGGAAGGTTCTGGAGCAGCGGGATCAGGTCTATGAAAAGATGGCTCAGTACCTGCAGCTCAAGAATATTATTGAGCGGTTGCAGGTAACTAAAAACTTCTTTAGGTTGTTTTTTACACAGAAAGATCTGCAGCAGTGTTCTGCGGGGGTTTAGATGTAGGAGACAGCAGGATATTCCATGTTATTTATTATAACAGCTGTTTTACTCCAGAGAACAGAGATAGATCTGTAAACGTTTCTTCCTTTTCTCTCAGGAGACAGGAAGCCAGGAGCTGACAACTCAAGTGGATCTAGGCTGCAATTTCTATGTCAATGCAGAAGTGTGAGTAGCACAGAGCTCATCTGTATATATTGCTAATATCTCATGATGTTGAAAACCAGATACTGCCTGGCCCTATTTATGGCAGGGATGGGGAGCCTCAGTGCCAAACGGATTTTCCAAGCCTCTTTATTTATTTTTATTTATTACATTTGCATACCACCCTTCATCTGTAGCTCTCAGAACAGTTCACAACATAAAAAGACAAGATAAAAACACAATATACATAATAAAAACAAGAACAAAACAAACCAATAACTCCCCTTCCCCCATCCCCTCCCACAACACATTTAAATGGGTATTGGACGTTAAATCAGCCAAGGCCTGGTTGAAGATGAATGTTTTCACCTGGCACCCAAAGGTGCATAATGAAGATGTCAACTGAACTGAACCTCCCTAGGGAGAACATTCCACAAATGGGGAGCCACTGCAGAAAAGGCCTCTTCTCATGTTGTCACCCCCCCGGACCTCATGTGGAGGAGGAACACGAAGAAGGGCCTCAGAAGATGATCTCCGGGTCTTTATCTGTCCTAAGGATTCTCCCCCAGACCACACCCATCACCTGACCTTCACACTGTCCTCAAGTGCTTTTGCCCTGTGGAATATTTACAATATAAACTACTATACAAAAATAAGAATTGCATGTAATGTTTTGCCTATGGCATCACCCACAATTGGCATGTGTCCCACAAGGGAATGTAGTTCTCAATTGAAAAAGGTTCTGCACATCTCTTTCATGACATCCTTGCATCTAAGGAAAGTGTGACACTAGGATCCTAAAAGTTGAGAAAGGGCAGAAGGCCAGTTAATCTAACACCCTCTAACAAAGCAGGCATCTCTAGATAATCCTACTCAATCCAGATTATGTGCCACAATCAGAAAGCAGATGTGTTGTATATGATGTTTTTCAAAATTGTGCTTCTTGCTGATTTAGTGGAACAAGCTGTGTGAAATGCTTTGAACACTTTCACTGCTCTGTAAGTTTTATTCATGAGAATGTGAGTAGCAGTAGCAGGATTTCAGCTGTCTGAGAATCAATAATAATGTATTATTTATACCCCGCCCATCTGGCTGGGTTCCCCAGCCACTCTGGGCGGCTTCCAACAGAATATTAAAATACAATAGTCTATTATAAATTAAAAGCTTCCCTAAACAGGGTTGCCTTCAGATGTATTCTAAAAGTCTGGTAGTTGTTTTTCTCTTTGACATCTGGTGGGAGGGCGTTCCACAGAATGGGTGCCACTACCGAGCAGGCCCTCTGCCTGGTTCCCTGTAACTTGGCTTCTTGCAGCGAGGGAACCGCCAGAAGGCCCTTGGTGCTGGACCTCAGTGTCCGGGCAGAACGATGGGGGTGGAGACACTCCTTCAGGTATACTGGACCGAGGCCGTTTAGGGCTTTAAAGGTCAGCACCAACACTTTGAATTGTGCTCGGAAATGTACTGGGAGTCAATGTAGATCTTTCAAGACTGGTGTTACGTGGTCTCGGCGGCCGCTCCCAGTCACCAGTCTAAACTGCCGCATTCTGGATTAGTTGTAGTTTCCGGGTCACCTTCAAAGGTAGCTCCACATAGAGTACATTGCAGTAGTCCAAGCAGGAGATAACTAGAGCATGCACCACTCTGGCAATACAGTCTGTGGGCAGGTAGGGTCTCAACCTGGGTACCAGATGGAGCTGATAAACTGCCGCCCCATATCAATCAAAGGGCTAACTGGATCAGGCAGTGGTGTCTAGTACCAAACTGAAAAAGTTCCAGAAGTCCTGTAAATGCCATCTTGGTAGTCAAGATAACCACAGGATTAATGGTCATTTGCTGCAAGAATGAGTACATATATGCCTATCTGCTTGCTTAGAAGTTTTGAGCCTTAGTTGTGGTTTAGCTAGTCAGGAGACTAGCTGCCTGCCTGTCAACTACTTCCTTTTCTGAGAGATGTGTGAGAGTTGGGAAGGGGCCTCTAAATTAGGGGTGAGTTAATTGGGCTGTTGAGGCCAAATAACGTAGCTTGCATTTTGTATATGTAATGCTTAACATATTAGCCTCTTGCGAACAAATTATGAGGGCTTGCCATTTTCACATTTTTCTAATAGAGCACTAGAATTGATCACTCTAGTGTTTTTGGTAGCCCTGCATCAAACCACTCACACAGGCCCTCCTTTGGGCCTATGGATCAGGACAAGTGGAAAAGGGAGATCGGCTCAATCTGTGCAGAAGAAACCAGGAAGTTAAAAACCAGGTCTTTCAGGGAGGAATGGCAGGGTAGCTGATGCAGCTCAGGCTCAACTTTTGCAAGGCCAAACACTTGTCTACCCAGCTGGTATAAGTATTTCGCCCTTGGCAAACAGTTGTTTTCTCTTTTAAGGAAAAAATAAAATTAAACATATTTGTTAATTTCACCATGCACCCAATATCCCATATTTTTAGTAATCCATTCTTCCAAACTAAGTGTTCCCATTTATACTCAGTGGTATAAATTCATGCCATTTTAAATACCTTTTCTTCCTGCAGGCCTAATGCCTCCACCATATTTGTAGCGCTGGGTTATGGGTTCTTTGTGGAGTTGACTCTTCCTGAGGCGCTTGCCTTCATTGAGAAGAAGAACAAGCTATTAACAGAGTGAGTAGAAGGAATTCAGTTGACCCACACTGCCCTAATCTGTGAATGGTCCAAGAGTCTTTAGAGCAGACTTCCTCAACCTCGGCCCTCCAGATGTTTTGAGATTACAATTCCCATCATCCCTGACCACTGGTCCTGCTAGCTAAGAATCATGGGAGTTGTATGCCAAAAACATCTGGAGGGCTGAGGTTGAGGAAGCCTGCTTTAGAGTTTCAGGCTACATCCACCCTCCTCCTTCTGTCTCCAACAGGCTCAGTGAAGCCCTTACCAAAGACTCTGCCAAGATCAAAGCCAACATTCGGATGGTTTTAGAGGTAATGATGGCTGTTCCTTGCTCTAAGCAGACAGATTCCTATTGGGCAGGAATCCAGCATGGGAAGGGGGAAAGCAGCAGAGAGTTGTGGGCTGCTTTTCCTTGGAGTGCTGCCTATGGTGTGGGAAGCGTGTTTACTTCTGGTGCATAGGACTGGCAGGTGGTGCTGGGGTCTAAACCACTGAGCCTCTTCGGCTTGCGGATCGGAAGGTCAGCAGTTCGAATCTGCGCAACAGGGTGAGCTCCCTTTGCTCTCCCAGCTCCTGCCAACCTAGCAGTTTGAAATCATACCAGCTTGAGTAGATAAATGGGTACCGCTGCTGTGGGAAGGTAAATGGCATTTCCATGCGTCCTGGCACTTGTTGTGTTCTGTTGTGCCAGAAGCAGTTAGTCATGCTAGTCACATGACTCAAAAGCTGTCTGTGAGCAAACGCCAGCTCCCTCAGCCTGAAAAGCAAGATGAGTGCTGCACCCCATAGCCACTTAACTTCTGGTGCAGTATGAAAGAGATGCTCTAGGACAGGCATCCCCAAACTGCGGCCCTCCAGATGTTTTGGCCTACAACTCCCATGATCCCAAGCTAACAGGACCAGTGGTCGGGGAAGATGGGAATTGTAGTCCAAAACATCTGCAGGGCCGAAGTTTGGGGGTGCCTGCTCTAGGAAATCAGTAGACCATCCTAGCCTCAGACTGTTTTTGTCCCACTCCCAACTCCTCTCTGCAGGGCTTGCATGAACTCCAAGGTCTTCAAGATTTGCCTGAGGAGACCAGAAGGGACATCTTCCTTTAGGCACCAGCCCTAATGTGATATGCTGGAAGAAGAGTTAGTATTTGGGGCATTTTGGTGGCGGCAGCAGGATCTGCGTTTGTAACTGAGGAAACCCTTGTGAGTTGGGTAGGGTGAATGTGCTTACAGGGACAGCAGATCGGAGACTTTGAGAGAGCAGTTTCTCTTGGGGTGGTTGATTTCACTGCTCCAAATATTCAACCCTTCTCTGCCTCTGTTTCCCCAGGAACTGTGTCTTAGTAGAAGTTCATCTCAATTTGCAAAAGTAATAAAGATGATTATTCCAGTTGGTTGTCTTTTTGCCCCATTCTTCCACCCACCTTCCCATTCCTGTAGGAATCTCTGTCATTTGTGTCTTAGAGAACATTGGCCCATATTTGTTTTTACCTTGCTGAGTATTAAACCACCGAAAGGGTATTGTGAGGAGAAAGTTGGTATACTCATGGAGATTGTCCACTGACAGGAGACCTCCCTCAATAAATTAGTTTCCAAACAAGGATAACTTTCACTTTTCTATTATCCTGTTCAAAAACTTATACCTTTTCATGTTGGCAGAAATTTTCAGCATTGCAGATATTCTGCTTTGTAAGTGACATTTTCCTTAGAAGCCAAATCAAATGGATTGAAGCTCTGTGGAGTTTTCCCCTCACTAGTGGGGGAAATTTGTTTCCACTCCCTGCATGGATCCAGCTGGTTTATAATTTAATTGACAAGCTATTGTAAACAATTCTATCCCTTGTTTTGAGATTTCAGCAGCATTGTAGCCATTACATCTGTGAGCTTTTCCATACTACAGTATAAGTAAATTAAAAAATCATTACTGTTATTCACCTTGATTTGAACTCTTGATTTGTAGATGGTACTTTTTTGTGAAAGTTAAAAAAATAAAATGCAGTGGACAATCTAGGATACTAAGACTTGCAAATGTCTGACCCCTTGAATTAGCAGTACACTTGATGCCCCCAAGCCACTTGACAACCACAGTGCTGACGGAAAGTCCAAATGGCATTCCAACGCTAAGCATCTGATATGAGAAAATACCGTGTTTCTCATATTATAAGACATGTCTTATATTAATTTTTTCCTCAAAAAAACACGACATGGCTTATTTTCAAGGGATGTCTTATTTTTTAATAAAGTGCACGCGGGCGCTGTTTGCCGGGCTTGTCAATCCCAGCAAGGAGCGCCCGCCGATCTTTGGTGACAGGCGGGGGTGGGGGGAGAGCGGAGAACGATCTCCGCTTCCCCCCCACCCCCGCCCGTCACCCACACAGGGCCGAAGATCGGCGGGCGCTGTTTGCCGGGCTTGTCAAGCCCAGCAAACAGCGCCCGCCGATCTTTGGTGACAGGCGGGGGTGGGGGGAGAGCGGAGAACGATCTCCGCTTCCCCCCCCCGCCTGTCACACAGCACAGGTCCGAAGATCGGCGGGCGCTGTTTGCCGGGCTTGTCAAGCCCAGCAAACAGCGCCCGCCGATCTTTGGTGACAGGCGGGGGTGGGGGAGAGCGGAGAACGATCTCCGCTTCCCCCCCACCCCCGCCTGTCACACAGCACAGGTCCGAAGATCGGCGGGCGCTGTTTCCCGGGCTTGTCAAGCCCAGCAAGGAGCGCCCGCCGATCTTCGGCTCTGTCCCCCGATGCGCTACGGCTCGGGGAAGCAGGCAGGGAGCTCCTGCTGGGTCCCGCGGCTTCGCCTCTCGCTCGGTCGGGGCTTTGCGATAGTGCTTATTTTCGGGGTATGTCTTATTTTTAACCAACCCTTTGAAATCCTGTCATGGCTTATTTTTTGGGGATGCCTTAAAATATGAGAAACACGGTATATGTTAGGTAGATCTTCATTTGGACTGTGTCCCTGAGTTACCACTAGAGGTTCAAGTTCGTGGCTCTACCCTTAAAGAAAACCAAACCAAAGATTATTATGTTTTATCCCCAACAGACAGGCAACCTTTTAGTGTGTGCTTATTTTGTACTGGGCATTTAACTAGCTGCCATCTTCCTTCCTTATTGTATTTTTATGTTTGTTTTGTAAATATATATTTATTGGTTTTATAAGACATACAGAAAAGAAAAACACAAAAGGCATACAAAAACCAACTAGAAACACAAAAAAATATATAAAAAGCAATAACAATCTTCTATCATTAATATAATCTTTGTCGACTTCCTCCACTTCTTCCCTACTGCGTTTCATTATCTTACTTCCTTAGTACTTTCCATATCTTGATTCCGGTCTTTTTAACACATCTCTGAACATATTATTACTCTTATTAACTTGGCAATATAATATATCTCTTTTTACTGTCTTAAAGCACAATTCTATTCTAAATTAATATTGAATACAATAATACCACTTAACTAAATCTTAATAAACAATAATAACTCAACTAATCCTCTTCTACAACCTCTTTATACTTCCAAATCTTTTATTAAACACTACTAATCTTACAATTATTTGCTAAATAAACTTTAAATTTCTTCCAATCTTCTTCCACCAATTCTTCCCTCTGTTTACGAAGTCTCCCGGTCAGCTCAGATAGTTCCATAAATTCTATCAGCTTCAACTGCCAGTCATCCACGGTAGGCAAATCTTCACTTTTCCAATTATTTGCTAATAAAATTCTCGCAGCTGTTGTGGCATACAGAAAAAACGTAATATGTTTCTTAGGTAGTTCCTCTCTAATTATTCCAAGTAAGAAAGCTTCTGGTTTCCTAACAAACTTGTTTTTCAACACTTTCTTCATTTCATTATAAATCTTATCCCAAAAGCTCTTTACTTGGGGGCATGTCCACCACATATGGCAAAAGGTTCCTTCCACATTCTTACATTTCCAACATTTATTATTTTGTTTATGATAAATCTTAGCTAGTTTTACCGGTGTAAGATACCATCTATACATCATATTCTCTTTTAAAGCATTAGAAGCGGTAAACTTCATATTCTTCTTCCATAACCTTTCCCAATCCTCTACCATTATATTATGACCCACATCTTTTGCCCAGTCAATCATTACAGATTTTGTCTGTTCATCCTTAGTATGCCACTCCAGCAGTAAATTGTACATCTTTGACAAATTTTTGGTTTTAGACTAACAATTCCATTTCCAATTTGGATTTTTCTTTTTGAAAACCTACTTTTTTATCCAATTTATACATTTCATTTATTTGTTGATACTGCAACCAATCATTCAAATTACTTTTCAACTGCTCATAGGTTTTTAAATTTGTCTTTCTCTTCCACCAATAAGTCTTTATACGTCAGCCACTTGGTCTCCATGTTCAACTTTTTATGTGCTTTAGCCTCTAAAGGTGAAATCCACCTGGGTGTTTTTCTTTCTAACAAATCTTTATATCTATCCCAGACATTAAACAATGATTTTCTTATAATATGACATTTGAAACCTTTGTGAACCTTAATCTTGTCATACCACAAGTATGCATGTCATCCAAATGCATTGTCATAACCTTCCAAATCTAGTACATATGTATTGTCTAGTAAGAACCATTCTTTCATCCAGCAGAGCGCTGCTGCTTCAAAATATAACTTTAAATCTGGCAGTGAGAAACCTCCTCTTTCTTTTGCATCTGTTAATAACTTATATTTAATTCTAGGCTTCCCCCCCGCCAGATAAATCTAGATAAAACTTTCTGCCATTCTTTAAAACATCCTAACTTATCAACAATAGGCAATGCTTGAAACAAAAATAACATTTTTGGCAATACATTCATTTTTATCACTGCAATTCGGCCCAACAAAGATAACTTCAAATTTGACCATATTTCTAAATTTCTCTTAATTTCATTCCATAATTTCTCATAATTATTTTTAAATAAATCTATATTTTTCCCAGTCATATTTACTCCCAGGTACTTCACCCTTTTAACGAATGTCAACCCTGTGGCATCTTGCAACCTTTTTACTTCTTCTGGTGTTATATACTTACTCAAAACTTTGGTTTTCAATTTATTCAATTTAAATCCTGCAAGCTGTCCGAACTCCTGGATTATTTCCAGTGCTTTAATTACACTGGTCTCTGGGTCTTGTAATGTTAACACTAAGTCGTCTGCGAAGGCTTTAAATTTATACTGTTTTGATCCCACTCCTATACCCCTGACCTCATTGTGCTTTCTTATCCTGTTCAGCAAGACTTCCAGCACCGTTATAAAAAGTAGAGGGGAAAGTGGGCACCCTTGCCTGGTGCCTTTTTCGATTCTAATTTCTTCTGAAACCAAATTGTTCACAATAATTTTTGCTTTCTGCTCTGAATAGATACCTGTTATTCCATTTATAAACCCTTGCCCAACCTCCATATTTTCCCATTTTTTTACCATAAAATTCCAAGAAACATTATCAAATGCTCTCTCAGCGTCTATAAAAATTAATGCTGCACTGGTGTTCTTTTTTGCTTCTAGCATTTCTAACACATCCACAATATTTCTAATATCCTTCATATGCCTTGCGGGTAAAAACCCCACCTGGTCTTTATGTATTTGATCTTTTAACACCTTTTTAAATCTTGAGGCCAAAATACTTGCAAATTTTTTGTAATCCACATTCAAAAGAGAGATTGGGCGATAGTTCTTCATCTGTGCTCTATCCATATCAGGTTTTGGGATCAGAGTTACATATGCTTCTTTCCAGGTCTCGGGTGCTTTGTCCCCTCCAAGAATCTTGTTACATACATCCACTAATGGTTCAATTAGCCAGTCCTTTAAAATAGTATAATATTTCGCTGTCAATCCATCTGGTCCTGGTGCCTTGACAATTTTTAATTGATTTATAGCTTCTTCCACTTCTTGTTTTGTAACTTTGTAATTGAGTGTAGATCTCTTCTCTTATCCGGCGGAATCTTTTGCAGTCCATGTTTGTCCAGGAATTGCTCAATTTTATCCTGTTGTTCCTTGTCTTTCTTGTAAAGCTGTTTATAGTATTTCTGAAAACATTTCCTTATTTCAGTCGGGTTCTCGATAATTTTATCCTCTATCCTGATACTAGTAATCGTACTCTGTTTCTGTATTTTTATGGTTTTGTTTTGTAAGCCACTCTGAAAGCAATGGCTGAAGAGTAGCTAATAAAAGGTTTTGCATACACATGTAATGCCAGCATGGTGCATAATTTAGAACCTAATCATTGGGGAGGGGTTGAAGTTGGGATGGATACCCAAACTTGCCACCATTGCCATAAACTAAAACATGATAAGAAGCAAGCAAATATTTCTAAGCTTACCGTACTTCCCAGGTTGTTGTGTGATTATTAAGCGGGGTAAGAAAGGGAGCCAGCTTACTTCATAGCTGGATTTTCTCTAAATGAGGTTTTACAGCCTAATTCCTATGCTTTAAATTTGACTGCCTAGGATTGGATTTTGAAGCTCTTCATCCCCGTGACGGGGTGAGTGCTCGTTGCTTGGTCCCTGCTCCTGCCAGCCTAGCAGGAAGGAAGGTAAACAGTGTTTACGTGTGCTGCTCTGGTTCGCCAGAAGCGGCTTAGTCATGCAGGCCACATGACCCAGAAAAACTGTCTGTGGACAAACGCCGGCTCCCTTGGCCAGTAAAGCGAGATGAGAGCCGCAACCCCAGAGTCGTCTGCGAATGGACCTAACGGTCAGGGGTCCCTTTACCTTTACATCCTTTCGTGCCCATTAAGACCCGTCCTACATCAACAACATGCTGGCAACCTCTGTCCTAAACCCTGATGTGTGTGGATGCTGTAGCTTTTCAGTGGTTAAAGACACTCATCTCTCTGCCTTTGATATATTTCATGGGAAACAGATCAATTGTGCATGTCTTTTCACAAGTAAAGACTTGCACTCGGGTGTAGATATGATTGCAGCCTAAGCCCTAAATTTGAGCACTTGACACACATGAGCTTGGTTATCCTGACAACAACCCTGCAAGGTAGGCGGCTCTTCTCATCCATGTGGGCTGAGACCTGGGATGGAGTCTGGCGAGGATGCACAGGTCTCCCTGCCATTCTGGCGCCCTCTCCATCTCTCAGCCTGGTTTCCATAGCAATGGAGGCCCTGGGAGGCTTTGGGCGGCGGAGCCCCTGGGGGAGGCAGAGAGGTTCCCATGGCAGCAACCTCCTTCACTGCCTCTTGACGCCCGGCACGCGCCTCCACCTGCATCCCCTCCCTCCGTTGTCGCGGCAACCGCGGGGGCGCGCAAGGATGGCGAGGGGGCGAGCAGGTCGTGGGCTGGCAGTTGTGCCAGGCAGCCCCCTCGCAACGTGGGGGCAGGAGGAGGCCAAAGGGAGGGGAGAGCGTTTCCAGCGTGACTCAAGGGAGGGGGCAGAACAAGCTCCCGCTCGCCCCCCCCCCCAGCGCATGCTTAGAACCCAGGAGTCCCGGCTCCCAGCAGTCTCTTGTCCTTCTGCCCTCCCAGCGCAGAGGCAGGCGAGACCCCGGGGAGACCTGGGCTCTCTCCCCGCTACCTTATGGACCCGAAGATGGGAGCCCTGCGATCCAGATGGGCCCGGCTCCCCGTGACCCCACGCCTCTTTTTCCTCTTCGTTCCTAGCGCAGAGACACAGGAGTAGTTGGCTAGGATCCCTCTCCGCGCTAGGATTCCCCTACAGCCGGAAGAAGAGGACCCAGGAGTCCTGGAGCTTGCTCTCGCTCTTCCCCTCAAGTTCCCTCCTTCAGAGCAGGGATCACTGGGTCCAGATCCTCTTCCCTCCTGAACTGGGAGAGGACCCAGGAGTCCTGGCGCCCTCTCTTAAGTCCTCCCCCTCCCCAGTTAGTACGGAGCGGACCCAGGGGATTTGGCACCTCCTGGCTCCCTCAACCCTTCTCCGCCCGCCGACGCAACCGCGATAGGAGGGAGGGAGGGGCCCAGGAATCCAGCCGGAACTTCTCTCCCCTACCCCACCCCACGCCGACGGTGTGGAAGCAGCCGCCGCCGGGAAAGGACCCAGGCGTCCGGGCGGGCGCCAGCTCCGCCTCCCGTGCTTTGCATGTGACAGCGCCGTCAGCGCTGCCTCCCAGACGAGGGACCCGGCCTGCGCGGCTCCGTCGGAGGCAGGAAGAAGAAGAGCGGGGCCGCCGCCGCCGCCTCCCCTACCCCCTCACCCCCCGCAGCGCCCTTCCCGGCGGAAGAGGGGGACCCCGCGCGTCCCCAGGGGGCGAGAAGCAACTTGGAGCCGGGACGGGGGCAGCATCGGGACCAGCCGACGACCCGGGCGGGAGGAAAAGGAGCGCGGATCTGTCACCGGGACCCTCGGAGGCCGGGCTGGGCGCTCCGGCGCAGCGCAGCCCATGGAGCCTCCCGGGTCGGGTGCGGCGGCGGCTGCCACCTTGCTCACGGGTGAGTAGCTGGGGATGGAGGGGGACCCCAGGACTGACAACGCCCCCTCGCTGCTCCCTGCCCCGCGCACCGCAGCAGCCTGCACCGGGGGGGGGGGCAGAGCCCTTTGGCCCCGGGACCCCCAGCACCACTTTCAAAGCGGTCTCTTCTCCCACCCGACCGCCATCATTGAGGCAGGACACCTTTCAAGGAGCCGGGGAGGGGCCTCACGCCGCGCGTGGGCATGCGGGGGGGGGGAAGGTGGGTGTCCCTTGGCAGCCAGAGTGGAGTCTCCATCAGACGGAGTTGAAGTCCCTTCTTGTCGGGAAGAGAAGAGACAGCCTTCGTGAGAAAGGCGAGCTCTCCTCCACGGATCTCCTGCAAACAGCCGCTCCCTCTCAGCCCCCTCGCTTCTTGCAGCTGCTCTTCTGTCCACTTCGATATGAAGGTCTCCGGCGGCGCTGGGAATGCCAAAAGACTCTTCCCAGCCTCTGCCTGCCCTCTAGAATGATCACCACCTGCCCCCCATCTCTCTCCCAATCCTACCCAGGAGCTTCTCTCCGCCCCCTCCCCCTCCCCCTGCCGCCTCCACACTCTGCATTAACTGCCGGATTACTGACTGTTTGATGGGGTTTTGTATTAAATTCAGCACCAGAAAATCCTTTCTTTAGGCCAAATCCAAAGATTCATGGGGGCGGGGGCGGAGCAGCAGGAGAGGAGCCAAATCAGCCTTCTTTTCCTGTCCATCCCTGCAGCTCCTCTTCTTGACCCGGTGCAGGCCCTTCTTTCCCCGGAGTCAGATGGGGTGGGGGGAAGGTTTGCTTCTGTCAGAGGACTGATAGGGCCACCAATAGGATATGAGGCAGAGGCAGCTGGAGATTAAAGTCTAGGGGGCACGAGTGAATAGTCGCTTACATTTTCTGATTACTGCCTGGTGGTTGTAGACTCTGTATTCTGCCAAAGGAAGTTGTTATTCCAGTTTCTCCCTCCCATGCATGGATCCTGCCTTTAGTGCATGGCCTGGACATGTATCAATCGCAGCCATGAAGGAGAGTGTCCTTCCCTTGCACTATGGAACAGATCCATCTGTCTCTTGTTATACTGGGCTCTGGCACAGCCTCCTAGAGCCCCTCTGCCCATGGCTCCCCATACATGCACATGTAAAAGGTAAAGGACCCCTGGACAGTTAAATCTAGTCAAACTTGACTATGGGGTGCAGCACCCACCTTGCTTCAGGCTGAGGGAGCCGCCGTTTGTCCACAGGCAGCTTTCTGGGTCATGTGGCCAGCATGACTAAACCACTTCTGGCACAACGGAACACCGTGACGTAAACCAGAGCGCATGGAAACACCATTTACCTTCCCGCTGCAGCAGTACCTATTTATCTACTTGCACTGCCATGCTTTCGAACTGCTAGGTTGGCAGGAGCAGGGACTGAGCAACGGGAACTCACTCCATTGTGGGGATTCAAACCGCCAATCTTCCAATCGGCAAGCCCAAGAGGCTCAGTGGTGGAGACCACAGTGCCACCCACGCCCCATATATGACAACGGTAATACCTGAATTAAGATATTCACCTCAGTACTGATTCCTTTTGGATGTATATAGAGAAATGGGAACTGCCATAGTTAAATGTCTCTGCCCTCTTGCTGCCCCTTATTCTGGGAAGTCCCTCCACGGAATGCCTATATAGGCCATGCTATATATATACCACATAGTGATAGGTGCAGCAGCAATGCCGGCCGCGGCAGGAGGAGGAGGAGGAGGAAAAAAATAAGACATCCCCTGAAAATAAGCCATAGTGGGGTTTTTTTGGGGGGGGGAATAAATATAAGACAGTGTCTTATTTTCGGAGAAACGCGGTATTGCTGTCCATGGAGGTGCAGGTCCATTCTGTGTCCAGGGTAGCTCTCTACCAGCTCCATCTGGTACGCCTGCCTGTGCCTTGTCTCGCCAGAGTGGTGCATGCTCTGGTTATCTCCCGCTTACTGCAATGCGCTCTGCGTAGGGCTGCCTATGAAGATGACTTGGAAACTACAACTAATCCAGAATTTGGCAGCTAGACTGGTGACTGGGAGCAGCCACTGGGACCATATAGCACCTGTCCTAAAGGATCTCCACTGGCCCCCAGTACGTTTCCAAGCACAATTCAGAGTGTTGGTGCTGACCTTTAAAGCCCTGAACAGTGTTGGCCCTGTATACCTGAAGGAGCATCTCCACCCCCATTGCTCAGCCAGGACACTGAGGTCCTCCTCCAAGGTTCTTCTGGTGGTTCCCTCACTGCAAGATGCAAAGTAACAGGGAAGTTACAGGCAGAGGGCCTTCTCAGTCGTGGCGCCCACCCTGTGGAATGCCCTCCCATCAGATGTCAAGGAGATAACTACACAACTTTTAGAAGACATCTGAAGGGAAGTTTTTAATGTTTGGTGTTTTAATGTTTTTATATGTGCTGGAAGCCGCCCAGAGTGGCTGGGGCAACCCAGTAAGATGGACGGGGTACGTACAAACAAACAAACAAACAAATATCAGTGCTTTTTTCTGTGGGGATGTAGGGGTATGCATACCACTAAACATTTTGTGAATCTTTGTACTTTTGTCCATTTACTGTGTTTATTTTTCCTGATTTTTATTTTTTATTTTTTTCCTGATTTGAACTATAAAATGGTGATCTTCTTGAGTCAAAATGAGAGTACCCCTAAACATATTTTTAATAGAAAAAAGCACTGACTACTACTACTACTACTTTGTCATTCCTATTTCTTCTTTCAAATTTACCTATAAAACACACCTTTCTGTGAAGCACTTGCCATAGGCTCTTAGTTCTCACCCCCTACAGAAACTAAGCCATTGCATTCTCCCTTGTCAGCTCTCCTTCCTTGCCTCGTGTCTATTGTAAGCTGCTCAATACAGAGACCTGCCTTTTTTGTTTATGCTCCACTGTAAAGCATGGTGTACATTGGTGCCTCCTTCATCCATCCTGTCTCTTCTGGGATGGTGTGCTGCTTACTCATGTAGAAATCTGATTTCCTCAGCCTCTTTGTATAAGAACTGTCTATTGTTATTTAGGAAAATCCTGGTTTTGGACATGTATATATGACAAGCTTAGAGAATGACAACTTCCTGTACTGTATTTCATAGGTCTGCTGGCATACATACATTAAGTTTTGCTTCAGGGCATTTTGAACAACTCCTGGGGCTGATATCAAGAGGGGACATGTACAAGTTGCAGTGAATTTACTGGCACACTTTATTTCCAAGGCTAGTTTGTGAATGCTGTTCTTTTGTGTCTGTGCATGTGTGTGAAAGAGAAGTATTTAAAGATCTATTATAGTGGCTGTTTTAGCAGTTGGGGTGTTTAGGTGCAAGGGCTGGAGCTGAGAGGTAGAACAGATGCTTTGCAAACATCCAAGGTTAAGTCCCTGGCATCTCCAGGATCATGGACTCGGAAGAGCTGCTTTTAGTCAGCGTCAACAATACTGATGATCTACTTTGGTCGCAGGCAGCTTTCTGTGTTCCTGTGCCTTGTATACCAGAATGATGTCTGCTCTGTTGCAATCTATTGTTTTGGTATAACAGGTTTATCCCAGAACAAGGTGTAATCATTATTCTCAAGAAGTGGGCCAGAACTAAATTTGTAGTAAGAACTGATAAGTTGTCACTGCATACTCAGTTGGCAGCACTGCTTTTTCCTGGGGGGACACCTACCCCTAAACATTTTGTGAATCTAAGTTTGGCCTCATTGAGGGGCAGTATTTCAATATGAGTAGGAAAATGAGAAAACCCCTAAACATTTTTTAGAAAAAAAAAAGCACTGGTTGGTGGCAAACTATTTTTGCAGAGTGTTTTGTGCCTGGATAAGGCAGGGCAGTCAGCGATTATGTTTTCAACTGTTATCTTTGCATCTTCTACAAGTGTATGTAGAATCTTATTAGGGACAGTTATGGTCAAATGATCACTGCACATCTTCCAGTGGCAAGCGAATTGCCTGAGACAAATAATCAATTACCAGCATAGAACTAACTTGTGACATAAACTTAACCCTGTAAGCAAAATAAGAAAATTCCTTCAGTAGCACCTTAAAGACCAACTAAGTTTATATTTTGGTATGAGCTTTCGTGTGCATGCACACTTCTTCAGATACGAAGAAGAAGTGTGTATCTGAAGAAGTGTGCATGCACACGAAAGCTCATACCAAAATATAAACTTAGTTGGTCTTTAAGGTGCTACTGAAGGAATTTTCTTATTTTGCTTCGACTCAGACCAACACGGCTACCTACCTGTAACTTAACCCTGTAAGGAAGCACATGCACAACTTGGCAGCCGGTGTTTCCAACTGTCACTAGTGGTAACTTGACTGCTGTGTAGTGAGTTACTTGCAGCCTCCCTAATTTGCTGGTCCCAAAAGGATACAGTCAACAAAATGATGGAAAAGGGACCCCTGGCTGCACCTGCTGTCTTGCTGCCTGTGGGCTCAGGTTTTGTGCTGTGTTTGTACTGTGGGTTGAATTGTCATTAAATTGTCCCCAGGAAGACTGTAGGTCAACAGGTGATCTGCAAAAGTGCAGTGTGACAGGAACAGGTGTAGAATCAGGCCCACACACCTGCCTGCTTCTCAGCACAGTAAAGCTGAGTAAACTTTTGGCCTGGATCGCTTCAGGATGCGAGTGAGGGAATGACACCATTGCTCCCCAAGGAGGAAAGGGAGGGCACCTCCTTGCATACAGAATTCTAGCATGTCAAGCTGCATTTAGCCTGACCTTTCCACTGATATGCTGTTTTTCTGTGAAGGGAATTGTTCCCTCCTGCCAGGAGTATTGAAATAGCTGCTTTCCTAACCTGGCATTCAGGAAAAGCTGTACTGCTTGATTCTCCTGATGGTATAAACTGCTCCGACACCCAAGGCAACAGTGACATGTCATAGACGGCACCATTGACTTGGCTGCCTTTCTGTCTCCCTTTGTCTCCACTAGTCATGGATCCCTCCGTCACCCTGTGGCAGTTCCTCCTGCAGCTGCTGGAGCAACAGAGCAACGGACATCTCATCGCATGGACCTCCAATGACGGAGAGTTCAAGTTAGTTGATGCTGAAGAAGTGGCACGGCTCTGGGGGCTGCGGAAGAACAAGACCAACATGAACTACGACAAGCTGAGTCGGGCCCTGCGCTACTACTATGACAAGGTGGGAGTCTGCAGTCTGGCTTCCCAGCATCTCCCTTGCAGAAGACCAAGGACTCCTAGATTAACCTTGTCCCTGCTGTTCTTTCCCCTTCAGATCAGCCTTTTCAGGATCAGTTACCTGTGAAGGAGAATGCACTGGAAAGTTAAAAAGGGTATTTGGGGTGAGGTGTGTGTGCAGTCTTTGCATATTTACCAAAAGAGAAGGATTGGTGGGCTGGGCCATCAAAAGTAGAGTTGAGCATTATGAGAATCTCACATTCACCCCCCCATCCCATCACTCCCTCTCTCTTTAAACACATGCCTAGCCCTTATTTGTGCAATGAGAAGCTTGAAAGTGTGTGAAATCTCGGAAGGCTGAGTGTTGGCTGTGTAAGGGTGAAGACAGGGCTGATCTGGAAGCATCCTGGCTATGGTCCATACAAATGCTCCCCATTTCCCCAAGTGGCAAGAAGTTCCAGGGACAGCACACCACCACACAGGGTATTTTACCTTTGGAAGAGACAGCATTGGAAACCTATGGCATTTGTGTAATATTTGGGTTTTTGTTTTTTGTTTACAAATGTATAGATGAATCATTGGTGGAGGCAGAAAGCACATGCTCCTCCCACCCAGTTAATCCTCCCCCTGATATCAGATCTCCAGAGAGATCTCCCATAAGGCGTCTTCCGCTTCTCTGCCCTTGCATTAAGCCCCATGGAATACAGTGGAACTTTGCTCTGAAGTAAACTTGCACAGCATTTCTTTGTGGGTGTCTCAAAACGACTGTTTCTTTATACCCACACATACACCTGTAACAAAGTCTGATGACTTTTTCTTTCAAGCACTATCAAAACCACATCTCCATGACTAACTACCTTAAAGAGACATCTAGGGACTCTTAGCTTTTATCAGGTCTATTGCTGGTTGTCCATTGACCATACCTGTATTTCTTACCTACCCAGGGCTGGGGGTTGCAGGTGTGTGTGTGTGTGTGTGTGTGTGTGTGTGTGTGTGTGACTCTGTTTCTGCAAAGCAGCCAGTAGACAGCATAGATTGGCTAATGTCTGGGACATCATCTACACAGCTCCACTCACAGGAGTCGTTCTGCAATGTAAAATAAATCCATTTTTCTCTTTAATAATAATAATAAAAAATCTACAAAAGAATGCTGTTGCCAGGGGTGAAGAACCTGCTGTGAATCTCTTCAAATATCTATATTCACTTTTAGAACAACAACAGTGAGGGGGGAGGGCAGAGCTTGTCTCTCTCCACATAAATAATAAATCATGCCATACAAGAAAATATTTACAAATGACATAATTAATGCTGGTCAGAGTATTAAGCTTTTCTTGGTGCAGAATTTGAGTTTTATTGTGGCACATAATTTTCATGTACCAAGTCCAGAGTATGCCTGGTCTTGGCTGTATGGTTTCAGCAGCAAGCAGAGGCAGTTCAGGTGGCAGGCTGGCATTCATGTAGCCCCAAGTCAGGGGTGGCCAATGCGGTGTTTTCCAGATGTGGATGGACTCCAACTCTCATCAGCTCCCATGAGCATTGGAAAAGTTCAGGGCTGATGGGAATTGTAGTCTAGCAAGCCTAAGTAGAACACACCAGACTTCCTTTCTGGAAGATACCATTGACAGAGCCTCTGTGAGATGCATGGCAGATGTAGTTTGATCACTGTACCCTGTGCTGTGCTAATTTCCCCGCCCTCTGTTCCTTCCAGAATATCATCCGTAAAGTCAGTGGGCAGAAATTCGTCTACAAATTTGTCTCTTACCCGGAGCTTTCAAGCATGGAGGGAGTAAAGGATGAGGGAGGACCCAAAAGGCCCGAGCAGGTGCAGAGTGAAGCAAAAGGGGGCGAGGGGTCACTTGGGGCCCCCAAAGCCCTGCGTGGAGGAGGGGGTGCCCCACGCAGCAGCCGGAATGAATATATGCGCTCTGGGCTCTACTCTACTTTCACCATTCAGTCGCTGCAGGCTCCTTCGCCCGCTGGCCGGGCCTCCCGCCAGGAGACGGAGCTCTTGCCCACAGTGCCACCCCCTGCTGCTGCCCCTGAGCCACCACCCCCCTCCTTGGCCACAGTGGACGATCTGCCTCAGTTGCACATCAGGATTGAAGAGCCAGAGGAGTCTCAGGAGCCCTTGCAGGTAAGTCACCAAAGTGGGAGGTTTGGCTTTTTCAGGGCCGCGAGCGACTCCAGGTACTGCATTCCACTTTGCTGATGGCTGAGTGTTCCTCCTGATTTGTTTGCAGGCAGAGTGGTTGGCATTGCCTTTTTAATGAGCCTTCTTTTGGGTTTATTTGCTAGAAGTTAGGTGACGCTGTGTCGAAGCAAGTATTGTCCCACAGTTCCCAGTGCTTTTCCGCCATTCACTTTCCTCATAGCAAAAAGGCCAACCTTTATTGTGCAAGACCTCCCAATCCACTATAACTGTGCAGAATTATTTGACAGTACAGTATGTGATTGAATCCCATCAGAAAACAGTAACTGTCTGGAAGCATGCTGACAATAAGTGAACAAGACTGGAGAAGAGACTGTGCTGGCCTCCGCTTTTGGAGGCCCTGCAGCAAGATGCCCTGATTGGACCCACCTCCTCCTTCCCATGGTCACAGCTGTCCATCTCCTTGCTCTCTCACCCTGCACCCAATTTGGGGCTGGAGGTAGAAGTTATTGCTGTCACTGCTCTCTGCTCAGGGATGTTGAACAGGCAGCAGCAGCAGCAGCAGCCAGAGGGCCGGTGGTGGCTCACATAGCTGGCCCTGAGAAGAGGAGATGCACAGAAGACACACCCATTCACCATGTCCTTCCTGCTGGAAGTTCTGCCCATCCTCATGTCTCTTTTTAATCCTTGGTAGAGCTGCCAACTCTGTTTGCTGGTCTTGCCTCTTAGCAGCAACATGACATAAAACAAGTGACGCTTTTCACATCAAGCCTGGGAAAGCTTCCCCTACTCATCTTTTGCTTGTCAGTTTGCATTTGAAAGCATAAATCCAGCCATTCTCCACAAATTGGCCTTCGGGTTGTTTATTATTTTTTTTGTAAAGGCTGTGGTTCCAGAACCCCACACACTTGGCAGTAGATTTTGTGCTGTGCACACATGGAATGGGAACACCTTGACTTTGTGTCTTTTATATACCATGCTGGTCAGAGCTTGGTATGCAGGTGCATGAAGGTTTTGGTATGATGAAGACTTCCTCTGATATGCAGTTAATTATTATTTTTTATTACTATTTATTGAATCTATATACCACCCTATACCCAGAGGTCTCAGGACGGTTCACAGAAAAGCTAAGCCCCCATTAAGCAGTGTGTTATAATTTACTCTTCATTAACTGACCATCCAAAATTTCTGTGGCTTTCTTTTCACAGTGCCCAAGTGCATTGAGGGGCACCTGTTAGCAAGCGGAGGTATTTCTTTTGTGAAAGGCTGTACTTAAGGCACCAGCGGAGCAAGCCCATTAGGGGCGGGGCAGCTGCCTGTGGGGCAGGCCTCCGAGGAGTTTGCCTACCTCCTCCCTCCCACTCACCCGCCCCACAGCTGAGGGGGAGGCGGTGGGCAGACTGTTTGGGTCAGTGTGAAGCCTGGAGGCGCCCAAGCCACAGCGTCACTCCCAGGAGAGACGCATGGCTTGCGCATGCTGCAGGCCCCACGGTGAGTGCCACCTGGCACTTTGTCACCCCCCTCAGTGGTGACACCCAGGGCAGACCACCTCCACCGCCGCCCCTTCCTTAAGGACTTGCTGGGATGGGAGTGGGAGCTGGGGAGGTTTGTGTTGAGCAGGAGAACATAAAGCAGAAACCAGGGATCAGGTGAGCAGGTTGTTTGAGGACTATCCCTGCCTCTGGGTCTGGTCCTGACCAGACGGATGCTGGAATCGGCAAGGGATACCCACATGATCTGAAGGTGCTGCTGTGCCCCATGATATTCTTGTAAAGAAGCTGGTAAAATGTGGGCTAGACAATGGTACCATTCAGTGGATTTGTAACTGGCTGACTGACCGAACCCAAAGGGTGCTCATCAATGGCTCCTCTTCATCCTGGAGAGAAGTGACTAGTGGGGTGCCACAGGGTTCTGTCTTGGGCCCAAGGGGTGATATGATAGCCATGTTCGAATATATAAAAGGATGTCATATAGAAGAGGGTGAAAGGTTGTTTTCTGCTGCTCCAGAGAAGCGGACACGGAGCAATGGATTCAAACTTCAAGAAAGAAGATTCCACCTAAACATTAGGAAGACCTTCCTGACAGTAAGAGCTGTTCGGCAGTGGAATTTGCTACCAAGGAGTGTGGTGGAGTCTCCTTCTTTGGAGGTCTTTAAGCGGAGGCTTGACAGCCATCTGTCAGGAATGCTTTGATGGTGTTTCCTGCTTGGCAGGGGGTTGGGCTGGATGGCCCTTGTGGTCTCTTCCAACTCTATGATTCTAGGATTCTATGGTCAACATAGAGTGAAGATGAACATTCCATCAGGGCCAGAGTTTCTCCTTGTGTAGCAGAATCCTCTCCCCTCTCCTCTCCCTAAATATGTTCTGGGGTTTCTCCAGATTTGGGGATGGCACAGGTTGAGGCTGGGGGCGGGGGGATCCTGCTAATCCTTTTCCTAGGGCAATAATTTGGTTGAATGCCAAGAAGGAGAGCAAAGTAAATAAATGGGTCCCAGGTGAGCATAGCTGAAAAGCAGAGCAGGATTGAGGAGGGATTCCTGAAAGCAAGGTTGGGGGTTAAGTGAAGCTGGGGAGGGTAGTAGCAAATTCATGATTTATTCCATAAAATGTATATATTGCTTGATTTTGGGGGGGACCCCAACCCTCTCTTTGCATGAAAGACTACCTGACTGATTCTTCCCTTCCTTCTATTTATTTTTCCTGTCCATCCAGGTCATAGTGGAGCCCAGCCCATTGGATCCTCCCCCCCTTGATGAGAAAGTTCTGGTGAAGGTGGAAGAGAACCTTGACCTTGATGGGGAAGCAGCCGCTCTGCTGGTCTTAATGGAGGCTGGCGTCAAGGAGGAGACCTTGCCTGTGGAGAAGGCCTCTTTGGAGAAGGTGTCCTTGGAGGCTGAGATGCCAGAGGAGGGGGGTGGTCTGCTGAAAGAGGAAGCTCAGTCCCCCAGCCCAGCAACCGTGTCTCTTGAGGGACAGCCTCAAAAGGGCAAGAAGCCCAAAGTCCTGGAGCTCCCTTCACTGTCAACCCAGGAGAAAGTGAATGCCACTGTGAACAGTCTCTTGGCACCTGGAGGGGCAGGGAGTACGCTGACCCCAACCACGGTCATTTCTTCTCATGCACTGGTGAGACCATGTTTATCAGTAAGGCCCCATTGGGACCGGACTTCATTTGGTTCCCAGAAAACTGGGGGGTAGAACTAGGGTATCTTTTCCAAAATTGTTTTTGTCAGGGAGGATGTGCCTGATTTGAATGGGATGCTTAACATTTCCCCTGGACGGCAAATGTGACTTCTGCTTTGTAGAAAGAAAGAAAGAAAGAAAGAAAGAAAGAAAGAAAGAAAGAAAGAAAGAAAGAAAGAAAGAAAGAAAGAAAGAAAGAAAGAAAGAAAGAAAGAAAGAAAGAAAGAAAGAAAGAAGCAACAGATACACAGTAAGGCAGGAATTGTAAGGCAGGACTGCTCAGTAAGGCAGGAATTGGCAAGGGGGGCTCCAGAGCCAAATCTGGCCCATCAAGTGGCACTTTGGTTACCAACCCAGAGAGTCTGTTTTGTGCAGCAAACGGATTTGCTGGCAGTTTGTTTTATGACATTGGGAAAGGGTGTTCTCACTGTCCCTACCTCAAGTTGTGAACTTTGCTTCACACAACAAGCCAACTCTGCCAAAATGGTCTCTTCTGAGTGGCAGTCAAAAGGTGCAGGTCAGGAGCCCTTTGCCACTGGTAATGTTATGTACAAATAGCTCCAAAGAGAAACAGATATGAAGAGGAATGGCCTCATAAAACTTCCACACCCACTTCCAATAGCCAACTAGCCTCATTGTCCTCAGCTACTACCTAGAACCCTGTGCTGCAGGGGAAGGCAGAATGCGCTCTTGTCTTTAAATGGCAAGGGCAGCTGATCCTGCCTCTTACCTTTCTCTGTGCCAGAATCTAATCCATTGGTCCTACCCTCTGTCTTCTCAGAGCCAGACACAGAAAACAGACCAATGGAGCTGGACTAGGATTCTTAAAGGAGTGCTGTTTTCTCTCTGCCACCAACCATTTCGTGTTCTGGTTGTGACGTCCTGATTTTCTTTGCAGACCCCAGTGCTGCTCACTCCAAGTTCCTTGCCACCCACCATCCATTTCTGGAGCACACTCAGCCCCATCGCACCCCGCAGCCCAGCCAAGCTCTCCTTCCAGGTATGATGTAAGATCCTAGGCGGGTGGAAGATTGTGGGCAGAGCCAGAGAGACAACCGGGTTTGTTTGGGGAGTCTGGTGCTTGGTTACAAAGGGAATATAATAAGCTGAGTGTTTTCCTGCACATCTGGAATCCTCCTGTGCAAGTGTAAATTCTGGTATCCAGCATGCATTTGACCCTTCCTTCCTTCCTTCCTTCCTTCCTTCCTTCCTTCCTTCCTTCCTTCCTTCCTTCCTTCCTTCCTTCCTTCCTTCCTTGTAATTCTCACAGTTGGGACAAAATTGGAAATGTGCAATTGGTGTCTGGAGACCAAATGGCTCACCTGAGTGCTAATGTGCAATATGTAGTTCCCTAGCAATACAGTGGATTATTGGTTTTCCGGAGGGATAGCTTTGCCATGCAGATTTGACCCACTCCACCTCCCTTAAATAGAGCTGCTGCTGCTGCTGCTGGGAAACTTCAACTGGCCACCAGTTTCCCTGTAAAGTGTGCCACATCCCACCTGCTCTGCTGCCGCCATTGCTGCTACTCCTTCCCTCTTCCCAAGGTCCCCTTAGTGTCATGGAGCTGTCAGGTCAACCACAGGGCAGGGCACACGTATGTAAGGCATGAAATGCAATTAGCTCTATATTAACAGAAAATAACAATGCAGCAGAGTCCTTTGGTTCACCTTCCTCCAGAGCTGAGACATTGCTGAAACTGACCCCCCTCCCCCCCCTAGCCTCTTACTCTGGTTCCCTCCTGAGCAGACGAAGGCTGTCTGGCCTGTGGCTCAGCCATGTGCTGGACTCTTCCTGAGCAGGGCGTCAGAGGGGGAGGAGAGACAGCAGGACTGGGATTGTCCCATTGCCGTGAAGCAAGAGCAACCTCTGACTCCCCTCTGTCTGAGTCTGTGCTCCCACTGTGACTGACCCCCTTTCATCACTCAACCCCCTTGCTTCTAGCACCTCCCAGCTTGTCCCTTCCACAGGCTGCTCTTCAGTGTCCCACCACCAGAATCTGGGATCTAAGGCATTGTCTTCTGGGCCCTCCCTGGGGGCTCTTGGGTGGGTGGCTCCCATCACTCTTCCTCATCCAGCCAGTCCTGCCCTGTCTCCACAAGGACACGGCAACATTTTGGTCTTAAGAGACCTTCTGCTAACTGATGGGTATCAACATAAGAACAGGGTGAAACTTTATACCACCTCTGGGGATTTATAACTGGCTGTGCTCTGCTTTGATTCATCCCCACCCCCATAAATATTGTGCCTCTTTCAGTAGGTAGAAGCTTTTGTGATGGGTCTGGGCAGAAAGAATGTGCTGTCCTTGGTCCTGTCCTTCATCTTTCATTAAAAAATAGCCTACTTGTTCATTTATTTTGGTTAGGGTGAAATGCCATTGCAGTCGTTCATATGGGTGCCATGGTGCACATTTAGAATTTAAGGGAGAAAACAAAAGGGCAAAGGTTTGTAAAGGCCCCACAATGTGTGGAGATTACCTTTCTTTGAGGTTTTTATACAGCTGAAGGGTTGGGCAGGTTCTGAAAAGGGACCCTCCCCAGTCATTCTGACCAGCACTTTGCCCAGTGACAGCGTGAGCAGTGGGTCAGGAGGAGGGAATGAGAAATGGAGCGGAGTGGAGAGGGGGCTCTCAGATGTGGCCAGAGGAGGAAGGACAGCGCAGTGAGGTGTCGGAGCCTCGGCAACGCTCCAGCCAAAGGATGGGAGAAGGAACGCAGCCCCTTCCGGTGCCCGAATTGAGGCACACACCCACGCACAGGGCTAGGGGGTGGGGCTTTGGGGTGCCCAGGCTTTTATGCTGGTCCAAGACTCGACGGAAGCCATTGCCGGGTTCTGAATCAGACTAGCCAGTCATGTTTTCTGATCTCTCTGCACTGTGAATAATATGCACAATAAACCTCTTAAAGACAGAGCAGACTGGAGCATCTTTACTCGAGAGTAGCCACAACAATCCCCTGACAGATACGTTCTAAAGTCACCCACTGTCCACACTATAGACATTTTAAAATCTGAAGTTGCTTTGGGGGGCAGTGCAACAAAATGCAGTGTTTCTCAAGAAATTACAGGATAGATGTGAATTGTGGCTAACATGGTATCTATATGGCTTCACGAACAAAAATAATTGAATGTTTAATTTGGGGAATGCATGTGAAATATGCCCTAGCATTGGGCAAGAATAGAGGGACATGGGGGAGACCGATGTGGCATCTGAGGGACGATGCATGAAACCTGATGTGCCTCTGTTGTGGTGGTGGGGATATCTCAACTCACCAGTTCTTTGCTCCAGGTGGGCTCTGCATACTTGCTTCTGGTGGAGCTTCAATATGGGTGAAAACTGTCGTTTTCACACAGTCTGTGAATCACAGTCTGTGATTTTTGTATTAAAATTTATTAAAATTCATCAACATTTCAGTGTGAATTTCTTCCAATATATAGCTGTTTGTAGGAAATTTTGCTAAATGCACACATTTTTGCAAAGTAGTGTTCCCTAATACAAAGCATTTTTGTATGTTATCTTCACTGTTATATGCATTTTCATAACACTTCCCCTAGTGTATCTGTTGTTGCACACATTGCTAGGCTGGAGAATGGCCTTGCAAAATTTGGAGAGGTGTGAATTTTAAAGGATGGTTGTGTTTCATTTTGTGTGCAAATTAGGTAGATTCATCTGTAAAAGTGAACTAAATTGGATTTTTACCCCATTTCCAGGCATCTGCAGCCCTCTATGTGTGGGGTTTTTTGGGGGGGGGGAGCGGCGGAGAGATTTGGAGCAGAGGAGAGTTGCCCTTCTCTGCTTTTGTGGTCATAATTGTCCCATCCCCCTCTCAAAGCCCAGGAAAAGCTGTCTTTGACTTTTGTTATAAGTGTATGCAGATCTTAATTTCTCTCTCTCTCTCTCCAGTTTCCCAGCAATTCCAGCTCCCAAGTTCACATCCCCTCTCTCAGTGTGGATGGACTCTCCACCCCTGTAGTCCTCTCTCCTGGACCCCAGAAGCCATAGCTTTTCTGCTCACCATCGCTGTGTCCTGTACTCCTGCCAAAGAGCTGGTTTGAGTTTCTTTCCGCGCCGTTGGGATTACTTCCCTGGATGGACAACTGTGTGTGTCTTCACTGGCCGGAGGATCCCTTTGGTGAGCCAAGGACCGATGAGCTGCTTGAAGGATGGAAATGGTGTAGCAAACAGATCTCATCCAATTGCCTCGAATAGGCCAGGATGTTCCTCTGAAACCAAATGGTGTCTCCCTAACACCAATAAGTTGTTGTGCTGCACCTACCTGCTTCTGAAAAGCTTCATGTGATCCTCAAATACCTCTCTGGGGGCAAAGAGGTTATAACCTCAGTTATTTGCCGCCCACCAATTAAGGGTTTGCCCATATCTACCTTTAGTATAGCAGTATGGGCTGTCCTTTGTATTCTCTTTCTTGGTATTCAGTCTCATAATGGAGATGAGTTGAGGTGATGGTCCAAGTTCAAGAAGGCGACCTGACATCCTACAAGGTAAATCAACTATCTCCTGGTATAGACCCTGGTATAGACCCTGCCAGCAATGTTTGTTTTAGTTGTCTGCAGGGGGGCAGAAGCAGCACCAACCATATTTGTATTGACTGTGTGTTGATTTCAACTATGGATGATCAGGATGTTGGCGTGCAAGCTATTTTTGGGCCAAAAGAGTTTCAGCCATGTTTGTGGCTGGATGCAAATAAGGATGTCAAGGTTAACCACATCTGTTGTGGCTGAAAAGAGAAGAGGAAACACAGTTGGTCATGTTTCTTCAGACTTCACGAAAGATGGTTTTGGCACAGGGTGTTCTTTGATTGGCTTGGCAAGGCAAAGGAAAAAGCGTTGGATGTGTTTGCTGGTCAACGCCAGAGGAAGAAGCACTGCCAGTCATGTTCAGTCTTGCCAGATAAGGTAGCTGAGTCAGCCGTTATCGTTCTGGCTAAACAATGTTGTCCTTTGGCTCAGTGAGGTGGGAGATGTTTCTGGCGTTTCTTTTGGATATGTCAGACATTCCACCTGACATCACAACTACAGCTGAGAAAGCCCTGTTTTTGTTTTATTCTACTGATGCACCTAAAGGTCAAAGGTCACCAGTTCGTCAATGTGGAGACCAGAGAACAGAAGTCCCAGAATGGTTTCCTTAATTTATTTGCTGACGACAAAGGTCACCACAGAAATGACCAAGCGAGAAGTCTTAATCCTCTCAACTTGGGAGTTGGTCTTCATGGCTTCATTTCTTTCTTCAGTGGAGAAATATAAGATGTTGACCATCTTCTGGGGAAGTTTAACTTGCTGACTGGTCACTAAAGAGAAAGTCCTCGCATATCTTCTCACTTCCAGCTCTCAAGTCACCCTGGAAGCCACAGTGACAAATTCCCATGTCAGAGGGTATCCTGGTCATTTCCTGAAACCAAAACAAGGGGGCAAGGGAGGGGGGAGGCTTTCTATGGAAACAGTGAAAAGGAAGTTAAGCCTCTTTCTGCAGCTTCCCACTTCCTTCTACCGGTAGTTACATCGAAAGGGAATTTGTGACTCTTTCTAAAGGGCTGTGTCTTTTCATAAGGTGAGTTTTTAACTTGGGTCCTCAGATCGCGAAAACGTCATCCCTTCTGGTTTGAGGTTTTTGTGGGGATTCCTCAGAAGTATTTGTTAATGGAGCAGAAAAGATGCTGTTTCAGAAATATCATATGATTCCTAATCAGAACTCCCGACGCCTTCTATTTTTTCACAGAGTATATAGCACAGTTTTATCTATTATCAAAATGGTCATACTGAGAGAAAAGTAGATGGTTTAAAGCTATATTTATCTTTTTATCCGTCCATTTTTTATATCTATTTTTAAAGGTGGGGGTGGGAGATCAAGATTTATTTTAAAGCAAGGTGGGAAAGAGAAGTGCTTGGCTCTCCAGTTGTGTTTGGTTTTTAAGTGGACAGAAGACTATGGGACATGTTTTCAGGGCGGTGGTTTTCAGATTGTTCCCAGAATGTTCCCTCAGTTAGAAGTTCAGCAATGATGGATAGGCTGCTCTGTGAGACAACTTGCCTGCCATTACTGAGATTCCCCCAACTTCAGCAACAGGGAAACATTGAGCATTGATTTAGGGGAGCCCAGGGAGCCTGTCCAGAGCCCTGGATGCATGCATGCCCTGCCACATTCAGGGACTTGGCAGCAGATACACAGCAGCTCCTCAGCAACAAGGCCTCCCTCCTTGTGGGAAGGGTTCGCTGAATGAAGAAAAGAGTTGACTGTGCCAAACAGCACACCTGGGTCACACAGGATGTGGGGATGAAGTGCGGCTTCATTGAAATCTCTCCCTCCCTCCCTCCCTCCCTCCCTCCCTCTCTCTCTCTCTCTCTCTCTCTCTCTCTCTCTCTCTCTGGTATCTGAGGGCCAAACTAGAGCAATGGCATGAAATCCATGGGGAGGGATTCTGTGTCATGCTCTTCTGATTGTTCTGTCAGTGCCAGCATTTCTGCTTGCCAGATGGAATAGCTACTCATCTCTTCCCCCGGGGGGGTGTTCTGGGGTTTCTCGTGACCCTCCAGAGCAGATTTGGGGGAGGCTGGGTGTGAGGGGAGGGGAGAAGGCCCCTTTGCACCAGCGGGAGCCCTTGCACTGGCTTTTGCTATGGTGACAGGTTAGTTGACTACAGGCCCATGTATTTAAACGTGGAAAAGACCCCTTGCCACCTTGAAACTGGGGCTGGGGGGGGGGAGCTGACAAAGGGAGAAGGTCTTCTGCATGAGGAGCATGGAACCCTCCCTGACTCACAGTTTGTTGTGCATGGGTTTTCCACCAGCAGGGATCCCATATGGAAAGTGAGTTTAGTTGTGAGAAAACTATGGAAAGGGTGGGGTAAGGAGTTATCGCCCCCACCCATCTGCCCCTCTTGCAGTTTGAAAACACACACCTGCTGCATTTGTGTCCAGTTTGGCCCTGACTCGCTTATACCCGGTTGTAACTTTAGAAGTAATTAAGACGCACAGGATTCATTCCTTTGGCTCTTTTGTGGCCGATGCTGCTAAATGTGCTCTTGCTACCGCAAGTTATGAAGCCAGAGGAAGCCAAGAGGGAGTAGAGATTGGATGATAGAGACAAGACGTGGCCCAAAAGCATTTTAAGTGGCAGATTTTCTGTGCTTTAAAAGAAATATGCGGTTAATTTTAATCATCCCTTTGTGTTGTGTAGCATTTAATAGTAATAATGATTATACTTTCTTGCACTTCCATATTGCCTCCCATTGGGAGAAATCTTAAGTGCTTTACAAGGGGTGGTTTACAGATTTATTTAATAAATTAGGCACTTTGTGTAAACAGCAATCTGCAACTCAATCAGGTACAAATCATGAGTGTTAACTTTGAACAAATCATGTATGATTTGTGTATAAAGTAAGGTGTGCTTTAGCGCAAACTGTGAGTACACTGTCATAAGCCATGAGTTACACAAGCAAAACAGGTGGGAACGAGAACACATTGTGGCTGAGCCCAATGTATCCAAGTGGCGGATGGAAGGATAAACCATTGGCAAAGCGCAGGCAAGGGAAGAGTGAACTATGGCAAGACATTGTGTAACCCTCTAATACATCATGTGTAAGTGTTTGTAAATGATGAACTTGTAACATAATTTCATCAATAACCTGTGGTTTAGCTTTAGCCATCCAACATGCAAACCGCAGGTAAGCCATGAGTAAACAATCAGTAAAATGCAAATATTGTTTCATGTAAACTAAGTGAAATATGGTTACACTTTTGAGTACACCATATGCAAACAGTGAGCCATGATTGACCAATATGGTCAAGCCATGTGAGAGCCTGCACACTGCTTAGAACCATTTGAGCCGGGCTTTCTCCGGCCGCTGGCTCTCCACATGGAACCCCCCCCCTCTCTCTCTCTCTCATGCAGGTGCCATTGGGCTTGTCCCAGTTTTATTGAGAGCACCCAGCAAAGTAGCTTTATAAATCTTTTGCCTAGGACAAACGGCCTCTTTGGCGCTCTCCATCCTGAAGCCTGTGTCTTCGGGGTTAATTGCTTGAAAGTCCCTGGGGGGGACTTAGGAGGGTGCGGCTCTGAAGGAGTCAAAGGAATGGCACGCAGTCCTAGGGGGGTATTTTGCTCCTCCCTCCCTTCAACATGCGTAGCTTTTAATAACTTGCTGTGCTGGAGTAAAACAACTTTTGTAGCCATATGTTAGTGCTGACCCACGTGACAAAAGGATCCTCATATGATGGCATGTTCAAGAGGTGACTGCAAAAGGACCATGGAACACGAGACTGCGGCAAATGACATACACTGCATATATTTTCCTTCTCAAGTTCAGTTATCTTGTAAATTGAGAGTAATTCTGCGAGATCAGTGGATCTGATTATTTTATAAGCCAAAACAATCAGAAAATACTTTAGCATTTGGGGTTGCTTAATTTTAATTTTTATATTTTTGAAATAATTTTTATTTGATTTTACAAATATGAAATTATAATAATCCAAATACATATCCATATATTGAAATTACTCTGAATCTTGCGACTTCCCCCCACTCCCTCCATGGGGTCCTATTTTCAACATTTTCAACTTCTTCCATAATCTAAATTTTATATCAATCCATATTGTCCAAAGTATTTATTACATTACAAGTGGAATTAAAATCCTGCTAATGTTTCCATCTGCTTACAGTGGTCTCCTAGATCAGCGTTTCTCAACCGCTGTTCCGCGGCACACTAGTGTGCCGCAAGACGCTGGCTGGTGTGCCGCGATGTGCGGCGACGAGAAGGGCGATTTGCATTGTCACGTGCCTGGCGGCCGCCAATATAAAACACTGACCCGCCGGAAAGGAAGCCGGCCAGGTCACGACGCGGGGCGAGCGCAGCTCTCAACAGCCACCACCACGGGAGGGTGGTTTTAGACAAACTTAAAGAAGCTGGATGGATGAGCTCAACCTGAAACTTGCTGAGCAAAGGATTGTGCTGGCAGAGAAATCAGCGGCTTGTGAAGCCTTATTACAGGAGATTGCAACCAACACAGCAATTGGCAAGTGTTTCTTACAGTCATAATTATATAGTCAATATAGGGCGGCACAGAGTTAACTTTTTTAACTTTTTTAATGGTGGTGTGCCTCGTGATTTTTTTCATGGAACAAGTGTGCCTTGGCCCCAAAAAGGTTGAGAAACACTGTCCTAGATAACTTATAAAATTTTCCCATTCTTTTTTTAAAGTTTTTGCACCCCTGGTTCCTGAGTTTTCCAGTCAGCTTTGCCATTTTGGCATCAGCTTAGTTTGCCATTCCTCTCTGGTAGGGACTTTGTCTTCTTTCCACCTCTGGGGTAGTAACATCCAAGCAGCTGTTGTGGCATACATAAAAAGTATTTTCTGTTCTTTTGAGATGTCGGTACCTATAATTCCTAATAAGAAAGCTTCTGGTTTTTTAACAAAGGTTATTTAAAACATTTTTTTCATTTCATCATATATCGTCTCCCAGAAGGCTTTTATTACCTTACAAGTCCACCACATATGATAAAAGTACCTTCTTTTTCTTTACATTTCCAGCAGGTATTTGTACTTGTCCTATACATTTTTGCTAGCTTACTAGGAGTCAAATACCACCGGTACATCATTTTCATACAATTTTATTTCAAACATGCCGTAAATTTCAAGTTTGTTTTCCATAACCTTTCCCAATCTGCCATCTAAATATTGTGTCCCAAATCCTTTGCCCAGTGTATCATTACCGACTTGACCTGTTCATCTTTTGTATGCCATTCTAAGAGCAAACTCTACATTTTCGGCAATAAGTTGGTATTATTTTCTAACAGATCTTTCTGAAATCTTCATATCTTACAACTAAAACCTTTCTTATGGTCTGTTTTAAAAATATCATTTAGTTGGTGAAACTCTAACCCAGGCATCCCCAAACTGCGGCCCTCCAGATGTTTTGGCCTTCTTCTTCTTCTTTGACGATCACTCGTAGCCGAGTAACATTGTCTTCCATAAACACGGTTTTAACAATGAGTCCATAAGTGACTGTGGAGGCCAATTCTGCATGCACATGTCCTTCCACAGTGGGGACATTGGTTGCCAGGTGGGAGTTGATCATGGTGTGGATTTGCCAAGTGTGCCTTCCTCTTAGCACGTTTCTCCCTTGCGTCCTGAGATCGAGTGTCTTCAAAGCCCATGACACCTTTGGGAAAGGCTGTTCTCCAACTGGAGCGCTCGTAGGCCAGTGTTTCCCAGTTGTTGGTGTTTATACTACATTTTTAAAGATTTGCCTTGAGACAGTCTTTAAACCTCTTTTGTTTAAAGACGATCATCAGGCATCCTCACAACAATGACCAGTCCAACGAAGTTGATGTTGAAATCATTGCTTCAACACTGGCAATCTTTGCTTCTTCCAGTACACTGATATTAGTTCGCTTGTCTTCCCAAGTGATGTGTAAAAATTTTCGGAGACACTGTTGATGGAATCTTTTGAGCAGTTGGAGATGGCATTTATAAGTGGTCCATGTTTCACAAGCATATAGTAAGGTTGGTAGTACTATAGCTTTGTAAACAAGCATTTTGGTTTCCCTGCGAATGTCTCGGTCCTCAAACACTCTGTACTTCAATCGGGAGAAAGCCGCACTCGCAGAGCTCAGGTGATGCTGGATATCAGCATCAATGTTGGCCCTTGTGGAAAGGTAACTGCCTAGGTAGGAGAAGTGATCAACATTTTCCAATGTTACACCACTGAGTTACACCACTGAACTCCCTTCCCTTTTAGGATTTCGGTCCATGGGATTTCACCCAGCGTTTCCCTAAGTTTTCTGAAGTTGGCTTTCTTAAAGTCTAGGATTTGAGTCTTAGTATGCTTGGTTGCTCCTTTCTGCTGTATAATAAACTCCAGAAGAGCATGGTCACTCCCACCTAATGATCCTGCCACTTCTACCCCACTAACCAGGTCATCACTATTGGTTAGGATCAGATCTAAAATGGCTGATCCTCTTGTTGCTTTTCCTAATTTCTGGACAATGAAGTTGTCTGCAAGGCCAGTGAGGAATCTGTTCGACCATATGCTCTTGGCTGAGTTCGACATCCAACAAATATCAGGATAGCTGAAATCCCCCATTACTACTATCTCACTTCCTTTTGAATGCCTGGTCATCTGTTCCAGGAAGGCATCATCTGTGTCCTCAGTTTGGCTTGGGGATCTATAGTAAACTCCCACAAATACCGTGTTTCCCCTTTTTAAATACGTAGTCAGAAAGTAAGCCATGGCAGCATTTTTTAGCATTAGTGAAATATAAGACACACCCCAAAAATAAGACATACCTCCATGCCGTGTAGAGCGAGACCGCCAAGCGCCCCCCAGCCAGCCAGCGGGACCCAGCCAGCCAGTGGGGCCTGGAACCGGCTGCTGTTGTTGCTGCTGCAGCAGCGAGCGCTCAGAGCGCCCTGCAGCGCCTGGCCCCTTCTTTTTTGGCTGCCCAAGGCCTGCCGCCCCGCCGCTGGAACCGGCAGCTGGCCTCTTCTTCTTCTTATTTTTTGGCTGCCCGAGGCCGGCAGTTGCAGAGCGGAGCGCTCTGAAGCGCCGAGCGCTCGGAGCGCCCTGCAGCGCCTGGCCTCTTCTTCTTCTTTTTTTGGGCTCCCCGAGGCCTGCCGCCCCGCCGCCGGAACCGCTCGGAGCGCCCAGCAGCGCCGGGTGGAGCGCTGAGCCAGCGGCCTGCCACCTCAGTGCCTGGAACCGGTGGCTGCTGCAGTGCTGCGCAGAGTGCCCAGCAGCACCGCGAGCCAGTGGCCTGGCCCCTCTGAGGAGGCCTTAAGGTACAAGACATCCCCTGAAAATAAGACACCGTGTGTGTTTTTGAGTAAAAAAAGGTATAAGACGGTGTCTTAAAAAAGGGGAAACACGGTAATGAATAGAGTTGGGGCAATAACACAACCCTGTTTAACACTGATCCCACTGCGAATGGTTCACTTTGAGAGCCATTGTTATCTGTGATTGTTGCTGTCATATTGTCGTGGAGGACCTGAATTTGGCCTACAACTCCCATGATCCATAGCTAACAGGACCAGTGGTTGGGGAAGATGGGAATTGTAGTCCAAAACATCTGGAGGGCTGAAGTTTGGGGATGCCTGCTCTAACCAATCCGTTAATAAATCCCTTATCTCCTCGTAGTCTTTTAGTTTCACCTGGTGTTCTACTTCAGTTAACAGCTCTCTTATAGGCCAATTACTTCTCATATTCAGTTTTTTTCTGAGATTGCTTCTAAAGGAGAGAGCCACCAAGGTGGTTTTTTTTTTGTTCTAATAAGTTGTTATATTTTTCCCATACCATAAAAAATGATTTTCTTATTAAATGATTCTGAAAACCTTTGTGCACCTTTGCTTTTTCATACCATAAATATGCATGCCATCCAAATCTATTATCATGTCCTTCTAAATCTAAAATATCTGCAGTGTTATCCATTCCTGGATCCAGCAAATGCAGGATGCCTTTTAGTAGAATTTTTAATCTGGTAAGGTGAAGCCTCCTCTCTCTTTAGCATCTGTTAGCAATTTATATTTTATCCTTGATCCTTGATTTCTTCCCCTGCCAAATAAATCTAGAAATATCTTTTTGCCATTCCTTGAAGTGTCCTGCACTGTTGATCACCAGTATTAACTGAAATAAAAACAACATTCTTGGCAATACATTCATTTTTATCACTTATATTCTTCCCCCAAAAGATAAATTCATCCTACCTCAAATCTCTCTTTAGTTCTTTCCAAGTACTTTTAAAAGACATCCGAAGGCAGCCCTGTTTAGGGAAGCTTTAAATGTTTAATGCTGTATTTTGTTTTTAATATTTGATTGGGAGCCACCCAGAATGGCTAAGAAAACCCAGCCAGATGGGTGGTGTGTGTGTGTGTGTGTGTGTGTGTGTGTGTGTGTGTGTGTAAAAGGTGCATGTAGGTGACACAGCACTTTTCTCAGAAACCGCTTGACCGATTCCGCTCAAATTTGGACACAATGTTCCATTCCACTGTGTGGAGGTTCCTATAAACTTACATTACAGAAATATGATACCCATCACAGGTAAAAACGGCATTTTATGGAAAAATAGCACCCTCCAGTGGACATCAAGGGAACAGATGCCACATACTTCCCTCCCCCTCCCCTAAACCATCGAGTCCCACCTACCTACAATGGTACCACACCTAGGAAACCTACCCTCTCCACAGGCTCGGCTTTACAGACTAGGCCGCTTTACAGACTAGGCTGAGTGGAGGTAGGGCCTTGCCTGGAGGGGGGATGGGGGCGGAATAGGGGCAGTGATAGGTAATGGGTCGGAACAGGGTGGGGGGAGACACAGGGATGAAACCTGCCCTCTCCACAGTATCTTGGCTTGGCTTTGCAGACTAGGCCGCTTTCCAGACTAGGCCGAGTGGAGGTAGGGATCTGTCTGGCTGGGGGATGGGGGGCCGAATAGGTCATGGGTCAGGACAGGGATGCGCCTATGTAAACATAACACACAAAAAACAGGGACTCTGAAGGTGAGGGGAGTCTGAAGTGGGACTCTGAGGCTCCATTTAACAAACCGAGCCACCGCAACACGTGGCAGGGCCAGCTAGTTATTTATATTTAATTTCTTAATTAAATTTATGCCGTTTTTTCCTTAACTGCCATGCGAGTAATTTACCTGGCTTATTGGCCATATTCAAAAATTCTCTGTTTCATCCTTTTTATTTTACACTCTATTTCCTGATTTATTATCATTGAATATTGTGTTTGTAGCATCTTTATTGTTTGTTTGTTTTATTTACTTTCCCCAGTTTGTAAACCAATTCTTTCTCTTTTTAAATCAATATTTCCAATACTTTCCTTCTCTAATTTTTTTTCTTATAGGCATTTTGTTGGATTAAGAATCATCTCATTACAGCTTTACTAGCATTCCAGACCATCTTTCTATCTGTTTCTTGATTTAAATTTCGCTCAAAATAATCCCTTGGGGCTTTTTCTGCGTTTTGTAAGATGTTCTAGTTATCTAGTTAGCTTGTTTTTAAAGTAATAGGTATCTTCTTCAGGATGATTGAATTCTGTTCTCCTATTTGTAATCTTTTTTGATAATTCATTTGTAATATTGTATGCTTTATTACACATGAATTAAAAATTACAGGCAATCTCCTGGTATTATTTTGCTTTGGCATAACTTGATTTGACTCTGAAGGCTCTGTCTATCGAATTTTCCACCAATTCTTCCTGAATCCCTGTCCATTCTGACAGCTCCTTAATTAATTTAGAATTCAGGCATGGCCAAACATGGCCCTCCAGCTGTTTTGGGAGTACAATTCCCATCACCCTTGGTCTTGTTAGCTAGGGATGATGGGAGCTGTAGTCCCAGAACAGCTGGAGGGCCAAGTTTGGCCATGCCTGATTTAGATCCTATCCTCCTCTGATTCTTCTGGAATTCCTCAGAAGCGAAGAGTCAGTTCCTTCTGGTGCATTTCCAATACTGCTATTGCATCCCAAGCTGATTCCTGCGAGGCCCTCACTTCTGCAAACTCCTCCCTCAATTTCTCATTAGGTCTTTCTCCTCTGCCTGTGCTTTCTTTGTCTTTTCTTTTAAACTTGGTGTCTTAGTTTTAATCTCCTGTACTGATATTCCCAAAGCTGTCGTCTTATTTGTCAATTCTTTAATTTGTCCTGTCAAGTCTAGTACCAATTTTGTATTCTGATCCAATTGACCCTCCAATGTTTTTGCATTCTCCCTCATTTCTTTTCTTAAATCCATAACCATCTCTGCAATATCAGGTTTTGGTTCTAATTCCTGGACAGAACCCCTTCTCCCCTGCCCTGGAGTTGCCACTGAGACTCCTGTTGAAATTGGGGGGTTTTGCCGCCATATCTATATTTATAATTCTATGGTTTCTTTCTATTAATTCACACAATCTGTCCCAATTTTATCACAAATTTTATCAGATGTACTTTTTTCTATGTCTGCTAGGTGTCACAATTTCTCAACAGAGAAAACAAAAAAAATCCAGATGCAATTACAACTTCCCACCAACAGATGTCCTCCTCCCCTCCCTTTCTATCTCTCCCTGTTTAAAAACACTTCTGTTGAGCTGACTGTTCTCAAAACAAAGTTCTGCTCACCATAGCTGCCAAGTTTTCCCTTTTCTCGCGAGGAAGCCTATTCAGCATAAGGGAAAATCCCTTTAAAAAAGGGATAACTTGGCAGCTATGCTGCTCACCCAAAGGGAAAGGTTATTTATAGTGTTTCCTGTTGTAGTGAAATACACAGGGGAAAATGAAAGAAAGCCTGTAAAATGGCTTTACTCTCTGAGCTTTTCTTAACCCAACCAAACAACACCTTAAGAGGCAAATTCAATCCCTCCCAACATGAAAAGGAAAAGGGTACCCTTCACCCGGGAATCAAATCCAATGGTACACTCACAGGATAAAAATAATAATTAAAAAATGATAAAACCAGAGAGCCTGGAACCCACAGTTTCCAGAGGAATGTTTCTTCAGCTTCTTAAAGCCCAGTCCAGGAGTGTTCCCAGGTTTTTATTAAGTTTGTTCCCCACTGGCCCAAATCAATTAAGATAATGACAATAAAGAAGAAATATATTTTAAAAATAAATTATAATAGAAAAAATTCCAAGTTTTTGGCAGGTCAGGTTACAAGATGTGTATTGGACTATTGGATGTCTTATAATTAATGTCTACAATGATGTTCAAGGCAAGTCATTCAATCTTATTCACAATTCCCTAGCAGAGAGATCAAATCCAATGCCTCAACTTTTTGCTTAAATAAATAAATAAATAAATCCGATTTTAATGTCTCCAGTTCAATGCCTCAACTTTCAAAGTAAAAAAGTAAAAATAAAAAAGGTTTAAAAAATTGTCTAGCAAGATTTCAACTCCCAAAACTGATCTGGGTGCTCAGTTCCCCAAGAAGGTTACTCCTTTTCATATAACACAATGGTTTTACCTTCACACCACTGCAAGATAAATTTTAAAATATTGGGGCGGGGGGGGGGGAGTCCCTTATCCAATCTTCTTAATTACTCAATCATTTAGCACTTAATCATTAGCAGGAAAAAAAGAAATAAAAGTCAAAAACCATAAAAAATAAAAGTAAAAGCTGACCTTATAAAATAATATTAAATAAGCTCAAAGTCAAGTGTTTAGCCAAATTTTCTTTGGTAGCCAAATTTAATCCTTTGGTAGTCATTAGCAGGAGAAAATAAGTGAAAGTCAACTAGAGATCCTCTTACACTTTTGAATGTTGCCATGCAGAGTAAAGGAAGCCACAGCTGGGATGGACTTCCCTTTTAACATCCCATCGCTTTGTCAAATCAATCAAATTTTTCCAGGTATTCCAAATAATCCAGAAGTTTTTATCTTCAGCTTTACAGTTTTTGGGAAAGGTATCAACTGTTGGCTGGAGCTTGAGGCTTTTCTTCGCTGGGTTGCACTGGAACTCTCCCCCCCTGCACCTTTCAGAGCAGCGGGGGAGCACAAGAGACCTCACGTCTCGGGCAGCAGGACCCCGAAGAGCCCAAAATGAAGCCTTTTAGGTTTTTTAAAGGGGTGCACATCGTCTTTGCACTTCCCCTAACCCCTAGCAAAGATCGAGCCTGTCAGAGGGAGCAGGCTCCTGCTCTGTCCACCATTCCGCAGCACCCAGAAGTGGGAGTGCTTAATTTTTAAAGGGCAATGTTCTATTTGGGAGTAATTTTGTTTTTATCAAGAGTCTTGCACACGCTGCAGCTTGATCCTTTGTGGAGTTCCGTGTGCTTAAAAGTGTGCCCATTGATTTCAATGGGCTGCTTACAGCATTCTTCACAGGATTGGGCTGCTGGTGCACATTTGAGGGAAACTGCTGAGTCACCATGTTGGAATCCTTTCATGCCAACATCATGGTGAAATTGAGGAGTAATCAGACGTGTGGGTGCAAGCTCTCAAAGCAGAAATAACTTTAAGCAGCAGTTTCACTGAACTGTAACTGGTAAAGGGGCCCCTGACCATCAGGTCCAGTCATGTCCAACTCTGGGGTTGCAGCGCTCATCTCGCTTTATAGGCCGAGGGAGCTGGCGTTTGTCCGCAGACAGCTTCCGGGTCATGTGGCCAGCATGACAAAGCTGCTTCTGGCAAACCAGAGCAGCGCACGGAAACACCGTTTACCTTCCCGCCGGAGCGGTCCCTATTTATCTACTTGCACTTTGATGTGCTTTCGAACTGCTAGGTGGGCAGGAGCTGGGACCGAGCAACGGGAGCTCACCCTGTCACGGGGATTCGAACCGCCGACCTTCTGATCAGCAAGCCCTAGGCTCTGTGGTTTAACCCTCAGCGTCACCTGGGTCCCTAGAATCTTGAGAGACAGAAACCATAAGCTGTATGAGGAGGTAGTGGAGTTATCACATAGTATGAATGATGATTTTCTAGGGTTCCAGCCTTTTCCCCATGCTTGGGCTGCATATGCCATACATTTAAAGCACATAGCTTTCCCTAAAATAATCCTTGGAACTGTACTTTCTTAAGGGTGCTTAGAACTGTACCTCTGTGAGGGGTAAACTACACTTCCTAGTATTATTTGGGGAGAGTAATGTTCTTTAAATATACAGGGTGTGTGTGTGTGTGTGTGTGTGTGTGTGTGAGTAGCCCTTCCCTCCTTTGCTTATTCCCAAGTCGAGTCTCTTTCTCCAGCCTAGAAAGCCTAGCTGAGCACCTCTTGCCCTTCCTGAGACCGGAGCTCCACTGGTGGATGAGAAAGGAAGGAGTTTTCTGAAGCACTGCTTCCCTTTTATTGGGGAGTCAGTAAGAAGCAAGAACCAGAACCAGTGCTTTTCCCCCTGGGGGTATGCAGGGGTACGCATACCCCTAAACATTTTGGGAATCTAACGGGAGAAGAAACTAAAAAAAAAAAATTTAGTTTCTTCTCTAGCACAGTGAATCCATCAGTTCCGTTGCTACCCCTGATGGCGACCTCATTTCCTGGCATGGTGTTTCCTGAGTCTTAGACGGAAGCGAGCATTTAAAGTGTGAGGTAGGAGTTGGAATCTAGCATGGTGATTGGTCAGTTTCGTTGTTACCACCTCCGATGGCGGCTTCATTTCCTTTCCCGGTGATTTTATTGAGTTAAAATAAGAGTACCCCTACCTAAACATATATTTTTTAAGAACCAGCTTGTTTCCTTTCTTCACCTCAGCTGAGGCCCAACCCTTCCATGTATTGCCTCCTTTATGTCTCCCAAACCAACTGATCCCTTTATGTTTCATTGACATATTTTGAATAAAGCAACAATGGGGTACCAGGGAGTGGCTGTTATTATATAGAGAGACTTGGTAAAATCTTTGTATAATAGGCATGATGGGCAGAAGATGGAAATTGCAGCCCTTTCTCCCACCTTACCAGCTTCACTTTGCTAAGCAAAGAAGCTGGTTTAACTTCACTGTTGTACTTCACTTACAATATTGTATAAAGCTGCTAATAAACAAATATAATAATTGTCAAATTTCAAAGCTGAGTCTGTTGGCCAGTGTGTCTGTTGAGACAGGGCCAAGTAAAAAAGTCAAGTTAAAGCAAAACAGAGTCACAGTGGGTAAAACCTTTTTGGTTGTGACTAATAAACTGAAGTGAACTTAACAGTCTTGTGGCTTACAATATTGCCATACAAGCTTTTGAAGACAAGTCACGAAATCAAATGGCATCTAATGAAGTGAGTATTAGTCAGTGAAATCTTGCGCTGCACTAAATCTCTCATGGTGTTAAGGTGCCAAGAGACTTTTTTCAAAGCTTTGTTGAGGATGTAAGATCACATCTTGACCACGTCCAAATGAATCGCCTCTGGATGTGTGCCCAAGAGATGGAAATGTGCTGTCTTCCTCTTTTTAAAAGGCTTCAACCAGTTTCCCCTGAGCCTCACATCACATTCAGACCTTTTATACAATACTAGTTTCTCTTATGGGCTAAGGGGAAGGGACTTGTACCACTGATTCCAAAAGAATTTCATCCAATGTATGGCAAGGGAGCCTGCTGCAGTAACTAACAATTGTCCGTGGAAAGAAGTGACTTTGTGTTTTTTTGCCTTCCTCGCTTGAACATGCTTCTCTTTGTATTTGGGGACTTGTTGGGTCTGTGCTGTTCAGGATTTCTCTTTTTATTTTAGTGGCACTTTGAGTCCTACAGAGTGCCAATGTGGCAGGGATTGGTTGAGACACATGGGAAGACCCAGGCAAAATCCAGGGATTCAGCATTTTGGTCTGAAGTAGATAATCAGCTGGGATCCTGTTCCTTCTAGGGCGGCGGCGGGGGGGGGGGGGTCCTGCAATATGCTGAAGTAGATGTACTGCAGTTTCAACCTTCCTGATCTTCTTCATTGCTGACCTGGTATTGTGCCCTGAGCCAGGGGTGGGGGGGATCTGTCTCTCTCTGGTTACCTCTGCACTGGGGCTTGGATCCTGTTTTATTTTTTATGATGACTCTCTCTGGGATCCTGCCCTGTAAATAAATTTATTTTTCAACAAAACCCTCTCATTGCTGACTCTTTCTTTTTTCCTAACTGTTTCCAGATCCCTTAGTCTCTTGGAAGCCTCTTTCTCCCTTGGGCTACTTAATGTAAACCACACAAAATGTCACTCTTCATGGGGGTAGTGGCACCTGCCTCAGTAACCCAAAGCCATGTCACTCTGGAAGTGTACCCCAATGACATGCTCTGTATCGGGGGGATGGGGGAGACTCAGTCTGGACAACGTATTTTAGTCTCTACAACTTATTTTATTGAATAGAACTTATAAATTTCTCTCTGTGTTTGCCCCCCCCCCCAATGCAAATCCTCTCAGTTCTCTGCAGTCATTTCCCAAATAGCCTCAGCCTGTGCCAATATTGCTAAAAACTGGGGGGGGGGATGTCAAGGGAAGAAGGTGATAAAGGGATCTCTTTCGGCTCCCTTTCTCTGATGCAAACCATGCCTTTTTGATGTCTCTTTTATGCCAACTTGCTGTGTAATGTGTAGTTTGTCCCTGTGGGGAGAGGAGTTATGAGGAATTTCTAGCTGTGGTTTTGCAGCTGATGCTTCAGCCAGGCATGGAGAGCAGCGGGAAACTATAGGCAACAAAGACACACCCACTGTTTCTCCCATGGGACACAGTCAGAGCTCTCCCTACAGTTGCTCCTACCTGAGTCCATGTGAGTGTGACACAGCAACCAGGGCAAGGGAGGAACCATGGGGGGGGGGAGGCTATCAGGGCTGCCCTATGACATTCTGCTATGGGAAGCTAAACAGCAAATAGCTTTCCCTTCTACAAGGCAGAGGAGTACCCAAGCTAGTTTGTCAAATAATATTTATTGATTTTCAAACATTTCAAAATACAAAAATTCACAAAAACAAAAAGGAAAAAATAAAATAAAAATAAAAATAAAACATAATCAAAAGAGAAAAAGAAAGAGAAAACATATCAATTCTTACATTAACTTGACATTGTGGACTTCCTTGATTCCCCCCCCACTGGGTCCATTTTTAAATCTAAATTAAGCAATTTTCCCTTATCATCTTAAATCATTCTAACACAATGTTTCCATTATCTCACAACCAATTCTAATCTAAAATAAAAATAAAAATCAACTATCCTCAACCTATAATTCATTAATTAATACAAATCTAAATTTATTTTCCCATCCATCTCTATTTCTTCCCTTAGCCTCACAATTTATACCCCCAAATTTTTCCATACATTCAAATATTATTTCTTCCATCATAATAACCTTTAACCATTTATATCTAATTCTACCCCCCTTCCCCTGGACTCTGGATCTCCCAGATGCATCAGTCAGCTCCATAAAACGTTCCAGTTTCGGACCATCTTAATCAATCAGAAAATACCGTATATTCCGGCATATAAGACGACTGGGCGTATAAGGCGACCCCCAACTTTTCCAGTTAAAATATAGAGTTTGGGATATACTTGCTGTATAAGAAATATGACCCGGCGTATAAGATGACCCCCGACTTTTGAGAAGATTTTCCTGGGTTAAAAAGTAGTCTTAGACGCAGGAATATACAGTAATTCAACTTAAAGATTTTACAGGGATTTTAATGTATTCAGCCCTTCTCCCCTTTACCCTGCCTCAGGGGGAAGGTTTTAAGTCCAATCCTTGGAAATTAATAAACTCCTGTCAAACTTTCCGGCTGCAGGCATCGATCCGACTGCATCACCGTTCTCTCAATGGGGGAGACCGACTTCCTTTTTAAATCTCCTCCCGTGGCCAATTCCGATCAATTAATTTTTTAAAAAACATTTCTTTCCCTTACCCACTGTGTCCAGTGTCTTAAAATCCTTTGTTTTAGGGAAAATCTACTGCTCCTCCGTTGCCGGCTTGGAGCTTCTGTGAGGGTAGCGATTTGCTCGAAAATGGCGCCCATGACTCTGCACTCTGCTCGCTCCCAGGGCTCTTAAAAGAGCTTACCGGGGAGCAGAGGAGTCACTTTTGGGCGCAGCTGAACTCTCACGTCCCCAGAAAGCTCAATCTGGGTTTTTTATTGGGGGTCTGTGGCGCTCTCGTGGCTCCCCCCTCCCTCACAGTGCCAGGAACCTCGGAGCTCGAGGATTCCTCCCCAATCAGCGCTGGCGATAGACCGGAAGTCTGGCCAAGCTAGTTTGGAGCCGAAGGCAGAAAATTTTCTTTCCCACCCTGGTAGTAAAAATACAAAAAGAATTCATTAAATAACTAACCATTTGCTGCCATTGCCTGACACCCAAAATCAGCTGCCTAAGGCAGCTGCCTCAGCTTGCCTAATGATAGGACTGACCTTGAGTGGCGGTCTTGTACACATGGCTGGAGTGACATGGCCATAGCAGGTAGGTCTGACGCAGTCAAAACAAAATTAAAAAATCCTTCCAGTAGCACCTTGGTCTCTAAGGTGCTACTGGAAGGATTTTTTTTATTTTGTTATGGCCATAGCAGTTAGAGATAGACAGGTTTGTTAATTTCAGTTTTCTCAGTTTCCCATTTTTCTAATCTTAAATTCAGTTTCCTACACTTATGCTGCAAGTTGAGCATAAGAAAAACAACACAACATCCTTGTGATAATTAATCAGCATACTACAAACATTTATGTCTGTCATTTTGACTAATGTACACCTTTTTGTAAGCAATTTCCCCTAATATAATACATTTTTAATTTTTTTACTAATATATTCTTTTTATGCACACTTTACCGTAATATGTGCACTTTTGTAAATGCATTGCTTGGAGAATTGCAAAATCTGGATAACTGAATTCTGAAGGATACCTGTTTTGGTTTACGTATTGTTTTGGAGAGCACACAAACGGAATCATTTCTCCCAGGAGCAAAAGCATTGCTCAGAGTGGAACATGTAAAGGAGGGTGGTGCTTCCTCCTCCTCCTCTGCCTCCATCTAGTTGGCTGACGCCGCCAGGGCAGGAATGAGCAAGATGGAACCACTGAATAGTTGGATTACGCACACACAGTTCCTAAAACAACTAACTTTGAGCCAGTCTAGAAAGTGTTAATTCAATTTATTTCTGTGTTACTTTCCCACAGTGAGCTATTCCCAAAGCAGCTCTTTCTGCTTCTTTCTCAGCAAAAAGCTAAATATGCAGAATTGAAAAACAAAACACCTATCCTAAATGTGGCTGCGTTGCACTGATTAAGAGAGTGCTGCTTTGAGAGGGCCCTTCAGCTCTCTATATTGGACAAACAGGCCAAACCCTACGCCAAAGGATAAATGGACATAAATCTGACATCAGGAATCACAAGACAGAGAAACCAGTAGGAGAACACTTCAATCTCCCAGGACATTCTATACAAGATCTCAGAGTAGCCGTTTTATTAGTGAAATTTTTTAGAAACAGACTAGAATGAGAAGTTGCTGAATTGCAACTCATTACCAAGCTTAAAACCATTGAGAGACCTGATCTGAATAAGGACAATGGATTCTTATTCTTATACATGATAAAGCTTTCTTTAGCCACCTCACCCCTTGCTTTTTCCTGCAAGACACAATTGCAGTCATTAACAGTCATTAACAGTCATCAACAGGTTTACCACTCCTATCAGCCAATCACCCATTCCCACCACCCTTCTGAGTAATACCCCTCCCCACCCTCTCACTATACATAAGGATCTGGTGACTTCTGTTTCAGTGTATCTGAAGAAGTGTGCATGCACACAAAAGCTCATACCTATGACAAACTTAGTTGGTCTCTAAGGTGCTACTGGAAGGATTTTTTATTTTTATTTCTTTTTGACTACGTCAGACCAACATGGCTACCTACCTGTAACTAATCCAGAATGCGGCAGCTAGACTGATGACCGCTGAGACCACATAAGACTGGTCTTGAAATACCTACATTGGCCCCAAGAACGTTTCCGAGCACAATTCAAAGTGTTGGTACTGACCTTTAAAGCCCTAAATGACCTCGGTCCAGTATACCTGAAGGAGCATCTCCACCTCCATCGTTCTGCCCGGACACTGAGGTCCAGCGCCGAGGGCCTTCTGGCGGTTCCCTCGCTGCGAGAAGCCAAGTTGCAGGGAACCAGGCAGAGGGCCTTCTCAGTAGTGCCACCCGCCCTGTGGAATGCTCTCCCATCAGATGTCAAAGAGAAAAACAACTACCAGACTTTTAGAAGACATCTGAAGGCAGCACTGTTTAGGAAAGCTTTTAATGTTTAATAGATTACTGGTATTGTATTTTAATATTCTGTTGGAAGCCACCCAGAGTGGCGGGGATACCCAGCAAGATGGGCGGGGTATAAACAACAACAACAACAACAACAACAACAACAACAACAACAACAACAACAATAATAATAATAATAATTACTACTACTACTACTCCTCATCATGATGGTGGCCTTGAGGAGCAGAAACCATCTATGAGGTGGAAAAGAGTACCTGGGCATGTACATAATGTGCAGTTATGTCCTCAGTAGTGTTGCCAACCCAAAGCGCGCACTCACGCACACACACACACACACACGTAAAGCCTCTCTCCCTGGATTTTCTGCTTTTGGACCTGTTTCCAGGAAGGCACTGAGTTCAGCCTACCCACCCTCCTGTGCTTTTAGATGTGCATCTAGCATGAGGTTTTGTAGCAGGATTCACTCAGATGTCAAAAACTATTGGACACTGCTCCCCCCCAAATAATAATAATAATAATAATAATAATTTATACCCCGCCCATCTGGCTGGGTTTCCCCAGCCACTCTGGGCGGCTTCCAACAGAAAAATAAAATAAAATAATCAATTAAACATTAAAAGCTTCCCTAAACAGGGCTGCCTTCAGATGTCCTCTAAAAGTCTGGTAGTTATTTATCTTTTTGACATCTGGTGGGAGGGCGTTCCTCCCATTGGGCTCTGCTCTTGGACTCAATGTATTTTTTATTTTGAGATTTAGCAGCCCTAACACTCAGCCTGGATCGGCCTGCACTTTGAAGTTTTAAACTATTGTGTTCTCCTCTGCACATTCACTGGAGGAAAGTAAGTCGTGTTGATTTCCAGTTTGCTCAGGTGGACTTGTGTAATTTATTGGTAGGCAGAAGTGCACTCCAGAATTTCGGAGGGAAACATGGAGCCCTTCAGAATAACACACACTCCAGATGGTGCTCCCCATGCTTAGGGATGTGTGTGGCACAAAGGAGCCACAGGTCGTGCCATAGAGGATAGAGCCTAGCTGTCCAGAGCTGCACTCGGCATGTGCTTCCTGCTGCAGAACGCCTACTGAGGTACATCCTATATAATAATGTGCAAGTGTCTCTGCGTCCAGTCCCTGTGTCCCTGTGTCTGCGCTACTGCGCATGTGCCCCACGGACACAGGGACTGGACGAAGAGACTGCACGCGCTCTCTCCCCCCCTGCCTCCTCCAACCGCCACTCCCGGCCAGACACCGCCTCACTGCAGGGCACGTCGGGGAAGCGAGGGTGGAGGCTGGCGGAGGTGAATGGGGGGAGGAAGGGCGCCTTTGAGGAGCCCGGTCCGGCTCCCGCAGCCGCCGCCGCGGCCCCGGAGCCCGATGCCGCCATCTTGGTCCTCCTCCTCTGCCTCCTAACAACCCTCCCTGGCCCGTGAGAGGAGCGGCGGGGCCACGGCGGCAGCGGGAGGCCGCGAAGCAGCGGCGGCGAGGTAGGCGTTTGTGTCCCGTGGAGAAACAGGGCTTCCCGCCTTGCCAACACCGGGCTCGCGGCCGGCCCCGGTGCCGCCTCCAGCCAAGCCAGGCCAGGGCGGGGAAGGAGCCTCTCCTCCCCGGTGTAGGTTCTGGGGTTCAGAGAAGCGCTGTGCAAGCGCTTCTCCAAACCCCAGGATGTCTCCTTCCTGTCGGCGACTGGGGGAGAGGAAGGAAGGAGGAGAAAGGGCTGCTTTCTCCTCCTTCGTACTTGTCCCCCTGCCACTAACAGGAAGGACAGGTCCCGGGGTTCGGAGAAGCGCTGCGCAAGTGCTTCTCCAAACCCCGGGATGTTCTAGCACCCGTTTACTCAACGGGCTGAATTACACTAGCACAGTCATAAGACCCTACTCCAGGCATCCCCAAACTCTGGCCCTCCAGATGTTTTGGCCTACAACTCCCATGATCCCTAGCTAACAGGACCAGTGGTCAGGGATGATGGGAATTGTAGTCCAAAAAATCTGGAGGGCCAAAGTTTGGGGATGCCTGCCCTACCCTAAGGTCCCCGGACTGAGGAATTCTATTCCCTCTCCCAGTTGCTATCACCTGCTGCAAAACATGACACCTGTATGGGCAGCTCCCTTAAAGGGGTGAGGCGGGACTCTTGCCCTCCCCTAGTCATCTCTCTTCAAAATGCCTTTCTAGTAACTGCTGACTGGGGAGGGTGCCCTTTTGAGAGGGTGGCTCCATCCCACACTGGTTTCAAATACTGTTGGGAATATCCATTGACTAGGGTCATCATATATTCCGGAAATTTCCGGTAATGTCTGGAGTGCGGGGGCAAAATTGGTGCCCCGGGGGGAATTTTCAATTAATAGTAAATGTCCGGGATTTAGTCCCCCCCCCCCGGTGGAAGCGGAAGTGCTGTGCAGTGGTCGCTTCCTTGTTGCCTCCTAGATGGCGAGTTCAGAAGTGCGCTTGCCACCCCGCTGTCTGATTGCCCCAAAAGCCCAACAACAACATTTCAGAGCAATCCTGCCATTGACAGCACTTACATCTATCCATTGGTTTGTGTTGTTCAGTTTTTTAAATGTATGAGCTTATGGTATGTATGCCAAAGGCAGAAAACCCATCACTTAAAAATATACACTTTCATGTGTTAAAGCAACCTTGCTGTTGCTATTCTGGGGTTTGAGAAGTCACTGCCACCGATGCTCTTAAAATATCCTACTTTTTATTTACAGTAATTAATCAGGCAACCTCTAGGGTTGTCAGTTCTCATTTGGGGCAAGACTGCTGTGCCTTTAAGCTGTGCAACCATCAGAAATTCAGTTATCGAATCTCCTTCTGGCCTTCCAGTTGCAATACAGTGGTACCTCGCAAGACGTATCCCTCGCGCAACGAAAAACTCGCAAGATGAAAGCGTCTTGTGATTTCTATAGTGACTCGCAAGACGAATGTGTTTTATGGCTGTGCCTCGCAAGACGAATTTTCCCGCTCTCCCCCCCCCCCCCCGATTTACCCCCTGCTTTGCCCCACTTTTTTTGGCTTGTTTTAAATCGCAAAATGGTCAATACCCAGGATGCATTGTGTCTGGAGCTTCAGAAAGCGTCCCCAATGCAGCCTGGGCTCACTTCTCGACATGCAGTTCCAGGGTTGACTTCAAGGAGAAAAGAAACTTTTTTGAAGCTTTTTGCAAGGTTTTCAGCAATTAAGTTTCTTTGCACTTTTCATAACTTTTCATAACTTTTCATAACTTTAAAAAAACTTTTCACTGCCCTTTTAAAAGATTTTAACTGCCCTCTTATCTATCTATCTATCTATCTATCTATCTATCTATCTATCTATCTATCTATCATCTATCTATCTATCTAGTGCCTTTTAAGGTTTCTCAGTGCCTTTTTTTAAGGTTTAAACTGGGCTTTTTATAAAATGCCTTTTAAGGTTTCTCATTGCCTTTTTAAAAGGTTTTAACTGCCCCCCCCATTTTTTACAAAGTGCCCTTTAAGGTTTCTCAGTGCCTTTTCTTTTTTTAAGGTTTGAACTGGGCTTTTTGTTTTAAGTGCCTTTTAAGGTTTCTCAGTGCCTTTTTTAAAGGTTTTAACTGCCTTCTTTTTAGCAAACGTAGCAACTGTGCTGGCCTGGGTCCCAAGAAGGCTGCTCCTGCAGAGGCAGTGGCTGGGAAGAGGACCAAGGAGAAGATCAGGCTAGAGATGAAGAAGGAGATCATCCGGAAGCACGACAGAGGCGTGCAAGTGACAGACCTCGCCAGGGAGTACGGGAGGAATCCATCCACCCTTGGGACCATCCTAAAGATGAGGGAGAAGATCCTTGCGACAGATGTAGCCAAGGGAGTCACCAGGATCGTGAAGAATCGGCCAGCTGTTCTGGAGGAGGTGGAGAAGCTGCTGCTCATCTGGATGGAAGCCACAGTGACTGAGGCTGTCATTTGTGAGAAGGCCAAGGCCTTGCACACAGACCTCGTACAACAACAGCCAGGAACCTCAGCTGAGTCTGAAGTCTTCAAGGCAAGCAGAGGCTGGTTTGAAAGATTCAAAACCAGATCTGGAATCCACAGCGTGGTCAGGCATGGAGAGGCTGCCAGTTCCGACGTCCCTGCGGCTGAGGACTTTGCCACGGAGTTCCTGGAGGTCGTGAAGACACAGGGCTACCTTCCACAGCAGGTCTTCAACTGCGACGAGACCGGGCTATTTTGGAAGAGGATGCCCAAAAGGACCTTCCTCACTCAAGAGGAGACCAAGCTGCCTGGCCACAAGCCCATGAAGGACCGTCGTCTGACCCTCCTCTTCTGTGCCAACGCCAGCGGTGACCTGAAGATAAAGCCCATGCTGGTGTACCACTCCGAGAACCCACGGGCCTACAAAAAGCAAAAGGTGAACAAAGACCAGCTGAGCGTGTTGTGGCGATCCAACGCTAAGGCTTGGGTCACACATGTCCTGTTTGTGGACTGGGTTAATCTGGCTTTTGGCCCTGCTGTCAAGCAGTACCTGCTGGACAATGACCTGCTGCTGAAGGCCGTGCTTCTGATGGACAATGCTCCCGCTCACCGCTCATCCTCCAGGCCTTGAGGAAGACTTGTCAGAGGACTTCCGCTTCATAAAAATCATGTTCCTGCTGCCTAACACCACCCCACTACTTCAGCCAATGGATCAGCAGGTCATCGCCAATTTCAAGAAGCTCTACACCAAGGAGCTTTTCAGGCGCTGCTTCGAGGTGACCGATCGCACCAACCTCACCCTGTGTGATTTCTGGAGAAACCACTTCGATATCGCCAGCTGTGTGAAGATGATCACCATGGCCTGGGACGGGATCAGCCAGAGCATTCCGCTTGGCGCAACATGTGGCCAAACTGGGTGGCAAGAAGTGACTCTGATGTTTCTGCGCCTGCACCAGAGTCAACAGTGCTGGAGGACATTGTTTCCTTGGGGAGGACCATGGGCCTCAAGGTCACAGAGGAGGACGTCTGCAAGCTGGTGGAGGACCACGACCAGGAGCTGTCCACCTAGGAGCTGGTTGAATTGCAGGCAGAGGCTACGCAGGAGCAGACCCCTTTGGAAGAGGAAGAAGTGCCAATTGTGGAACAGCTGTCCTCCACAGCTGAAGGACATCTGCCAACAGTGGGAAAACATGCAGACTTATGCACGCCGGCACCACCCAGACAAGGCTCTGGCACGTGACCTTGCGAACACGTTTGACACAAGGACCATGTCCTCTTTCAGAGGGGTGCTGAAAAGGCGGCTGAAGCAGCAGACCATGGATAAGTTCATCATGAAGAAGCAGAGTGGAAGAGGAACCTGCTGCTCAGGCTAGCCAGCCTGAGACCGTTCCTGCCTCCTCTACAGCGCCTTCTACCAGTTGAACAGCGTTCATGCCATCCCCAGAGAGACCCTCCACAGCTCTGGGTATGTAAAAGATGGTCCTGCCTCATGTTTGCTGATTTTTAAATATTTTTCTGTCATGTTTAAAAAGTTGAAGTTCTGTGCTTGAAATTTTTGAAATTCTCTGTACAGTATTTATGCCTTTACAGAGCACTTTATAAATACTCTGTAAACCAAATTTGACTTTGTTCTGACCTTTTTTGCCCATAGGAACGCATTAATTAAATTTCAGTGCATTCCTCTGGGAAACCGTGCTTCGCAAGACAAATTTTTCGCAAGACGAATTGACTCGCAGAAGTAATTAATTTTGTCTTGCGAGGTACCACTGTACTTCAGGAGTCTTCACTTGCTGAACTTCTGTTTCTGAACTTCAGCTGGCCATGCAGCTGTTAAAACCTAAGCGGAGAGGCCTGCCAGCAAATAGCAGAAAAGTTGGCAATCTTGGGCCGAATGAGCGGGTGAAACCCTCGCTCCTCCTCTTCCTTTCTCCCAAGCACTCATTAGCTGTTTGCTTTAAAAGTGAGCACAAATTTGTGGTTGCCACAGCCATTCTCTTTGTTCCTTAATGCATGCTGATCTATTTCTGGCTGACTGCAGTGTTGGCGGGATGTGGGGGTGGAAGCCAAATTTGGCTCCCAAGATAAAGGCCTCTACTCTCCTGGGGCTCTCTTTCATTCCAGCACACCACCCCCTGGCCATCCCCAGCTCCACAGAGTCTACTCTACTCTATCTAAAATCTTCAGTAAAGGAGATCTTCAGAGAGGTGGTGTAGCACTGTGGGTAAGAGGCTCATTCAAATCTCATTGCATACCCTCCAAGTCTCCCTATTTTCCAGGGACAGTCCCAGAATTATGAAAGCCATCCCGGCTTCTGATTTGATCCTGGAATGTCCCTATTTCCCCTGCCATCACCGGCGCTGCTGAGCTCAGGGAAGAGGAGTGGCGCTTGTCTTGAGCAGCGGTGGCTGTGAGGGAGCATCCTGGGGGCTCTCCAAGGTCTCTGCATGGCTGCTGGCCTCCTCCCTTGGCCTCCTCCCTCGGGAAGCTTGTAGCGGCTGCTGGAGTGATGATTAATAAGACCATTCCCCGGCAGAGAGCATCCTGAGATGATATCTCATTGGCTGCTTAGGGATTACTTGCAAGGAGACTCCAGCTACGAGTTCAGACATCTTTCATGAGTGACTTGCCTCTGTCCTGGATGGAACCACTGGATGGAAAAGGAGATGGTGGAAAAGGCAGAGGAAAAGGGGTGGCCCTTCCCTTTGTAGCTGTGGCCCCATCCCACCAGCTTCAGCCACTTGGCATGAACCCACAAACAGAGTCTCTGCAAAGAGAAAGGATCCCTCAACAGAAAAAAACCCTTCTTCTCTACCACGGCCTGTGCCACATCAACACCCATACCCAGGACTCATTCCATGCTCATTGTGAATTAAACACTTCCAGTCACCCGTATTTTTGAACATCAGGTGCCCTGGCCTCTGGATGACCCAGCTGCCATCAACTCAGGAGGTGGCTTTAGGTTGGGGTGGGGAACCTTCAGCCTTGAGCCAAATCAGCCATTCTGCCCATGGGGCTTGCTTTGGCCCTTTGACTCTGGCCGGTGCACACCTGCTCCCTAGGCCACACCCCTCCCCCACCCCACCCTGTCCCTCATTGGCCCCACTCACTGTCCAACAGGAGTGCTTGGGGCTGGCTTGGAATGTGTGCTTGGACTCACATCATGCCTCTCATTTGCCTGGATGGATCCATGGGGCTGGGCAGTTGGGGTTGCTGTACAAGCCTTCAACTTCTGCAAGATACATTTGAAGTGCATGGCTTCTTCCAAAGAATTATGGGAACTGTAGTTTACCCTGCATGGAGCTGCAATACTTAGAACCCTTGCTAATGAAACAACCCCTGTGTTGCAGACTTGAGTCAAAATACCAAAAAAAGGGCAACACATTGACCAATTCCAACGGGCGAAATATAACTGTTTTTATCTTTATAAACTATAACGACATGCGAGACAGTGATCCAAGGTAATCATACTGTTTCGGTTTGATCTTCAGTTTTTAAACTTAGTGTTTGTATACAATCTGCGGAACAGGGGTCATACACATATGTAACCCCTGGGGTAGAGAAGAAGGGGTTTATAGTTTATAGTTTATAAAGATAAAAACAGTTATATTTTGCCCATTGGAATTGGTCGACGTGTTGCCCTTTTTTTTGATACTTAGAACCCTTAGCAAACTACAGCTTCCAAGATTCCTTGGGTAAGCCATGCGCTTAACGTATGGGGTGGAAGACGGCTGACTATATAAAGGTAAAAGCTTCATCTGTTGCCATGTTCATTTTTGCCTTCGGTTGCACCCACTTTTCTTTGCCCCCCTCCCGCCCATTTCTGCTCCATTTGCCAGAGTATTCCGCTTTCTGACAGGCTCAAGAGCACTGGCATTTCTCTCTGGAAAGTGAGCACCATGTTCAGCCCCCAGGACCCCTTGCTGGCCCCCTCCTGCCACAGAACATGCAGTTTCTACTAGAAAAGAAATTTGGCTCATTGATCCAGATCACGCTGTGAAATTCATCCTGCCTGCCCCCACCCACCTTCTGAGTTTGATCCTCATCCTTATTCTCTATGAGGTTGCCAGACCACATTCCTGCAGTGGCAGCTGAGAACAGAACTGGCAGAGTTCAATCTCTGCCCAGCAGCTCTTACAGCAGGGATGGTGGCAAGGGGGGGGGGATGTGGCGCTTTCAGATGCTGCTGGGCTCCAGCCCCCACCAGACCTAGGAGCAAATAATGGGAGTTGGGACAACACCTAGAGGGCCACAGGTGCCCCATTTCTGCCTCACACAGGTGACAGGGTAAGACTCTCCCTTCTGTCTTTGGCCCACAATTACCCAGCCCCTCCCCCAATCTCCTCCTTTGACTGGAGATTTCCTTCCTGGCCACAGGCCATGGGTGTGACTTCACCACAATCTTCTTTCTCCTTGGCTCAGAAGCACCCCATTGCCCCCAAAATTGAGGCCCCCCCACATGCGTTGCAAGTGCATGACGTCACACACATCTCTCGACACTGCACAGATCCGTGCAGCCTTCTGCTCAGCTGCACCAGTTTCTGCAGCACTGAGGTGGCCAAAGGCCCCTCAGCCCCTTGGAGTTGGTGCACCTTCAGTCCCATGTCTTCACCAGGTTTTTCAGCCCACTTCCTACTCTGTCCCACTTCCTCTTTCTTTTAGACTTCCTCCTCCTTGGTAGGGTTGCCATATTTCAAAAAGTAAAAACTAGGATGGCTGGGGATTGTTGCAGCCACTCTCAAGTAAAGATGCTCCAGTCCGCTCTGTCTTTAAGAGTTTTATTGTGCATATTATTCACAGTGCAGAGAGATCAGAAAACATGACTGCCTAGTCTGATTCAGAACCTGGCAATGGCTTCCGTCGTGTCTTGGACCAGCATAAAAGCCTGGGCACCCCAAAGCCCCACCCCCTAGCCCTGCGTGTGGGCGCGCACCTCAATTCGGGCGCCGGAAGGGGCTGAATTCCTTCTCCCGTCCTTTGGCTGGAGCGTTGCCGAGGCTCCGACACCTCGCTGTGCTGTCCTTCCTCCTCTGGCCAGCTGGGTCGGTGCCGAGGCTCTGACATGTATTGGAGCCCCCTCTCCACTCCGCTCCATTCCTCATTCCCTCCTCCTGACCCGCTGCTAGTGCTGTCACTGGGTGAAGTGCTGGTCAGGATGACTGGGGGAGGGTCCCTGTAAGGAGTCCCCCTGACATAGGACAACCAAGTTGCTGAGCGTCTGGTTTTTTGTTTTGTTTGTTTTGTTTTTACAAAAACACCAAAAGACCATGATTTTTCAATTGACTTGCCTAAAATCCAGACAAAGTGCAGCCTGGATTGTGGGATGTAATCCATTGGAACAGTCAAGTACAACATTCTTTATTTCCCTAGAGTGGGCACAGGCAGCGGGATGTTACTCCAGTCAGTGTAACTTCCTGTTCCGCTGGTCTGGAGCATCTTTCCCCTGCATGTGACCTGGGAGCTGGGCGTGGCCCTGGCTGACTCCATAAAGAGCCGAGTCACACAGCCATTTTCTCTTTCTTGATCTCTTGCGCTGATCTCTTGCTGCCATTTTGTTCTCTTAATGTAATTTTGCTGTCTGCTGGTTCTTGGCCAGCAGCACATGAGCTCAATCTCCATGTGAAATGAACTCACAGTTTGTTATGTAGCTACTAAGTAAAGTCTGCCTTCCAGGGATCAAAGCATGAACTGAAATGTGAGTAAACTTCTTGTTACTTTTAAGGAAAGACTCTTGTGTCTTTATTCTTTTAAGAGGGATCAAAGGGGACACCAGGAATAATTCATCTGGACAAGCCAGATTAGATTACTTAACTAAAGCGATTCAAATGAATCTGCAAACCAGCTTCCTACTATATTGAGGGGAATCTGCTCTGCTACATCACTCACTGGCGTGAGTGAAGGAAGGATAATATTTATTCAATATATCCTTTCGTACTATCCTTAACATTCCCACATGGATGTCAATTATGCCTTGAAATCCGGGTGTATGGCAGCCCTACTCCTTGGTACCTTCTGTATCCTTCTACCTCCCCCCCCCTTTGAAGGCAAGCTGATCTCATCATCTGAAGCCCCTCTCTCATTAGCCCCTTTCCTTGCCTCAGGTCTTGTCCTCAACCTATCCTTTTTCCAGGTTATTCTTTCTCATTCCATTGCTTGCATTCGACCCTTTTTTTAGGCGTCTTGCCCCTTGGCTCCCTGTCCTATACTTTTCTAGCACTCAGCCTGCCCTACAAGGTTCTTCCTGTACAATGTTTTTTTATTGCAGTCAAACTGGCAATTTCCCATTACCTCGCAGGGTTTGGACTGCAAACCATGGTCAACGGTGTTCTGTGCCAGTGGACTAGCTGAGCCAAACAGAGGCTTCAGTGCTGCAAGCGCAATAACCTATCAATGGCCATATTATAGCACACAGTCTCCAGTCTTGACTCTGCCTTCTGGTATTACTGAAGAGCAGAAGGGTGTGTACTGAGACAGCATGGCCACACTGTTGCAGCAGCAAATGCACGTTCCCCTCTGAAATTATGCATAATGTGAACCCTTGGGTTCCTGTTTCTGCTGCTTCCGCCATAACGTTTTGTCAGTAGAGCATGAGACTTTTAATCTTGGGGTCGTGTGTTTGAGCCCCACGTTGAGCAAAAGATTCCTGCATTGCAGGGGGTTGGACTGGACGAGTCTCATGGCCCCTTCCAACTCTACCATTCTATGATTCTATGATTCTTGTGCCAACCTTTTCTGTAGCCTGCATTTGGTGTGAGAATCATCTTCAATTAGTTAAGGAATTTCAAAGGACTTGAAATGATTGGGGAAAGGATGACGATGGGGCCACGGGATCAGCACTCAGCACCTGTCAGCTGTCTTCTGAGGAAGCTCAGCCAACTCTCAATGGTAAAAGATGGTCAGGTCTGGCTGACTCATCACCTTCCGACAAAGAGAATCTCTGGGGTTTGACTCAGGCTAGCCAGAAGCCAGCAAGTGGAAAACAACATGGAGAAAGCTCACGAGATTCAGGGCTCAAACCGCAAAACCAGTTTTTAATGCCATGGCTCATAGTCCTGGGACATGAGAAGTAATGCCCTTTGAGCATATACAAATTGCCTTTTCTTTGCCACTCAGGTAAGCACCACCAATCCTTGTATGCCTGAGATCAGAACAGAGGGCATACAGGCCAGAGCATGGGATTGCTGTTAACACAATGTTGGATTATACAACAGGTAGACTAAGCATGTGTTTAGGGCATCAGAAAAGCAGGGGCACGAAACTCCCCCTCCGCACACACAAAAATGAGATTTTTTAAAATAAAATGACATTTGATATTTTTAAGAAATCATGTGAAAACTCAGAACTTTGTTAGGCTTCCTTACACTCTCCTAGGCACCCTTCCCTCATTTTCCTGTTCTCTTCCTAGCACCCACCTAAACCAGGGGGTGTCCTACTGAAGTAGATCAAAATGATGTGAAGTTGCACAGGACCTATATGCTTGTGCATTTCAGCATACAGTGGTACCTCGGGTTACAAATGCTTTAGAGGTTACAAACACTTCAGGTTACAAACTCCGCTAACCCAGAAATAGTACCTCAGGTTAAGAACTTGGCTTCAGGATGAGAACAGAAATCGTATGTGTAAGTTTTGTGTCATTTTGAAAAAAAAATAATTTTTTTAGGGGCTTAAAGGTAAAGGAACCCCTGACCATTAGGTCCAGTTGTGACCGACTCTGGGGTTGCGGCGCTCATCATGCTCTATTGGCCGAGGGAGCCGGCGTACAGCTTCCAGGTCATGTGGCCAGCATGACTAACCAGAGCAGCGCACGGAAACGCCGTTTACCTTCCTGCTGGAGCGGTACCTATTTATCTACTTGCACTTTGAGGTGCTTTCAAACTGCTAGGTTGGCAGGAGCAGGGA